>NC_092857.1:11514098-11825185 GCF_039878825.1 Excalfactoria chinensis | reverse complement strand
TATGTAAAAATTATGTAGACTTGCTTTGAAGAAAGAAATTGGAAAAACTGTCCTTTGTAATTTCAATAAGGTATTTCTTGGAGATTTCACATTTCTAAAACTTTATCTGGACATTAGCAGCAAAACATTAGTGCTTCCTGCGTAAGAGATAGTCTCATTGTAATCATAGTTTTAATTTGATTCATTTGTAACTTTTTCTATGGTTTTATTTGGTGGTTTGTTTGTTTGTTTGTTTTTCCCATACTTAAACATAAATTGCTTATCTGTACTGTGTGATAAAGGATAACTTGCCAAGTCTGTTGGCTTTCTAATATTGCGTCTCTAAAGGAGGGTCCACAGTCCTGTCTGTGATACCCACCTCTACCTACTTACCTGGGACAGTGCTACCCTGCCCTCATTTTGCAGTGCAGTTGGGCATTGTTCAATGAGGAAATTAGAAAATGTGGAGTTGAGATGGTATAAAACTTATACAGGATTGTGGGTTACATGTTTTAATGGCTGCGAAATGCTGCTGCTTGTTTAATTAAAAGTTTCACTGTTGAGGATTTTTCAGTAGTTTTCTATTTTTGAAGACGTTTGATATATTTATTTTACTGTTAGCCAGAAAATAGGACAGAAACACTACTAAAAAGAAAAGTGCAGTTTTTTCATATAGATTACTTTATCTCAGGCACACAGATCATGCAGTGTATACATGTGTGTTTATATATTCGCATTCATGTATAATATACTCATTTATAAATGTAGGCAGTAATATATACTTTACTAAAAGATAATAAATTACCCTTTATTTGAAAAAATGTGAAATTCTTAGATTTCATTTGTACTTGGTCTACTGTTTAGAACTGGGATAGTTCTCTACTCTCACTTTTTTTACCTAGAGGCAGTGCCATATAAACTTCCTTAATCTTTGACCTTAGGCACAATATTGTTTTAAAGCACAAATATGAATTTATTTTTGTACTAATAAGTGGTAGGGAGAAACTGCTCAAGTTTTATTTCTGAAGTGCAGAGATGAAGTTCTTTTGCCTAGTGAGTCTCTATTTGCTAGCAGAATTGCTAGCACAGTTATGCTTTGGAAAAGCTTAAGTGAGGTGAATGAAAATACTGTTAACGCACAAATACATTAATTATTATAGATGATTAAAAGTCATGTCACACAAACATTAGGACATGTAGGATTTTTTTTAGCTCTTGGCACCAGATAAATTATAGCGGTCTAAATTATGTAAACAAGAAGTAAGCTGCCGTTTTTGAGAGCGTAGAGATTTTGAGTTCCTTTGCATACTTTTCGGTCATGACAGAAAATATTTTCTAATGCAGTGCACTGGCATCTTTGAAATTGTCTGGACAGACCCAGTAGTTTACCTGCTACTCTTTTAATGGCTTCTGAAAATTCACTGTCAATAAGCAACAAATGATAAAGTATCTTTCATAGCAGCATCATTTTGTACTGCTAGGAATTCCTTCTCTTCCTGAAAAATAACATGTTGCTTCATACTTTCCCTAGGTTTGTAAGGAGGTTGTTGTATTTCTATAAGCCTAGCAGTAAACTGTATGCCAATCTGGATCTGGACTATGCCAAGGCTAAGCAGCTCACTGTAGTGGGTTGTCAGTTTACTGAATTTCTTCTTGAATCAGAAGAGGTAAGAGATTTTCATTTACAAGAGAGAATGCATAAAAGGAAAAATGCTAAATTTGAGTAAAAACCTAGGTAAACTTTTTTGCATTAAACCAAAAGTGAACAACATACTTAAGAAATGTAATTTAAAATCCTGAATTGTCCAGATGAGATGTGAGGGAGGTAACTAAGTTGTTTTATTAAATGCACTTTTTTTTTTAATTACATTCTAGGAGGATTTTTTGTTCAGTTCAGTTGTTGTTTTGTGTTCTTGCCACATGTGTCTTTCCTCTGTGTCCTTCCTTCTGTGTTGAAGGCTTATGCCTTGAATCAGAAGACCAGGGAAAATGTCACTGAACAGTCCTTTTCCTGGAACGAACAAATTTATCCTAAAATGTTTGGAACTTTTTAGTCCGAATTGTTTGCCCATCAGCATTTTTATTTTGTGTCTGTATTGCTTAAACATTCAAGAAGCTCAAAAAGGCATATTTCAGTAAAAAGAATACCAGTTTTCTTTCTAGTAAATGCTTTTACTATTTGTTTTCTTAGGATGGTCAAGGTTACCTGGAGGAGCTGGTTAAAGATATTGTTAATTGGCTCAACTCTTCATCAGGAATGAAACCTGAACGTAGTCTTCAAAATAATGGGTTACTGAATACCCTTAGTCAGCACTATTTTCTGTTTTTTGGTACTCTTTCTTGTCACCCTCATGGAGTCAAAATGCTTGAAAAATGCAACGTGTTTCAATGGTAAGTGTTTTTGTTCTGTTTGAATTGTGCTTACAGGTATAATTGTTGCAGAATTTGTAAACTGACTATGAGGGCTGCTCTCTGTAAAGCTAGAGACTTCAAAATTCTTGGGATTACATCAAGTAGAAACTCCCTGTTTGTCAGGTGGATTTTGTTTTCTTTTTGTATTTTTCTCGGTGGGCAGGTGAAGAAGTTGGTTTCTATTTTGTTTTGCTGGTTTCTTTTTAAGGTGCTGACAAAGCTACTACAGAACCATTCTAAAAGTTGTTTGCTTTTTTTTTTTTTTTTCTCCTGACATTCAGTGCTTTATTCTCACCCTCCTCCCCTTCCACACTGAATATAGGAATGTACTTTGAATTCTGTATTTCTAAAAATAAAGTTTTATTCAGAAGGATAAGTTGAAATTGTCAGTTTAGTAAGTGAATATTACTGGATTCAAATACTGATATTTTCTTTTTCCCCCCTGACAGTCTTCTTAATCTTTGTTCTTTGAAGAACCAAGATCATTTGTTAAAACTGACTGTTTCTAGTTTGGATTACAGCAGAGATGGCTTAGCAAGAGTCATCCTTTCTAAAATTCTGACAGCAGCCACAGATGTAAGTTCTATTCAGTTGATGTACCTTTTCTGTTTGCCACTTTGTTATCCAAGATTGTAGCATTCTTAAGATGTTGTATCAATTCAGACAGGATTTTGTATTTTGTGTTTATAAAATAAAAGTCATGTTCACGTTGCTCTTGAATTTATACCTTCACACCTTCTACTCTATTTGTATTCTGTACTTAAAGTCATTCAAACAGATATACATAGGTAATTACTTTTAAAATGTGTACCAAGTGTGTGTTCCAAGGGGAATAGACTTCACAAAAGTTAAGTTAGGAAATATTGAAAAAAATTAAAGCTTGAATCTTTCTGCTGTGATAATACAAGGAAAAAAAAGGAAAAATTACCTTCTGAACCACTTAAATAGTGGAACTTCCTTTATTGGTCTCTTGAACATTGGATAATGGTAAAGCTGCTGCAGGGCATTCTGTTTCCTGATTAGCTGACCTGCTTGGAATTCTTAATTCAAAGGGACCTTGTTTTTTTTCATCTGAAAGACGCAAAATAGAAATAAAGTGGACTATCTCAGCTGGAAGAAATGGATGATAACTGAATTGATGGAATTTTACATACGAGATATTGTTTAGTGGCTTGTGGTGGTAGTGGGAGGATGGTTGGACTAGATGATCTTGTAAGTCCTTTCCAGCCTTCTGATTCTATGATTCTATGAATTTTGTGAAAATTTCACTTAATTCTGCTTGACTGAGAAGCAAAATGTGAACTTGTTGAGAAGCGCTTTGGCAGTGCTGGTGTACAAATATTGCCAATACAATCTCTTGATATTTGGATTTAGCAACGTTGTCTGATTTCTTTGGTTATTTTGAACCAGCTGCATTAACTGTAGTTTAGTGGCATAAGTTATGTTTTTGAGCTATTGTGATTAGGAAGCTTGTAAGTCTCATGCAGAACGTGGAAGGAGTAGTCTGTTCTGAGAGAAGATGTTCAGAAGAATAAGGAAAATATTGAAGCGGCATGCTTGCATGAGTTGTTCCATTAACTGAGGAGTAATTTGAAAGTAAATCTTTATTAGGTGTTAGGGGAGGTGTTTGCCATTTTATGGGCTTTATTATGTAGATTTCTAAAACAGTGTCCAACATACAGCACTTCTTTTGTATTTAGAGAGCATGACAAGGAGAAATTGAAACTTGTTCCACTTTATACCCTTCATTCTTCAGAACCATAGGGAGTGTATATATATACTACTAGTACTAGCGATCTGCCGTCTTGAACAAGCAAGTATTGAAATCAGTTAAAAACATGCAGTTCAAATAAGGCAGCCACAAACTATTCCACTTTAGCTATTTAAGAACTTCTGATAAGAACCTAGAATATGTAGAGTCTGTGTAGTGAACAAACTACTGCCTGTGGAAGGGTTTCTCTTAATTCACAGTCCAGGTATTAGATTGTGATTTTGATTGTGTCTGTCTCTTGCTTCTAAATTAGGTTTAATGAGGCATGGAACTGAGAACACTATAAGAACACTAGAGACATGAAGTAGGATTCAGCAGTGACCAGTTTACAAATGATCTCAGTCTCAAATTTGTTGTTTTGAATATAGCTCTGTAATGAACTAGAGTTTTAATGTGTAATGTGTTCATTACAGCTATTTTCTGTAAAATATGATAATTGAAAATGCATTTTCAGAAGTGATAAATCATTAACTTCATTAACTATGATTCTTCCATTCAAAAAAAAAATAAATAAAAAATTATTGTCCTTGCTTTTGCAGAGCTGCAGGTTGTATGCAACAAAACACTTAAGAGTATTACTGAGAGCAAATGTAGAGTTCTTCAGCAACTGGGGGATTGAATTACTGGTGACCCAGTTACATGATAAAAATAAAACTATTTCTTCTGAGGCACTTGATATTTTAGATGAGGCATGTGAAGACAAGGTGAGCATCTTTTCCATTTCTTTGTAGTATGCAACTCTAAGCTGTTTCCCACCCTCTCCAGTAACAAAGAAGTTCAGGCAGCTACTCATAAGTTTTCTCTTGATTGTCCTTGATAGTCTTAGTTATACTCTTTTCTGCATGCAGTTTACAAACAACACTACTAATAACAATGAGAAGTAGATTATGCTTACTATAAATATTTATTCAGTCGTAATATATTTTATAATTATACTTTTTTTTTTTTTAAGAATTATGTACATCATGACAGAAGGTAGCAAATGTGGATGATATAAGGATGAGTGCTGTTTGACACTTCCTAGTATGAAAACTTTACAGCATCGTTACTGGCACATTATTGTTATCATAGTTTTTAGAGGGTCGTAATGCTCTGATTTTACTTACGTGTTTTTAATTATCTTAGGCCAATCTCCATGCCCTTATTCAAATGAAACCAGCTCTATCTCACCTTGGAGACAAGGGTTTGCTTCTACTCCTAAGGTAAATGTATTGAGTATGCTGTTGAAATTCACACTGTGGAAGTAATAAGCATTTGGATTTTATTTACATTGTGTGATTGAAGTTTGGTATTGACTGTCTGATATTACTCTTTGCAGGTTTCTGTCCATTCCAAAGGGGTTTTCATATCTGAATGAAAGAGGCTATGTAACAAAGCAAATGGAAAAATGGCAAAAGGTAACACAAAGAATACAAATGTGTACACTTGGAATTAGGAAGAGGGAACTTATATGAACGCATTTGAGAGGACTAAATGTAATTTAAAATATTACAGATTTACATGTGCATTACTAATACCAATAAATGTATTCCCTCAGTGACTTAAGAATTGGCTGATAAAGCTTGTCAACTTGGTCTTAGAGTTGCATTACTCCTCTGTAGATGGGTACTCTTTTACCCTGGGCTTTTATATAGATTTGCTACTCCAATGAATACATTGAGAGTAATGACTTTCTAAAATAGGTTGTTGTAAGTCTTACATAGAGAAATGTGAAAAGGAATACTGCTTTTCAAGATGCATGTCAACACTGATGGTAGGTAAATAAAGTTATATCCAAATCTCACGAAGGTGGTATTAGCCTATGCTGTTAGGGTGTAGATAAGAACACAAGACACATTTAAAAAGAATAAATAAAAAATACAGAGTGTGCGCTGAAAGTATTGCCTCCTATTTTATTATGTTGTTCCACAATGTCAAAGTCAGATGTTTGTGGTATGGCAGAAGGGGTAGGTTGAGTCTTCCCACCAATATCCTGTTACACTTTGTTGCTATACAGCAGATTGCAGCAGAGAGGCAATCCAACAAAATGGCATCTGATATGGAAGTACATAGGAAGCAAGGGTGTGTCATTGAACTCCTCCATGTGGAAAAAATGGCACCTGTTGACATTCATTCACACCTGTGGAATGTTTATGGATACCAAACACTGGGTGATAGCACAGTGGGGCACAACACTGGTGGTGTGTTGGCAGGGATGTGGAAGAAAAACTGTTTTCCACATGGCCATGCACAGCTGTCACACCAGAAAATGGGAATTATCTAAGTGTTTTGTAGCTGACAACTTGCTCTTTGTGCATGTTGTTGTTTCCATGAAAATAAACAAGGCATTACTTTTAGAATCACATACATACATTGTTGGCAGATTAAAATTAGTCTTCATACATGGTTTTGTTTTGCAGTGTTGATATTATTTTCCTGAGGTGATAATCATTTTGTTAATGGTCACAATTATATGAGCTGTTAGGCAATTTTTTTACTAGTTTATAAACAATATTATGTATACTGAAATGTATTATGGTCTGATTAGGTTTTTCAGGTTAAAGTCAGATGTGATATAATTCTTCTGTTCCTTTTAACAGTTTTTCTGAAATGCTTAGTTTTCTGTGAAGTCCTAAGGATAAAGTATGGTTATTTTGGAGAGCACCACATTCAGATAATAAAGGAACTCAGCTTTAATTAAGAAGTAGTTCTTATGTTCCTTCTTTATAAAGTACCATACAATAAAAAATAAGCCACCGAAATGTATAGCGTCAAACTTTACCTTCTTTTAGGAGTATAACTTAAAGTATGTTGAGTTGATTGAAGAACAACTTAATGAAGCACTTACAACATATCGCAAGCCTGTTGATGGTGATAACTATGTTCGTCGGAGCAACCAAAGGTAAACACTGTTTACAAGAATCTTCATTTAAAAAAAAGAGTAACTCACTGTATTGCACTTCAGTGTAATTTATTTTAATAGATAATTTCAGAATTGCTGGGAAAGGTGTTGTTTTGTTTTTTTTTCCCACCAGATTACAGAGACCACATGTCTACCTGCCAGTTCACCTTTATGGCCAACTGGTGCACCATAAAACAGGCTGCCATTTATTGGAGTCTCAGGTAAGGATTATAATGATTTATAACTTGATGCATTTTAGTGTACAGCATTCCTTTTTTTAAGGAATGTGTTTTAAGAGATGTCGGTTAAACAGTGACTACAAAATAAGTAGACTGTAAATCTGAAGTGTTACAGGGCCATAATTTTGTAAAGGCAACCTTTCCATCCAGACTCAAGCAAAATTCTTTCCTGACACTGAAATATCAGAGAAATACCTTGCAGTATTTTTCTTAAAATGACTAGTTAAAAAAACAAACAAACAAAAAACAATGGGAAGCAAATTGGTAGTAAAGATATAGTTTAGTGCCTTGTTTAATGCCAGAATTGTGTTTATCCTTTCATGCATATAAACACATGGAGGTAAGGTAATAAAATATTCTTTCTGATATCTTGAAATGCTAAGAAATGTTTAAAAAAAAAAAAAAACAAAAAAAAAAAAAACTGTTTACTTATTATTTGAAGTGATTTTTAAATTGAATTTGCAAAAAGATGAATTGTCTCTAGTAGCTGAAAACTTTGTGAGCGCTTATGTTGTGGAAGAAATCTGCCTTTATAAAATAAGAGAGAACCTTATATTATGCATGCATCAGATTATTGATATTTTTACCTACATTACCATTCATCTTAACTTAGGCTTGTTATGCCAGAGCTACTGCTTTTCACAGTGAGATACAGTTTTAGCAAACATAAAGCACTAATTTAAAAAGTATGTAAGGTAACCTATGTAGATGAGGTCTCCTCATTTTCAGCTGAGTACTTTTTCTTCTTTTTTTTTTTTCTCCTTCAGAGTATTGTTACGGATCTGAGTTACACTGTTCGTTCCCCAATGCTGGATAAGTGGGAAGGAATTAAACAGCTGAAAGCAGCCCTTTGGGCCTTGGTTAGTAACAGGTTTACAATCTTTCTACTGCGGTTTGAGTTCTGTTACAACTTTTTATTCTGAATCCTTTAAAACTATGGTTTTCAAATTCTTCTAAGAACTGTGTGCTTCTTCCCTCGCAGTTGTTTTTTTATATCATAACTGAAATATCATATGAACTTTGTTCACTGTGTATTTTTTCTAAGCTTTTTTTGCCATTGCTTTGACTATTATTACTGTTTGTTACAAATAAAAAAGAAACAATTTCAGCATATAGTGACAGTGTCAGCAGGTTGTAACCTCTGATTCCAGATTGTGTTCCAAAGTTTCTACAGGAAAACTTGCTGCCATAGTTGAGGTTTGTGAATATAGCCTTAACCTCTCCCTGGTACTGGGGATAACACTGAGTAAAACCTAGTGTCTTTTCCTGTTCAAGCTATAATTCTAAAGCTGCTTGATCACCTTGATTGTTCACTTCTTTCCCATCGTCTTCAAATTTTCTTTTGTAATAGTCATCTTGAACAAATGTGTAATAATGTAAAAAATGCTTATTTAAGAACTAAGTAAAATAGATAAACTAAGATCTTAATGCTGACTGTAGTAGAATTGGTAGGTTGAGGAGTGTGTAGTAGTTAGCAGTTTGAGTTGTACATAGTATCCTGCGTCCTTTACTGGATCTGCATGACTGAGATCAAAAAGGAGAGACAAACTGCTCAGTTTTCTTAAATCTTTGAGAGGATGATTGCTAGAAACCATACCACTGACAAAAGTGTTAAGGGTGTTTTTTCATAGGTGTTGCAGATCACATCAAAGTCAAAACTTTTTTGACAAACTATTTTATTCCAGGGTAACATTGGATCATCAAATTGGGGTCTTAACTTGCTTCAAGAGGAGAATGTAATTCCAGATATAATGGCACTTGCCCAACATTGTGAAGTTCTCTCTGTTAGAGGGTATGTGTACTTAACTATTAAACAAAATTTTTAGATTACAGTTCCAGAATGTTTTCAAATACTCTTGTTTCTTTCATGTAGATGTGTTTTTGCTACTCGGAAATCAGTTATTCAGTACAAAGAGTAGGCAAATGGGAAAAAGGAAAAAAAAAAAAAAAAAGTTCTTTCTGTCTCTTTTAAAATGCAGTTAAAATGTATGTAGAAGCTTTGCTTAATTGTGCTGCTTTGTTCATGTTCTACTTTGAGGTTTTTGATGTAATTGTGCTTTATTTTTGGATGGTAGCTATTTTTTCAATGAATTTCAGATACTTTATTTCATTTTTTAGTTATCAATTTACAAATGAAAATTGGAAACAAAAATTATGTGATAATTTTTTGAAGTTTCTACTGAATTGTGTTGAAAGTATTTCCTTATAGAAAAGAAAAAAGATTTGAGTAAAATTTGATGCTATTATTGTTATTTTCTCTATGTATGTATTAAATACAGAACCTGTGTCTACGTGCTTGGTCTGATAGCCAAAACTAAACAAGGATGTGACATTTTGAAGCATCACAACTGGGATGCAGTAAGACATAGTCGTAGACAGCCTTGGCCAGTGGTTCCTGATGACATGGAGCAGCTCTGCAATGAACTTTCTTCTATACCCAGCACTCTAAGCTTAAACTCTGAGTCCACCAGTTCTAGGCATAACAGTGAAAGTGAATCTGCACCTTCCAGTAAGTGTACAAATAAAAAAATTCAAACCAGAAAGCGGAACAAATGTTTTTTTGTTTCAGTCTTTTGGCAAGTGTGATGTTAGGTAAATAGTTTAAAAGTGATATCAGCAAGGAACAAGAGTGAAAGCATGGAAGGGATTCTGTTTTCAGAGAGGTAGATAAGTGAGAAGAAAGAAAGCATTACTTCAGAATTACATTTAATGTAGAGGTAAAAAACTTTAACATTAAGGTAAGCTAGTAATTCATAGTCAAGTCTTGAAAGCTTGATGCAGCACCCTACAGAAAACTCCATGCTCTAGATGTACATTCACTTGCTTTTCCTCAGAGGAATGTCTAGAAGTATATAGATACACACAAGCATTGCTATATTTAGACTGCTGTGTTACTGGTATTTTTTAAATATGAATCCAGATATTTAGATACCATTAAAGGAGTGTACCACGTGTAATCTTAGTAGCTGGATGCATGCACTGAAGTAAGATAGTGTGGCTTTACTTTTAAAGCAAAGAAAATTTCAGCATGAGTGTTCCTTATGTTTCTTAATTCGCCATACTGAAGTTCTGAAGAAAAAAAGATTCAATTGAAAATAACAATAAGCAGTATACACAACAATTCTAGCTTTGTTCATGAGGTTGTTTTTTCATGACTTAATTGATGCGCATTGAGAAATGTCCTTCTTTATTGACAAGTTTCTCATGATTTCAGGTATGTTCATCATGGAGGACGACCGTTTTGGTAGTACTTCTACTAGTACATTTTTCCTAGATATTACAGAAGATGCAGAACAAATATTTTATGACAGACCTGGGCCTTCAAAGGAGAAAGACCGTAGTCCCTTTCCCTTTTTTTCATCTAGCAGAATTGTGAAAAATCGCATTCTAAACTCTCTTACTCTACCTAATAAAAAGCACAGAAGTAGCAGTGATCCAAAAGGAGGAAAGCTGACATCATCTGACAGTAAATCAAGCCTGAGGCGAAATCGTACCGTAACAGAACCTTCCTTAGACTTTCCTTCTGGAGAAGAATTCAACCCTGTATTCAGAGTTCCAAAAATCCAGACTTTACCGACGGAAACTTCCATGTGCTTACTTTCAACAAAGGAGGATATTGATAGTACCCCAAGTATTGGAGAAAATGATTTGAAGCTGCCAAAAGGTCTTGGAAATGAAATTCACCGAGAAAATACAAGCAGAGAAAGGTTAATAGGGGATGGTACTACACAAACACATTTCAAGAGTCGTAGTTTAAGTTTTAATACAGATACAACAACAAGTGGCATAAGTTCAATGAGTTCTAGCCCTTCAAGGGAGACTGTAGGTGTGGACACTACAAATGTAGACACTGACTGTGGAAGTTTGAGTACTGTGGTAAGCACAAAAACAGTTAAACCTAGCCACTGTTCAACACCACAGTCCAACCATCTGCCTCTCTCAAAATCAAACTCTGTATCCCTGGTACCACCGGGATCTTCTCATACACTTCCTCGGAGAGCCCAGTCTCTTAAAGCTCCTTCTCTTGCTACAATAAAAAGTCTTGCTGACTATAACTTTAGCTACACGAGTTCTCGAGATGCCTTTGGTTATGCTACACTAAAACGCTTACAGCAACAGAGGATGCATCCTTCACTGTCTCATTCAGAAGCCTTAGCATCTCCCGCAAAGGATGTGCTTTTTACTGACACTATTACCATGAAGTCTGGCAGCCTGGATTCTCGGCTAACCCCAAGCCGGTAAGAGATTATTCTGTTTTTATTCTTTCTTCAAAGCTAGAAGAGCAATTGAATAAGAAATGTATTGTTCTGATTTTTGTTTTTCCAACTTCATCCAGAAGTGACAGTTGTTAGTGTCCTTCAGCATGCTTCATTACTGACATAAGGAGTTTAATAAGCTAATAAAAAATTTAATATTCACAAGTGCTCTAGGAGAATTCCAACTTTCATAGCTGTCCTCAGTCTTCTAAATGCTGTTGGTGACAAAGGAGTTACTTCTGTCATGTTTCCTTCCTGTTCAACTCTCATTATTTAAGTGCAATTACATGACTGACATTATTGAAGTTGGCAATCTCATAACATTGCCCATGCAGTCAAAGCTGTATTCCAGAAGATAATTTTCTTAATGTGAATTGGTAAGGTTTTAGGACAGCATGTCCTGCTAATACAACTTACTCAAGTTCATTGTGGGTTTGAGACCAGAGGTGAGATGCTGTTGCCACTGATATGAGTGTGCATTTAGCTTCTAGCCAGAACAGAGCAGAGATTTTACTCACTGGGTTTGTTTTTGGAGTGCATTGTTACCTCCATTATTTTTGAGTTATATTTGATGTTCTCAGAACTAATTTGGTAGTTGTGTAAGATATCTAACACTGATGCTGTTTTTCCATCAGCTGTGGTCAGTGCTTAACAACTTTCTCTCAGAAGACTTTCTGCTTCTCTAATTTTTTCCTTTCAGATCTGCTTTAACTAATAGGTTAGGTTTTCAAGTAGTCATTGAAAGAGAAAATACACTTTCAATCTTCTGTTTTTTCCTAAAAGTCCTTTCTCACGGGAACGAAATGGGAGAAGTTACAAGTACATTAGTCAACTCCTGAATGCACAGAATAGCAACTGGATTCCACACAACCAGCTGTGTGTATATAGCATGTGCTTATTATTGCTCATTTTCCTCCTAATTAAGAATAATATTAATTTGTTTATGTTTTCAGAAGATTCTGCGTAAATGTTGTAGAAGAGTTTTGTTACCTTTGATCAGTTAAGGTAGAAGTAGACTGAGTGTGATTCTGAGGATGATTCAGTAGTTAATATGTACCATCCTGGCAAACAAAAAGTACTGTTCTTTGCTCTGTTACTGGTATCCTGTGTTGAAGTAGGAACAAGTCAGTGTAATTTTGGTGGTCTGAAAGATTCATAGTCATGCTGCACCATTCCTTGCATTCATGCATTTGGTATGCAGAGTAAGCTTTGCTGAGATGGACTTTCATCCTAGACTCAGCACATAATGTAATATTAACAATATTCCTAACATAGAATTGAAGTGGTTGAAGTGCTCATCTGAGAAAGTTAAGCTAGACTGGAATATAATGAAATGTTTGGATTGTCTTGGTTACTGATACTATTGATTGCAGAGGTTGTTCTGTTTAATTTCCTCATGTTACTGCCCCAGTTAAATACTGTTCTCAGCTGCTCTCTAAGTAGTAAAATGGGCAGAAATCATAGAATCATAGAATCACCAAGGTTGGAAAAGACCCAAAAGATCATTCAGTCCAACCGTTCACCTGTTACCAATAGCTCCCACTAAACCATGTCCCTCAACACAACATCCAGTCATTCCTTGAACACCCCCAGGGTCGGTGACTCCACCACCTCCCTGGGCAGTCCATTCCAGTGCCTGACCACCCTTTCTGAGAAGTAATACTTTCTAATGTCCAGCCTGAATCTCCCCTGCTGCAGCTTGAAACTATTCCCTCTAGTCCTACTAGAAATACCCTTTCCTGTTTGTCTTCCAAGGCCAACAAGCAGTCAGTTGACTTTGATCATTTTAGCTGTTCAGTTCTATCAAGAGGTAAACCACCAAGCTTATTTCCTGAGCTGTGCAAAATAACATGTACAAATTTTCCACCTCTATTTTTAAAGACAAATAAGAAGTATTAAGGTGTTTATCTCAACTCCTATCATGCTGACCTGCCATTTCCTACGGGCACAATTTTCCAGGATAAGCAGAGGCAAATCATTAGAGTTAATACTTTTCTGTAATTTTGTAGTGGAAGCAATTGCAGAACATTCTATTATGAAATAAAATCTGCAATTGTTAATTAATCTGGGTTTTGAAGTATGGCTTGAGACTTACTGCAATTTTACCACTACTGTAATGAACATTCGTAAGAATTTCTTTGTATCAGGAGGAGCAGGGGTGTCCCTATCATCTTTCATTCACTTGGCCGTTGCATAAACTTCACGTGATCAAAACACAAAGGTTTGTTTTGATTTCAGTATAAATTAGAATCTTGTAATCCTTAGCAGCCTGGTTGCCCATCTAAACAAGAACGACAAAAAACCTACAACAATTAAAGGAAACTATTTCCAAGAGAGAAAGTCAGTTTCAAAAAATCAAATGTTGACTACACTCTAGCTCCTGATGTGTAATAATCCAAGCAATTTAAGAATAACTTCCTGAGGAATGTGTCTCTTTTTATGTCAGAACACATTGTCACATTTGAAGCTGCTTATTGTACTTAGTGTGAGAATCTCTCTGCCAGTCCTTACTGTAGTGTTTGAATGATTAATAGCATTGGCTTTTATTTTCATACCAACTCTCCATTGACAAAATACTACATATTATCCTTTGATTACAAATAGGGAAATAATGCAGGTGTTGTTTGTCTTCAGTAACTCTTCAAACACAATTAGTATTTCCCTTTGAGTCTTTCCTTCCTTCTCCTTTTCTTAGTATCATGTAGAATTGTTCAAATGAGAATTGAAAATTATTTCAGTAGCAGCATTCAGCTGCAAAACAAATTTAAAACTACAAAATTATTTGGAGACTTTTGCAGAAAACTTCATTTTGCAAGTTTTTTTTAATTAAAAAAAAATAATCAATATGTTCATCAATAATATCGCATTTGTGGCTGAATCGGGAATGGAATCAACTTCTCTAGATTCATTTTCCTATACGTAATCATCATTTTCTGCTTGTAATTATTTTCATTCTTCATTTTACTCCATGTTTTCCACTTCTGCTATGAATCAAGCGGTGTTCATATGGACAATTGCTTGATCACTACTTGCAGTCTCTTTCAGTCTACTGTAGCCATGTACTTTGTGTTAAATAAGGCATTGGTTCTGGTGAACAAATGCAATTTTTGTGATTAGGCTGTGATATACTAATGGTGCTACACCATCAGACAAATCAGCACCTCATGGATGCTCACTGATTGGTAGAATGGGGAGAGAATCAAGTAAAAGTGCAAGAACTCCAGGATGGAGTTCAAGATGGTTCTCAGATAAAGCAGAAGCCCTAGTGTAAGCAAAGCACAGTGTGGAATTTATTGACCACTTCCCATCAGCAGGTGGGTGTTCAGCCTCTGCCAGGACAGCAGGGCTCTACATGTGCAGCAACTGCCACGAATACGTATACCATCACTCAAAACATTCCTCCACCCTTTCTTCCTACTTTCTTTCGGCATTTATTGCTCAGCATGACACTGTGTAGTATGGAACATCCTTTTGGTTTGTTTAGTCAGCTTCTCTGGTTCTGTTCCCTCCCAGCTCCCTGTGTTGCCTCAGCCCCTCACTGGCAGAGCAGTGTGAGAAGCTGTCCTTGGCTCTGCTCAGCAACAACTGAAACACTGATGTTTTTATCAAATATCTAAAGCACATAACTCTACCCAAGCCAAAACCATGGCAGCAGTGTAATAATTTTTATGTGCTCTGCATAGCAATTAGCATTTTTTAGCACTTGTATCTTCTTTACTTTTTCAGATTTTCTTTTTTTTTTCTTTTTTTAACATATACCCAAATGTGACTTTCTAGGTGTGGATTTTGTTTTTTCCTTTTAATTTTGTTTTGAGAAAGAACAGTGATAAAAGCACAAAGCAGTCTTGTCACTGTAGATAAGTGCTTGTGGTTACGATGGAATAGGAAGCTTAACTCCACTGTGTAGACAGTCTGTTTTTGCTTGATTTGCAGGAAGCATTTGTAGGTTTATAATTTCATTGAGGACTAAAATGAGAGATGGGCAAATGAGATTTTCCCTCATACTGGAGGCATGTTCTCCAACTACTGATCTCCACTCTTATTTTACCAACCTGTTTCTCCCTTCCTTAGGTTGCTTGTCGCAGTTAGCACTGCACACTGTACAGCTTCATATTTGTTCTGTGTATTCTTACACCAAGATGTCATTGGAGTATAGAAAAAATGTTCCATCTCTGGTTCCTAGCAGGTCCACGTTTTGCATTTCCAGTGATGTGCCTGAGGTTTGAATTTGTGAATAATCATTCTGTACATTTTGTGTACAGACAAGTGCACTCAAAGTGAGACATTTAGAAGTTTAAAAGCCAAAATCTGCATTGATTTGTGTCTTGGTTGTGCATTTTCAGGCTTAAGTTGAATAAAACTTACGGTTTTGTAGAGTTGGCAGATTTACTAAGACTGCAATTTATTTTATTGTTACAGGTTCATGAAAGCTTTAAGTTATGCTTCATTAGATAAGGAAGATTTATTAAGTCCTATTAACCAAAACACACTTCAGCGTTCTTCCTCTGTTCGCTCCATGGTTTCTAATGCTACGTATGGAAGCTCTGATGATTACATTGGCCTTGCTCTCCCAGTGGATATCAATGAAATATTTCAGGTACGTATGTGATACTACAAATGGGTTTATTTGCATTTTTTAATGAAAGATAGTAAACTGTTGCCTTCCTCTATCTGCTTAGTTAAAACTCATTGCAAAGTAACATACTGGTAGCTCACATAGTTTAATAATGTGTTATGTAATTATCCAAGAGAGGACGTGATCTATGTCAAACAAAAATCAACGGCTTTCTTACCTTTAATTTACTTTGTCTTTGCCTTCAAAATCTCATTTTCTTTGTCAAAAATAACAGATGCAAAGACAAGATTTCCTATATTACCTTTCTGTTTTCCTTTATGTGTATACTTTGTTTTTCTTTCTTCGTGTACCTTTTTATGCTATATTCATGTTTCTTCATTTCTTTTCTCTCATCTCTACATCCTACAGGCCATCATTATGTTTTTTTCACTTAGTGACTGTTTATAAGCTTTACTTAATCAGTGTTTATTCACAAATCTGTTTCCCTGCTTTCATTGGCTTGTCTTTAGTACTGTTATTAGATCTTTCGGTTCTAGTTGTCCTCACAAAATCTGTTCTTCTTTGGGTGTATTTATCACCTGCACTAAATTTGATTGTCTCTTAAATATCCCAGGTAAAAGAGACCCCTTATTTCCAGAAGAAAACTACACCTCCATTTGATGACCGTGGAACAAGAGTTTTTGCACCTGAAGCAGGAGGTACTTTCTCTTTTGTAACTTCCTTTTTTTATTTGTATATATGTTGTTTCTGATTAATTGTTTGGGGTTTTGGGCTAGTTCTGGAAAAGCACTTTCGAGAGCAGTTGCAAGTCTGTAGGGCATCTGTGTGTGGTTGTTGGTTTTTTGGTTTTTTTTTTAGTAGGTCAGATAAAAATGTTGATACTGGTCCCAGAGCTGTGTGGTACTGGTGTGGAAGCTGTTGGCTTGGTTCTCAATAACTGGAACTTTATTGCAAGCACTTGAGGATACAAACACATCCTGCTTACTCCTTGTCTTTCATGATTGTAGTGTAATATATAATGCTGATTTTCCTTTAGGAATGTTGCTGTGGTTTGCTAAGTTGCACTATAGTCTGTGTTCATAACTAACTTGTTGATATATTCTGTCCAAGGAAGAGCTCTAAAGGCTTTGTCCTTTTCCTGCATCAAGTTTAGTTTCTTTATGTTACAAGGTGTGATTCTTAAAACCGTTTCTATTTTAAGTTGTGAATTTACAGTGCATACTTTGGCTACATTGTACTAATCCTGTTTGATACTATGAAAATTTGTAACGTATTGGTGTTAGGATGTTGGTTATCACTATGGATATACTTATGGAATTAACTGTGCACCTTCTAATAATGCATGTTTAGAGATTTAATTCAGTCTTTTACAATACTGTGTTATGTTTGATAAGCTGGAACTAAAACTTGGATGTCTATTTCTGGAATTTTAACAAATTTTTAGGAGACTAAAATAATAAAAAAACCTAAAAAAATTAATAGATCCTCACACAGTTTTAGAATAAGAAATTTAATTAAAATTGTGTTTGTTATATTAACTGATGGTCTTGTTGTATTGCTTTTTCTGTTACTGCAGGTCTTCCATCGGGCACAAGTGATGCTGTGAAAAGTCCTTTTCAGATGCTCCGACAGCAGATCAGTCTCACAGAAATAATGAATACCAGCCGTTCAGATGCCTCTCAGTTTTTAGAAAATACAGAAGATACTGGATTACAGGAACACACAGATGAGAACTGCCTTTACTGTGTCTGCATTCAAATTCTGGGTTATCAGCCTAATAACAAAGTGAACTCTTCATATAATCGTACAGGTCTGTGTTCCTTGTGGGGATGCATGATAAAACTGAATGAGAATGCTGAATTTTGTTCATCTTTAAGTGATGGGTCTTTAGGTTTTTTCTTATTGATACTGACCATAAAATTAATTCTTATTAATAAACTTTTTATGCAATAAATTGTATTTCTGTGGACACTGGTCTTCTCAGTTTCTAGGGGCCTTAGACTGACAAGTTGTTTGCATGTTTTTTAGATATTTCTGAAAGCTTTTTAAACATCTAAAAGATTTTAAAACATTTTGAACATAATTTGCCTGAAATTCAGCATCCAATTTCCAACTTGTATATGCTGGCAGTTACCATACTGAGTGTACCGGATAGTGCACATTTAACATTGTTGAAAAGAATCAGGTGAGGAAAAGCATGAGTAACAAAGATGCAACATCTTGTTTCTGTCAGATTTCTCAGACATTCCATATACTGACTGGTGTGGGCAGACCATACACAATCACTTGGATGTGCATTCCTCCAAATTTTCTGGAATTTCAGGCTGTAGTGATGCAGTATCCCACGGTTCAGCCAGCAGCACCAAGAGTACAGAGCTTGTACTAGGTGAGTTTGAAAGCTTAGTATTACTAGAAGCTATAGCCCCTACAGTATTTTTAGGTACTATGGAATGTTCTTTTTTGTACTAGAAAAAAGTTATGTCTGTTATTTAAAATAAACTACTTTTGAATACCGTAATCAATGAGGTAGCTACATTGTCCATTATGTTGTGAGACAGGAAAATGTACTTGAAAATTCTGCTTTGATTATATGGAATCTTGCAGTTAAACATCTCTCTATCCTACACTGCAATAAGGTTGACTTTTTTGTTCTTTTAAACATAACCCTGCAGAAAAGAAGTAAAAGATCTTAAATAATACCCCCCCCCCTTTTTTTTTTTAAAGAGACATTTCAGTTTTTTATTCACTTTCTTTTGAATTAATGTAACTACTTATGTAGTATCTAACCCATCAATGTGCTTTAGTAATAGATGCAGTATTGTAATTGAGTCTGTGTTTAGTGTTCAGTTTTCCCAAACGTATGTCTGAATTTTTGAAATGCTGGTTTATTTAAAAAAAAAAAAAAAGAAAAAAGAAAAAAGAAAAAAGAAAAAAAAAAAAGCATCCTGAAAATAATGTTTTTATGTTTTAATGAGAATTCAAGAATACTGAGAATATATTTGGAAATACCTCTGTGTGTGTGCATATGTTTGTGTATACAGAATTTCAAAATGGGCTTATGTGATGTAGAATTAGCATAATCAAAATGCTAATTTGCTGATTGATTCATTTGTTTTTTTTAGGAGTAAAATCAATCCCAGATGATACGCCAGTGTGCAGAATACTTCTCCGAAAAGAAGTCTTACGCTTAGTAATCAATTTGAGTAGTTCAGTGGGAACAAAGGGCCATGAAACTGGACTCCTGACGTAAGTTAAACACATTTCAGATGTTTTATCAACATTCAGTTCTTTATGTTCTCTAGGTTTTGTAAGGTAGAGTTTGATCTTGTTTCTTACTTCATGAGATAACATCAAACAGAAACTGTGGTGGGTTACCGGAGATAGCTGAACATAGTGTAAAAGCTAAGCAAAGAATTTGCCTTTTAATATTACTTGCTCTGTTTCTGTCTTTCTCTTCCCATTCCTCTTCCAATCACTGATTTAACAGTTTAGAATTACAGAAACATTATGTTTGAAAAAGGCCTCTCAGATCAATTATAGTCCAGCCATCAATCCATCACTGCTGTGTGCACTGAACTGTGTTTCTATGTGTCTACATGTTTCTTGAATAGTAGCTCTACCACTTCTCTCAGCAATCTCTTCCATTGTGTTACCACTCTTTTGAGAGAAGAATTTTTTTTCCTAATATCCAGTCTGAGCCTGCCCTGATGTATCTCTTCCTGTCTGTAATTACCTGGGAGAACAAGGCAATTACCATCGTACTACAACCTCCCCTGAGTCTCCTGTTCTCCAGATTATACACAATCCCAATTCCATCAGCCACTACTCAAAAGATTTGTACACCATTCACTGATTCATTGCCTTTCCTCTGGATGCAGTCCAAGTCCTGGATGTCCGTCTTGAGTGAGGGGCCCAGAACTGAGCACAGTGCTTATGGTACAGCTTCACCAGCGCTGAGTCCAGACAATGATGTTTCTTTGTGCACTGTTTGCTTTGCATCTTTAAAAAAAATAAAAATAAATGTTTTGTTTATTTTTTGCTGTCTGACTTATGTAGCTGTCTGACAAAGTAGCAAAGTAATTTCTTGAGAAACACAAATCTGCTTTTATGAAGAATACCACTAGTGGCACTAATTCATATTCGCAAGTCATGGTAGAAGTGCAGAGTATAATATAGAGACTAAACACTGTGATAGAAACTGGGCTTCTGTACTGCTGATGTTGAAAACAGGCATACAGCTGCTAAAAGAAAATCAGTAATGGCCATCTTATTTATAATATATTCTATTCTCTCTACTTTTTAGTACTGCTATACACACGGATGCAGTTCTTTTTCAGTATCTGTTGTAGAGTAGGTGGTCTCAGGTATCTATTCTGAATGGTGTACAGAATATTCTAGTTCATTTTTTGATGTAAGTTTCTTCCAGTTTTATAAGACAACACTGTCTGATTTTTCTTTCTCTGTCAGATGCAGAGTTTATAATGCCTATTACTGAAGAACACTAGTTCATTAATTATGAAAGTGAAGATTTAATTGTACAAATTGTACATTGTTTTAAAGATTATTGTTTTAACGATTATTATGGAAACCTTCTCTCAGTACTTGTAACAATGTTTGTTTTCTTTGCTGTTAATCAGAATTAAGGAGAAGTATCCTCAAGCATTTGATGACATATGCCTGTATTCTGAGGTGTCCTACTTGTTAGCACATTGCACATTTCGACTCCCATCCAGAAGGTTCATTCAGGAGCTGTTTCAAGATGTGCAGTTCTTACAGGTAAGTGGAGGGTGTAGATGATCAGAAGGAACCAACATGTGCTGACTGGGTGCAGTTTTCATTACATTGAATAATAAATGCTTCCAGGTCTTTTATTAAAAACAATAATTTTGCAATATTTTCGTAAAATCTCTAATGACATTAATATTTCACCTGATTTCTTTCAGATGCACGAAGAAGCAGAGGCTATTTTAGCAGCACCAACAAAGCAACCAGTAACTGATATATCAGCTGAATCCTGACCTCTGTCTCACAGAGTTCATTACATACAGACTTCCTGGAATTCTCAGACATCCTCCAATTGACTGGATAATAAAGTTTGGAGCATCATCTTTTAGACTGTTCCAGAAGCTACTGGTACCTGAAGAATGAACTGAAAAACTTTTTCTTCCTCAACCAATTACTGCCCTAGTCTATGGAGTCCCTTGGGGATTTATTAAACATTATGTAGTTCTAATAATAGTAATTATCAGTATATGCAAGAGCCGAGCACTGAACACCTCCACAAGTTTTCATTTCATTTTTTACCTTAAATTAAAAAAAAAAAAAAGAAAAAAAAAAAAGAAAAAAAAAATGAACAACACACAGACACCTATGATTGACTTCTAATTCTGTTCTGGAGAAGCAGAATTACGCCTTGCTTTTTTTTTTTTTTGCTTTTTTTTGCTTTTTTTTTTTTATTATTATAAAACCCCAGGAGTTGGATGAGGGTGCATTCCGTTGCCAGCAATGGGGAGCTGTGCTGTGATTGTGGACAGCAGGGGATAAATGTTAGATCTTTTCTGTTGATTTTTTGTACTGTTTATAACACTACTTGGGGGGTTTGTAACTTCAGACAGAAAGAAAAGCCTCTGAATCTGAGGTTCCTTTAAGTTATTTTAATGTTACTGTAGTTGTAAGTTGTTTTATTAGCAGTCTCTCCATTTTCATTACATTTACATACATGTATCTTATCTGAACCAGTTAAGGATTTTCACTACAGTTTGATTTAAAAATAGCAAATCATTTAAAGTTAAAATGCTGAAATCAAATTGTTTTCCCTGAATGATATGCATGCGTTTGCAGTTTCTACGCTCATGCTCATATAGTGTGAATGTTGGTCTTATTCTTAACTAAAAACCTTTAACAGGCATGATTTGTATCAGATAAATGAATATTGTATAAACTAGACTTGAAGACATTTAATCATTGCTGCTTTTGTGAGAAGGCATGTGAGCGGTTTTCCAAGTTCCATGAAAACAGCCTTTTATAAAAACAAAGGTTTGATTGAGTTTTCAGTGGATGAGTGATCAAGCATCAGATAGTGCTAATAATTGTAGTGAAAAGCCTTAAGTACCAAACTTTGTAGCGACAGAACTTACAATTTTATATTGGAATTTGAGACTTGTTGCAAAAGTTCTATGATACAGTGACTGTTAATGAGGAAAACACATGCCTCTATCAAACTGGTGAAGTTTCTAAAGTAAAGAGTGCAAGCCTAATGGAGAAGAAAAATATAGAAGTCCCATCACTTTTATAATGCATCTAAAAATTCAGAAGCCTTCATACAAGGGTATTATAAATATATGCAAATGTGTATATATACAGTAGCATGGCCACCTTTGTTAGAATGACTGTAATAGAAGGGGTTACCCATTGATTTTGATATAGGTGAATAATTCAGCTGGACTGTACTAAGTAGGACATATTTTTATCCATTCACTTTTACCATTTTTATAATTGTCAGATTAATACTTAAGTGAAGATAAGTGAAATTTATAAGATAGGTGATACTCATAACCGTATTCTTACAAGCTATGCTACTGGGGATTTCAGTAAGTTGTCTTGTGAGCAGTAAAACATGAATCCTAGTGTCATTTTAAAATGTACTTGCTTTCATTGAAAACTTCATCTTGCCGCATAAGCACTGCTTTGCAGATATCACTTCACTGAGTTCTTATGTGCACTGTGTACCATCAGGTTCTCATAAAGCAGATCTGTAAGTTGCTGCTCATAGCCAAGTCTAGTTCCTGAGATTCTTCTCATGAGTTCCCACTGAAAGAAGGAGCAGATCTTCAAATTCACGCATTTGGTAGTCAGTGACAGACATAATGTATCTGTGTCAAGAAATGTTTTGAAATAATATTCTGAAAACATACCACACCAGTGATGGACTTCGCTGGTTATAAGAAATCTGTAAAACCAAAATGCCAACCACAGTAGACCAAATAGTGGTGTAAACTCCAAAGGAAGTAATGTAATGTTCCCAAAAATGGGGCTGGCGTATCTTACACAGTAGTTTCAAACACTACCTCAGTTAGGCTAGAGTACAAGAGATTTGTTTTAGTAACTAGATGGGGTTACATCAAACAACTCCATGTATTTTTATTTTTTTTTTTTTTTCAGTTAAAGCAAAATAAACAAGTTTTATCACCTTTATTTAAATAAAACACACGTGTTCATTTGTTACCAGCTTAATACATAGCACTTAAAGTAGAAAGCGCAATAGAAAGGCCTCTGATTATAGAAAAAGGTAAGCAAAGCAATGTCAATATACTTTTGAGAGATTTTAAATCTTAAATTTCCTAAAATACTTGCTTGTATGGGGATCCATGACTACAGAAACTTGATGTCTGTATTATTGCTGCAAATTTAGTTAAAATGATTTTTTTTTTCTAAAAGTGTGTGAGTGTCAGTAGATTTCAACAAGTAAGCATAAGGGTTGTAAAGTCTGTATATAACATACATTTCTAGAGTTAATTTACATTAAGCTCATGCTAGTGTTTCATTTTAATTGGCATATGAAGGGATACTGATACCTAGTTATAAGCTGTGAATTTCTAATTCTATCAATTCCTTTTTTTTTTTTTTTTTTAATATCCCTTTTAAAGTTCTATTCTGGGGCTTTATTTGCATCATAATAAAACTTTGAAAGAAAACTGTGGTAAATAAAAAGGAAGAAAAAAAAGAAAAAGTGTGTCTATTAAACCTAATAAAGAATCCTTCTGCTTTTTCTAGAAGGGGTAGGAAGGGAAGCTGACAGACCCACTCGTGGATGGAATACAGTCGAACAAACGGTGAAGCAGACAGCGCTCATTGACACTGTATACAAATTCAGTTTGCTGTGGCAAAGGAAACTCCTGGCTGCTGAAGTGTGCTCACATACGAAATACTCTGAACAGGTCTAAGCTGAAAGCTATCATGGGAGGGGGAGCCTCACTAGGAAACAAGGGCAATGTGGCTTACTAAATTATCTGACTCACATTCTTGGTCATCTTTGGTAGTCACTGGAAAGGGAGAGCCCTGTTCAAAGGGCAGAGATGTAATTCCAGGGCTCTGAGTTATTTCCTGCTTCTCTGCACTAAAAAGGGAGGAGGAGGAGGAGGCTTTTGATGCCTGAAATTCAGGGATGCTGAATGCCTCCAGCTGTTGTGGTTGTCACTTGGAGCTGTTGATAGTCAGGCTTTGGGGTACTTGGTTTGTGTGCTGGACCCTCGGCATGTTGTGCTGTTGTGCTGTGGCAGTCACTTTTCCTTATCTGGTAGTTCTTATTTGACCTGTCATATATACTCTTAAGCAGTTTATTATTTTTCTCCACGAGAAACAACAGCCATTAGTTCTTGTGTGCAGAGTTTGGCACATTGAGGTGAGCTGCCCTTAGAAACATTTTATAAAAGCTAGTAGCTACAGTACCGGTCATCTTCTTGTAACTTTGAAATAACGTGTTATACGTGTCATGGCATCTTGAATGAGAGTTGTTTGCACCGAGAAGCTGAAGGAACGTATGGCATTCTCACTGCTTCACAGTGTCTGAAGATAGCTATGTGAGAAGCGCATCAAAAATAGTAGGTAATTGAATCCCAGTGAGAAATCAAACAGTAGTTGTTGCTTCCTAATCTGTGCTCTTGATTTGATGCCTGGCATTTTGGTTGTTACTTTGTGAGCACGAGCTCAAGCTGAGGAATCACAGTGAAATTCTTGCCATGCTTTGGAGAGCATTACTGTGCTTTCTGCTCACCTCCTGCTGTGCAGAAGTGCTGTTGTTGGGGGGGGCTTGCTGTGGAGCCAGCTGGAAACTGGTGCTGGAAGTTCTTTCTGTTACACTTTATCATGTGCTTATTGCAGGTGTGTACAAGGTGAGAATTGTACATGTCCTTTGGGAGTGTGCTAGAAACGCTGTGTCTATCTCAGCCAAAACTCCAGTCTCCCTGTTCTGGTTCTTCTTGTTTTGTTTGGATTGACTTGGTTTGGGTTCCCTGGACGGTTATTTTTATTGGCTTTGTACGTTTGGTGAAGAATATGGATTTTCTTTGGGCTGTTCTTGTGACATAGATGGATAGTAATGTCACAGCACGCGGAAACTGCACATTTTTGCTTAAACTGCTTTGTAAAACACACAATTCAATTTGGGAAACATAACTTATGCCAAAAAGCCTAACATGCCGTTTTGCCACTGAGTAGGTTGTTTCATCACAGGATGCAATATCTTCATGAGCCAAGGTAGATATTTTATAGGATTAATTGAAACATTGTTCCAGTAGTGGGCTGTCAGCATCCCTAACATTGCATTAGAGGAGATGATGCGAGTTAATCATTCTGAGGAGGGAAGGGATCAAGGAGAATCTCGAGGTTTACCCTCCCTGCCCCACGTTGTCTTTTTTTAGTAATACGCTGCTACATACTTGGAGGTTGTAGTGTTTGTAGGTCACTGAACAGACATTGAAATCTGATTTATATTGTATACCTGTAACATAGAAAGAAAAAGTATTTATATATTTTCCGTAAGAATATTGCATTGAGCTGTGTATAATTTAAACAGAGGCTTGTCCCAAAACGGTGTTGCCCACCTTGATTTTTGTGGTTTTTTTTTTCCTTTTTTTCTTTTTTTTTTTTTTTCTTTTTTTTGTATAGTGTGTACAGTTCATGTCTATGGGCATTAAAAGCCTCCTGAAGCATAATCTTATCAAAGGGATGCATTGTTAATAAAATGTACTTAAACTTCTTATAGTTGTTCTGGTCTCATATGTACCTCTCAGTACTAGAAATGGATTAGAATTTTATTTATATTTGTACGTTACTAATTGATTAGAACAAGCAGAAGCTTTCCAAATAAAGAAGTAGTCAAAAGTATATTTCATATTAATGCTTTGTAAGATGAACATAGTGAATATAGGAGTGGACTCCGTAGTATTTTGTACAGCTTTTTTATTTTAAAACTGTAGAGTGCTGATACTGAGAATCACTCACTTCCCATGATGTGATGACTGTACAATTCAAGTGTTAGTGTCTCAGCAACAGATGCGAAAGCTGAACTATAAACAAGAAATGCAACAAGAAATACATCTTTCAGTTTTGAACTCATACAGCCATTATTAATACAAGACAGATGTCTTAGAGGAAAAAAAAGAAAAAAAGCATTTACATGCCTCTCTATCCCCATGTGAGAAATACTTTTCTAGTGCCCTCACGATACCCTTCCACCTACACAAAAGCCTTATTCTCCCTGGAATAATCTGTCCCTATGTTTTGTGAAACGAGAGCTATCGTGAGCAGCCCACAGAAAGGTCTGTGCGTTACAGGCAGAGGAGCTAACCTCGCAGGCTGCCAGGCAGGCCTGTGTCTGCTGGTAAGCTGCTCTCTTGCTTACAAATGACAAAATCCTTTCAGTCCAGGAAAGACCAAAGGAACCACCTCTGCTGGAGCTGAGATGGGAGCCTCTGGCCTAAGTATCTCACCCACCATCAAGAAGGCAGCACCAGCTACATGACCTCCAACCACAATAGTGCTGCCACTCATGGTGAGCTCAACTGCTGCAGCCAAGCCCCGGCAACAGCAGCTCAGAAGGAAATATTAACACCTTGTTAGAGCCATCCCCTCTGCCACATCAAATACTAATATTTGGTTTGTGTGACAGTCTGACTTTTTCACTGAGTCCTGTATGAGAATTCCTTAGGTACCTAACTACGCTTTTTAGTTTGCCTTCCTAGTTTTCCATAAATAAGCCTTGTTTGTTTTTGAAATGAGGGACTTTTAGATACAATCTGTTGTGCTTCCTTAAATACATATAACTTCTAGAAATCAAAGACAACCCAGTTTACCTCAGTCTGCTGTTCAAATTCTCAGTGATCACAGAGCCATAGTGCTCAATTTATGTTTCTGCAAACGCTGCAAGCTAAAGTATGTGAGTACCAAGAGGAATGTCTTTCTGAGTTCCAAAGTCACAGCCAGCAGCCCCTTGATTGCCAGATGGAGGAAGACTGTTGTTTTTTATTTAACATGCAAACAATAGTATCTGAAGATCTAGCTGAGAGAGTGCCTGAATATGTTCTTCTCAAAGGGCATTAATATAACTGCACCTGACTCATGTGTCTACTTATGTGGTTGTCTGGAGTTTGCTACATGCAAGTGTTAATACCAAAGAAAGCTATGGGCACTATGAGTGTGTTGGTAACTCCTCAACATACAGCTGCCCTGATGGGAAAATGGCTTCCACTGCGCATTGCAGACTGCAAAACGTTGGCCTGTAAATCTTAAAGCCAGTAATTTCTGATCATATGATAGCATGCAGCATTCCACTGCAAAAGCCAGGATTCCTGAACTTGTCATCAATTAACAGGTATGCAGAGATAACAGGAGTAGGACATCGGGGCTTGTGAAAGCCTGTATTGGAAAGAGATTCTGTGCCTGCAGAAATTCCTGTTTGTATTTTATAACACAACCAACAGACAGATTCAGAGGGGGTACATCAAAGCCTCCTTCCAATGCAGTGTACATCTGTTTGTGAAATGTATCTCAGGCTGGTCTTCCTGCCAGCTGCTTCTCCAGGTGATGAGGTAGAAGCATCATTCAAAATATTGAGGTAGTACTGTGGCTGGTACAGCACTGCTGACGGTTCTCCCTTGCCAGTTTCTAGTGTTTCGTAAGGATTGGTTTCAACAGCAAGATGAGAAGAATAAGCAAAATTTTCAAACCAAGTATGAGTCTGAGGCGTAGGTGTGGATGTAAGGCTTCTCTCTTCATTTTTGTTATGATAAACTGAGGAAAGATTCTGGTCATCAATCTTATCTTCTGTTGGCATTGAAGACATCAGGCTCTGTGCATGGAATTTTTTGGCTTCAGCCTCATTATCCACCGCTAGGATGTCAGGAACGCAGTCGCTTAGCTTTAGTACTTTCTCAGAACCAATCTACAGAAGCATCAAACAAAAGAAGTGCTTAGTGGAAGAAGCCAAGGGTAAAGAAAAGAGAGTGATTAATTTAAACTCTTGTGAAACTGTCCTATAAATGTTTTGAGTTTGGTATAAATGAACAGAAATTAATGAAAAATACAAAATGTTTGATGAAAGCTGGATTTTATGTGAAATTCACAGAGTAAAAGGAAACAACATTTAAACAGGCTTTCCAGGGAAGTGGTGGAGTTCCCATCCCTGGAGGCATTTTAAGAGATCAGTGGATATGGCCCCAAGGGGAAAAACACAACCCTTTGTATATTCACAGAATGGCTTTGGTTGGAGGGAACCTTAAAGCCCAACTAGGGTCAGGGGTTAGAACCCACCAGAACAGTCTTCCCAGGGCCCCATCCAACTTGGCCTTGAATGCCTCTATCCACAGTTTTTCTGAGCAACACGTGCCAGTCCTTCATTACCCTCTGAATAATGAATCTCCTCCAAAGTTTTCATCAAAGTCTCCCTTCATTTAGTTTAAAACCAGTCCTCCTTGTTCTATCACTATCAGACTGTGTAGAAAGTCAGTCTCCACCTTTCTTATACACTCTCTTTAAGTGTAGGCCTCCCATGAGCATTCTCATCTCCAGGCTGAACAACCACAGCTCCCTCAGCCCGTCTTCAGAGGAGAGGTGCTCCAGCCCTACGATCCTCCCTGTGGCCCTTCTCTGGACCTGCCCCAACAGCTTTGTGTCCTTTTTGTGCTGTGGTTCCCAGCCCTGGACACAGTACTGCACTACTGGCATCACAAAGCAGAGCAGAAGGGAGCAATCACGTCCTGCTGACCACCCCTCTTGAGGCAGCCCCTTTGCACATGGCACTAAAGCAGCAGCTCCTGGTTCATGGGACCTACAGGGGAAGCTTAGGGCCTTTTACCAACTCTTTCCTTACCATCGGACCTGGCAGAGTCCCATTAATCTTCCCAGAGGTCATTAAGTAAACTCATGCTCTTTGCTTTGCATGACAGCAAAACTGACATATGCAGCCAAGGGACAGGCTGATACAGTTTGTAGACTGCATCAAAGTGCACTGTCCCACAGCATGTTCTGTTGTTATGAGCTAGTACTCTGTTCTGAATAGTAATGCTGGAAGAAGTACTCCATCAAAAAATTCCATTCGGTGTCTAATTTTGCTTTCACTTTTACCAGTATCTAGCTATGACTAAGTTTCCATGACATGGGGATATTAATTTGCATTCATTTCCATTTCTGCAGCTGAGTGTCAGTCATGTTAAATGCTGCCAATACTGGAAAATATTTACTGATCAAGAAGGGAAAATTAAAAAATGCTAGACTTTCAGTGATCTTACTTTAAACTCTTTGAATGACAGCACTTTGCTCTTGTTAGGACTAGGAATCACAGGACAGCAGCAATCCTTCACCCTGGAAATAAGAAAGCAAAACAAGTGATTTTTGTTTGTTTGTTTTTTGTTTTTTGTTTTTTTGTTCTACCATCAAAGCACATTCTGCCAGCCAAAGTAACACATAGATGTGTAGAGAAACAGCTGGAAATGACGAGTGTCTCAGAAATGCTGCGAGCCAAATACTTACAACTTCCACACAGATGGACAGTCAAAGAAAAAATGAACAAGGCTTTGTAACAGGCTGGAAGCAACAAGAAGCAGCTGTGGTTTGTGAATTACACGACATGCATTCTCTGGCTGTGAGAAGGAAATGCACTATAACTTACCACTTCATCTTCCAGAGGCATACAGCCATTATCAGTGAAGGAACTACCACAAGCGGGACTAGAAGGTACAGCATGTCTGCTGTAAAAGAAAAATACTTCAGTTTTGTTTACAACTTCTCACTTGTTTAATATAGCCTGAGATTTCTGCAACAGAAATACTATCAAGTCCACATCTAACTCAGCAGTGCAATTACCTGTGATTGATTGTAAGATATTTTGGCTCTAGGTTCTGGGATACAGCAGCATGTCTTTGGGTATTGATTACTGAATTTGAAGTATTGCTAGGTTCCTTCATTTTGCACTCACATTAACTTCTTAACTATAAGCATACATTTCCAACAGCTAAAAGTGTAGTAATCTTACTCAACAACTACTTGTTTCAGATTTCCTTACAGATCCCCAGAGGAAACGCATTTTTTTTCAGTGAGATATAGTTGACATAAACTCTGTACCTCCGGTATGGATAGACCATATCAAGACAGACGCTGCCAGTGTTCTTGCTCTCCTAAGATTTATGCAGACTAAGGATCTCAGTATTTTCATTTCTGGCTATAGCACGTAGCCTTAGACTATTTTTCACAAATAGTTCAGGTTACTACATGTAGGCCATGACAAAGAACAAGTGTCCTCTGGAAACTTCCCCTGGCTGCTGCCCTCTAGCCCTGTGCCAGCCAGCCTGCTTGTGTCTCTACCACAAACCACAGCAGGAAATAAATGTCACATTACATTCTCCTTTTTAGTTTTTCTGGTTTAATTCTGCTAGTACAAATGTCCGTGCCTAATCCTGCAGCATGGGAGATAGAACAAAGGTGCAAGATGCAGAACTGCTTCTGATAGGGTACCATGTGCATTTGGGCCCTTTATTTAGTTAGCATAACGCATGAGGTGTCCTTGCATAACCAGCACTTCACCCTTTCTTCCCCCACCATGGTTACCCCAGGCAAATTTTTCACAACTGGACACTCTGAATTTGAATCACAAATCTCACAGCTGAGATTGCTGGATGGTATTTTCAAGGGGACAGAACTAGAGGCAGGTGATTTCCTGCTCTACTTCGGAGATCAAATCTGCCCAGTTAGTAAACTTCAGTGTTCAAACAACCCTCTGTTACTGACTTACAAAAGAGTCAGCTTGATGATGGGTTTAAAGACTAATAAGTAAAGCAATCATAATTAGAAATCCAAAAGCCTATGCAGAAATTCTGTTTGCCTACTGGTGTTTAGTTTCTCCTGTATTACAATATGAATTAAATCCAAATCCAAATCTTCAGTGATCTACCAAACTGGACTCACTAAGTCTGCAAATCTGCATAAGTTATACTATTTTCCAGAGGGAAATGATATACCTGTGGAATTCTTATCACTCTAAATTAAAAACACATCCACTTAAAAGCATCAAAATATCTCATTGGCATAAATATTTCATTTTCAGAATTAAATATTTTCCCTTGAGAAAGGAAGATTACTCTAGCATCCTTCCATCCTTCAGTAAGGAGAAATATTTTCCATTGTCAGTACTCACAGTCCAGTGGTGTATCAATGTATCTGAAGTTAATAATGGGAGTTTCTCCTCCGCCTGTGTATGCTTTAATGGCTAGCTTGTATTTTGTGTTTGACATCAAGTGTTTCACGGTGTATGTTTTTATTTCTGGGTTTTCAATTGTGAATTTACATAGCACTGAACCACCTAGAATGAAACAGATGTTACGAATCAATGTAACTAAGCCACTGAAATAACAGAACTTTTGCAGTTCGCCTTCTTTGTGATCTGAACACTTTCTTCTGAGAAAGATGATGCATCCTGACTCACTGCCGCTGTGCTGCGCTCACATCCCTTCTAGCTGGACTCTGACAGCACAGTCTGACTTGCAGTCGGCCTTTTGATGACTCGCTGTCGATAAATACATCTCTGTATTTTCACTTCTTCTGACTAGAGTTTGATTTGGTGCTTTGCCATTTTCTTCAGAGTTCTGTAGCTTTTAAGTTTAGATCAAGGTCTTCCAAATTAATTGAAGGCAAGACATCTCTGCCTCAAGAATAAACTCTCTGTATTGTGCAACTCCCAGACTCCAGGGAGTTAGCTTGTTTCTCATGTTCCCAGTCACACCTCCTATCTGCTAGCTCACACAACTGAAAAGTTTTTTTTGTTTTTTTTTTTTGTTTTTTTTGTTTGTTTTGTTTGTTTTGTTTTTTTGTTATTTAATCATTTTAAGTCTAACTGGGATTACTTGCAGAAGTGTGGTTCTTCAATGCTTGGTTTAGACCTGACTGGGACATTTACATGTTTTTCCTTGAGTTCAACCTATGCTATGCTCTTCATCCTCGTGCTACCCAAATGGAGAAAGGGATCTGAGAGAAAACATGACCCACCTGGAAGAAGAGATAAGGAAACAAAAACAAAAACAAAATCTTGAATGAGTTGGAAACACAAGGAAATTTTAATGCACCAATCATCTGGTTGCAGTTTTGGACATGAATCATTAAAATCAGAAATGAAAAGTTAAACATGGCTTTGTGCCACACCACAGCTTAGTTCTGCTGCCTGAAGAACTCCACTGGAGAGCACAGCCCCAAATACTTTCATTATAAAGGAATTCAAATGGGGAATTTCCACAGTGTTCCAATTCTGAAGGAAATAAGTGCTATTCCATCTGTTTCTAAAATGCCTAGTAAAACTACCATGCTTCCTATGACTCTCATCCAAGTAGATCACAAACAGATGTTTTGGAAATTCATCTGGAACTCAGATCGCAAGAAGCAGGAATGACTCCTCCTACAGTACTGAAAGAATCCTTTCTGTAGTTCACACTAATGCTGAAGGGAGCTACAGAAAAAAGATGGGGAGCTGTAAATCCATGTAACTCCAGGACCTTAATTCTGCCCAATAACACCTGAAGTATTAGGAAGGAATCAAAAGAAGCAAGTGTTAAAACCTATGCCATACATAATGGGTCGATTTTCTGGCCTAATATGACCTTTTCAAGAGGCTGCAATGTCAGTCACAAAGCCCCCCTCTCACCTACATTAGTGACAGAACTTCCAAAACCCCTGAGCTCTGTTACCTGCAAGAACATGTTTTTTGGATCCTTTCAGATTACAGTCCTCTTGCACAGGTGACACATAAACATGGTAACCTCTTAAGAAACCGGGGTGTATCTCATCTGTGGGGTAAGGATCCCAGTGCAGTGTTACTTCATGATAACTCAGTTCAACCTTTTTCACATCAGGGTCAAATCGAGGAGCTGGAAAAAAAGGAAAACTGTGTTAAACTTGACATTATCCTTCAATCATATTCATCTGCTCACTTAGGAAAAGTTCTAAATTTCCATGTGTATCTGTATCTCAGTTTAACCTAAAGAATGAACAAAGCCAAAGCACTCCAAAAAATCTGGTACCTTCATAGTGTGAGTCTACATAACACATAAAGGCACGTAAGGAATACCAGTCATAGTTCAGTCTGATTAGCATGAACTTGACCTGCCCACAGCACCAGTCTCATATCCTCTACGTATAGGGAATGTATGTTGTTTTACAACTTGTAAATCACTTATTTAACAGATGGTACTGAAACAATACAGCAAGTACATTTTAACCTAGTTACAGAGGCAGGGCTGAGGAATTCCTCTGTTTGTGACAGATAATTCAGCAAATACATATACTTGAAATGCATTTCCAACTTACGAAGCTCCTTAAGATAACCAGTCTTCTTCTCCAGCAAGGAGGCTCCATTAGCAGCAGATGCATAGACATGGAAATTGTATCTCACCCCAGGAACAAAAGCAGCTATGAAATAGTAGAACTGATTAAAAAAAGGTCAGGAGGTGGGTTCCCATTGTGTGATTTTTTTTTTTTTATTATTTTTTTTTTTTGTATTGCCATTGCTGTGTGGGTTGCGTTTCACGTGGGTTGCTTTTTTGTTTTTCCTTTAATGATTTTGGTGCAATTTATTCATTGAATACTAAGATGTGCTCAGTCAAACTTTGTTCATTTCATTTCAAAAGGTGAACACACAGTTGAGAGAGAGTCTGGGAAGGCTATATGCCTTTGTCTTCTGTAGTTTATCATAGTGACTTTCACATAGCCAGAGAGGATTTAGATCTAATGGTCACTACCAGGATAAAATATGCACAATTGGTGAGACACATTCTCTAGGCTACAGTTAGAGCACTAAGCCTCTCATCGTGCAGCGGGAATTATAATGTCAGTGTAAACTTCTATCCTGTGCAACGGACAAGGCAGAGCTCCATTTTGCATCTCTGTACTTACAGATAACATCCACTACTCTATTTCAAGATTTTCCTTATAGACACTCAGAAGATGTTTTTCTGAAATACCTCTCTGACTTCCATGGCTCAGTGGTGCTAACATACTTATGGTGTCTATTTTGGCTTCTGGGCAAAACATTATGCCAAGTGCTTTTGTGTAATTGTATGTGCACTGCACAGACTTCAGTATTTTGAATTCACTTAATGCCCTCAGCACAGAATAGTTAAGACATCAGAAATATATATATATATATATATTCTGCTTTCACCTGATTTGATCAGAGCATTGGAAGTGTTGGGTCCAAATCTCCTCCACTGCAAATCACAAGGCTGCAGCATTGGAAAGTTACACCAATCAATAATGTAACTCTCAGATTTATCTCTGGGCTTCCAGGAAATCAAAATGCCACCATCTGTACCATTAGCATGTTCTTCTTTAAGCTCTGAATTACTGAGCTTCTTTTCAGTGTCTAGGAATGAAGAAAAATAACACATAGTTTCTATTATTATCTTGCATAAGACCTGAATCAACTAAGGTCAATATAGTTTCAACGCTAAGCTGTTAAAACCATAATAAGCAGTTTTGCTCCTTCATGATCAGATATATGAGCCACATGCAGAAAGCTGATCTCTACTTCTACTGAAGCTGACTACTCAGAAAACATTCAGAAGTTATTACCAGAAATCCAGAAAAAGAATTCAACAGCAAGAAACTGAAGTCAAGAACAGAAATCCACAAGTGGCTAATCATACGCACAAGTTTCACACACAGAAGGCTGGGCTGTCACAGCACGTGCTGTAGGTCTGAAGCCTAGATTAAGTCTAACCACACTGCGAAGACAATGTGGAAAACAGACTTTCCCTTGTGAGGGTTAGATCCAGGCATTCGTGTCAATATGCACAGAGTTACTGCCCCATTGGCCAAAATACAGCAAAAATTTCCAGATAACCTTGATTTCAGTTTTCAGGTCGGGTTAATTTACTCCCTCAAGATGATAAGTCATAGAATCACAGATTCACAGAATGGATCATATTTGAATTAACCTTAAAGACTAGCCAGGGGCAGGCATTATCCAGCCCTTTGGCCACCACCAGTTCAGGCTGCCCTAGGCCCCACCCAATTCATCTTGAGCACCTCCAGGGATGGGGCACCCACTGCTTCTCTGGACAGTAGGGCCAGCACCTCACTAGCCTCTGGGTAAAGAATTTCATTCTAATATATTAGTTAAATCTCACTTCTTTTAGTTTAATACTATGTAAAAAGCCAGCCTCCCTCCTGCTCATAAGCTCCCTGTAAGTACTGGAAGGCTGCCATTAGGCCACTCTGGAGCCTTCTCTTCCTCAGGCTGAACAAGCCTCAACCTATGATCATCCAGGTGGCCGTCCTCTGGACCTGCTCCAACAGTTTCATGTCTTTCATGTGCTAGGGTCCCCAGGGCTGGACACAGCGCTGCAGGTGGGTCATCAGGACATAGTACAGGGGGATGATCACCTCCCTCACCCTGATGGGATTTTTTGATGCAGCCCAGGATACAGTTGACCATATGGGCTGCAAATGCACACTGCTGGCTCATGTCAGCCTCATGAGGCCATCTCTAACTTGCTCTGCTCTTATAGTGGGAGAGATTCTTCTCCCCGTACCCCTGACTAAAGGTTCAGGTATGTGAGAGAAGAACTAAGTAGTCTGACTGCCAGTGAAGACAGATGCAAAGAGTTCATTGAGTACCTCAGCCTTCTCTACACCTGTTGAAGGCACGTTGTCAGAGAGAGTACACTCTCTCTCTCTTTTTTTCTGACTAACGTGTGTATAGAATCATTTGTTTTTTATTTACCTTGCCAGGTTTCCTCTGTGCTTTGACTTTCCTGATCTCACCTCTGCACATTTGGATGGCATCCCTGTTCTCTTCCCAGGCCAAACGTCCCTGCTTTCACTGTTTATCTTGTTGCTTGACCAGGAGGTATCCACTCAGACATGCCAGTCTCCTGCCTTCATGCAGACAGAAAGCTCTGGTGCTCTTAAAAAGGCTGCCTTAAAGAGGTACCCACACTGCTCCACTCCTTCATCCATAAGGACAGACTCACTTAATATAAATGGGTATAAAACTCTAGTATTGGAAATGTAGGTTTAGCTGGAAATACTCCTACTGTTACCTGTAGCTCCAGGGATGATCAACACTGTAGGATGTGAATAACCAACATTGTTCCTTGCTGTGATACTGATTCTGTAGGGATGGTCATCAATGAAAATCCTTGTACTATTACAGTCTGATGAAAGGGAAATATGTTCAGGTTTAGATCGGTCTACTGCTCTTTCCCAGGTTACTTCATATGAAATAATTTCTCCATTCGCTTGAAAACCGGCTTCTTGCTAGGAAGAAAACAGACATGGGTAAACATCAATTACTTAGCAAATTTTCCTGAAGAAAAACATGAAAAAAAGAACTAGAACTTTTAATAATAACTCACATACATTATTTATGTAATATAAACTTCTTTGCACAAAATGATAAACATACCGTTTTAAATGGAAATGTAGAAATACCAGCAATAGGATTTACCTTGTTATAATACTTGGTAAAATAGAAGCATGTCTGAAATACCAAGATCATATAGCTAGAAACATCCTGAAATATGTAATATGTAATATTTATCTTGTCATAAAGTGCACACAGACTTGGTAAAGTTAATGAGAGAAGTTTCAAACCCATTTACCAATAGTTTTATTTCCATTTCTGTACCAATGTCTCACCTTCCAGAGTAAGGTCACGTTCCGCCCCCACAGAGTTGGTGTAATTTTTCTCCAGACATCCAGTTTCCCTGATGGAGCTGGAGGAAATATAGCAAAACAAAGATGCTTTTTTTGCCCCCATTTGAAGAGGTTCAACCCTCTGGACTTCTCTTTCCCAGTCATTCTTATGTCTTGCCGAAACATTATCCTTTAACTTCTTGCTGTATTCAGCTTCTAATTCTGAATGCTAGTATGGCTCACTTCTCTAAAAATCCATTCTTTGCTTTCAGTTCCCAGATGTTTGTTCCCACCTCTGTGTTGTTTTTCTAGCCCCCAAAGAACACTGTTACACTATCCATCCTCCTGGTCACCTGGATTTTCCACTGCCTGCAGTGGATGAAATTCCAGAGGCTGGTATGAAGGATGATTTAAGAAGCCACCTTCCAAAAGCTTGCTTTGTATGATTCTACTTTCGTGCAAGCAACCTGCCTCTCCTCTAGTGACACAATGCAAGAGTAGCAAGTAGCAGAACAAGGTACCAGGTGGAGAACATGGTTCAAGATTCCTTTCTCTATAGACCAGACACACCTTTCTCCTTTGTTCTGAAAATGTGAGGTTTGCTCCATTCGCTCCATCTCCAGAAATGCTTAGCTGCACCACAACGTACTCTAGCTGTGTAACTGGTGTAGGGCTGCAGCCCATCAAGGGTGATGCTGTTACGATATTGTCGTGTGTCTGAACTATTGTACTGCAAAACAGACAAACAGAACAGTCAGAGTTTTGTTTTGCTTCATGAGCAACAACAGGCTTTTGTTCAAAAAACTGCTTTTGCCTCTACTTCATACAGGGGCCAGTAAAGCCTGTTTTGGAAAAATAAAATAAAATAAAATAAAATAAAAAATTGAACAGCAGACAAAAAAGAAGGAGAAAAAAAAAAGGAAAAAAATGGGGGGGAAAAAGACAGTCGTGAGTTCCAAAGACTGGGAAATCCAGAAAGAGTTGTACAACCTGGTTCAGTGTAACCATCTGGGTAGGAGCCTCTCACAGTAAGCCAAATGTTAACTCTTCACATAAAGGCAGACGGAATCTAGAGACCTTATCCTCACCCTTCCCAGGTCTCTTACTGAGCTCACTTAAGCAATATGCTGTTCTAGACATACGCACAGCATGGATAGCTGCCTTTTCTTTCAATTTCCACGTTTTTCCACACTTCATCTTAAAAAGTAGGTTAAGTTCTTGCAAAAGTCACAAAGTGAGTATGCGCCTTTAACAGCCAACCACAGCAATGATTTAATCTAACTGCTCTTAGGCAGTAGTTAAGACAGAACACAGGTTGCTTCTGACCTTCTTAATGCCCTTTAACATGCTGAAGGTGAGCTGCCCTCATAAGAAAAGGACCACAAAGAAATTACAGTAAATACACAAAATGTAAATCCACTTCACTGTGAAAGAGGTGAAATATGAGGACTCTACTGAAACAATTTCAAGGAGGTTGAGGAGAATGGAAAGAAAAACTGTCCTGAGATTTTCTCACTAGGAACCATGCACACTACCATTAAGCACAGTCTATAGTGTACAGGAAACTCCTGGACTAATATCAACAAGGTGTGAACCTTCAAGACATTTCTCTGCCATTTGCTTGTAAGATGATATGAGTTATAAAGGCATGGCAAACAAATGACGATTAGCAATAGCTATAGTAACAGCAATTTTAAGGCCTGTAAGTATTTTCATCTACTTCAGCAGATCTCAGAGACCATTCAGTAGAGGACAGAGCCATGTATATAGACCAGTCACATGACAGATTTCTGTCAGCAGCATAGGCAGTATTGGAAGTATGAATTAACATTAGCAATGGCCAGCCATGTGGACCACACAATAAGCATGGAGCCTGACAGCAAATAAAACCAGAAAAACATACATATCGGCATGCTCACAAGACTTAAATTAAGCTTGCTAAAGAACTATTTTTGCATTAGAATAAATCCAGATTTCATACCAGTTTTGCTTTCCCGTTGGGTTGCCTCACTTCAGCTTGACAAAAGAGTTCAATTTTCTTTTCCTTTTGCTCCCAGTGTAACTCGATTTCTGCATCTGTGTATTCTTCCCACTGTTGGAAAGGTGGTAGTGGGTGAACTACAAATGAACAGAGAATTCAAGTTAACTCTTATAAAGCATAAAATATATACAATTGTATTTTAAGGTATTTTAGTTGAGCAATGAAGGGAATATTAAATACAGTATAACTGTTTTCTGCTGCTCTAGAAGTAGACATAAGTTTAAAGTTAATTTCAGAATGAAAATGGAATGCCCATTGTTCTTCATAACTTCCCTGAAAAAGAGGGATTGGACCAGGTGACTTTAAAGGAAGGGATCCCTTACAAATCACTCTATGATACTGTAGATGTTATACAAGTAAGAAACAAACAAGCAAACAAACAAAATTGTTTTGCTGATTTGGAGATATTTTAGAACACCATGCAGTTAAATGCTGTAACTTAGGGAGTGGTGGGATCTCTTGATGCAGCATAGTGAATAACACTCACCAAGTTCCTATACTTCAGAAACCTGTACCACAATCTTTCACAGTTCTTAGTTTAAATCCTACTAGAAGCTACCCTCTTGGTAAACATTACCAGTGCTACTTCCTTTAAAAGATTTCTGAGATATTTTACTGCTATGTAAAGAGTATTCAGCTAGAGCAGTAGATTGTTAACTCTGCTATTATCAGCACAATCCCAAGGAATGAGTCTTGGCAATGAAAGTGAGTGGTAAGTGTCCAGCTTTCATCATTATCCTAGAACTTGATAGAACATAATTTACCATCTGGGGGCTTCCAGACTCAAAGGGACTCATTCTTAATACACAGTGCCCACAGGCAGAATTGAAAATTATGGACTTCATTTTTCCTTTATTTGCTTATACAAATATGCTACTGCAGTTATTTCCAGGATCACAGAAAACATTAAGAATTTTACTGCCATCACTACTTAAAAGACTAACTCAACATAAGTATTATATATAATTTCTGCAATTCATAACAATCACAAAAACTGGCAAAAGAAAATTGTGCTAAGAACTTGAATGCACTGAGCACATTCAACATTAACTATTCAAGGCTGATTTCCCATGAAAACTAACTCTATCAGAATGCAATATCATACTACAGTCTCCCAGTTTTTTTCTTTCTTCCTGCTGCATTTCTTCTTCCCTCAAAAAAATCAAATAATCGACTTGCTTCTCTGAAACACACTTTGCAGAGAAGGACCTCTGACGTGTTCCTATGAGTCATAACAAAATAACATGCCTAGTAAACCTGAATGGAGAGCCTTCAAGGAAGGAAGCACTGACAGAATGCAACAACTACATCAGCAAACTCCTGGTCCATCAACCTATCCACTTCATGAGCAGATAAATCACAGGTTGCTTCCTGCTTCTTCAAATAGGCAAGAGGGCTGAAGAAATACGGCAACACTGAGGAGGATGTTAAAGGACACAAAGACAATCAAGAAGATCTGGAAAGACTGTTGGAAACACAGTAAATACATGGGTGTTTTGAGGTTAATATGAGGTTAATAGGAAGTTAAGGAACCTGGAACACACGAAAGAATACAGAACATGGAACCATAGCCTCTTCTGCTTACAGAACTTTGCAGAGCTGATACTGAAGAGAAAGCAGAAAACTATAGCACAGAAAACTAATAAAACCTGAGAAGGCAAAATCAGTGACTTCTACTTTAACCTGGCATCCAAGTATTAAGATCAGGAGAAGAACAAGGCCTTCCACAAAAGGCCTTCATCAAAGAAATAGAAAAGGACTTACTTCTGTGAGATACATCAAAAACATCCATGGCAGTTCTCTTTCCCAGTGGGTTTTCAACACTCAGTGTGATATTATAGATCCTCTGCTTCCCTATATCCCAAGAACATGAGCACCTCTCAGAACAATTTACTGTGCATGGAACAGAAGTTTTGGAAAACCTATTAAAAAAAAAAAGAGGAGGAAAAAAAAAAAAAAAAAAAAAAAAAAAAGAGAGACTTTATATATATATGTATATATATTCTCTCTCTCTCTCTCTAGAATCAAGATAGATACTGAAATCATCTGTGCCTGAACTAAAATACAGCATCACAGAAAACAAGGCTGTATGGGACTATGAGAAGCTACCTACTTCTCTTCCCAAGCACAAACTAGCATGAATATACTGTTCTTACAATTAGAAGGAAGTTTTCCTTGAAGAAGACTAAGTCCATCCCTAGTTGCCAGAAAAGTTAAACTGTTTTTAAGTATTTCATCGTGGATTTGCAGCTTTCTAAAGAAGGGACAGGTTTTACCAATGTTGAAGCATTCCTGTGTCTATGGTTATATTTTCAAATGAAACAGCAGTTTCAGTGCATCTGCTAACCTTCCACTTTTAAACCATCATTATAGCCAAATGGAAGTGAATGATGCAGAGACCCTGAAGGATCTATGATGACTGCCTTCTGGGATCTTGTGATGCAAATTAGTTGATTTATGAGTTCTCTTCAAACCTTTTTCTTTGTTGTCTTTGCCTCACCTCCCTTCCTCTCATGTGAGTTTAAATGCCTCTGTAGCAAGAAGCCAGGGCTTGGGTCTGATTTGCCACAGACCTTGACCCAGACTGGTAAGAAAAAGCTATGAGAAAGTCTACAGAGATTAAAAATAGAAGGTGAAAAAAAAAAAAAAAAAAAAAAAAAAAAAGAGTGAGAGAGAAACTAAAATTGCAGACAGATGTAGGATAGTTGAGATAGCTTGAGAATTCAAGAGGGAAATTGGAGAGTTACAAAAATCATAAAGCAAAATGAATCTAATGAGGCTAACTGGTGCCTAGCTGGGAATCACAAGTTTTGATAGGCTTTACTGTTGACATAGATTGTGAATGCAGTGACGCGCAACCTTCTAGTTCATTAAATCCTACTTATCTGCTGTGTGCATCACCCAACAAATCAGATCTTATTTGTAAGTTACGTATATCCTGTTTGCAGGTATCTTTATAGCTACTTGAAAGCCTCCATACAAATTCATACTGAATAGTTGCTGTAGCAGGCTTTTTCGAGCAGAAGCTGGTCTAATGAAACAGCAACTTTGTTACAGGTCATAGCTTAAATAAACTGAAAAGTGGGTTGGAAAGAGGCAAGCAGCTAACTGCAACAAGGATAAAAACACTTCCACAGATTCTGATGGTCAGAAAGAAATCTAACCATTTTGTACATCACATGCTAGAATTATTGTAGCAGTGAGGGGTCTTACTGTTCAGACAACTTGTATTTTGATGAGTGACTTCCATAAAGGTAGGTGTCTCGTCCTTGGTCCCAAGTACAAGTTATTTCTCTCATGTTCTGAGTTTGGCAGGAAAAATCACGAGGTGTATCAGGTGGTCCTTGTCAGAGTGAATAACCATAAAAAGCCAAAAGCATGGCAGTTAATGAAAATAATAATAATAATAATAATCCATAAACTCAATATATTTGCATACTAGAAATGATGGATACATACAAAGCCTGATTTACTACAAATGTCGTTATTTCAATTACACTTTTTCAGCTATCACTCTGCAGAGATACCAGGACTGCACTGTAAATTAATTGCAATCTAAACACTTCTTTAGGTTATTATTTTTTATTACATTCATAAATTAATTATTTTAACCTGTATTGTTGTTATTGTTGATGTTGTCATTTTTACATTGAATCACAGAATCAATCAGGCTGGAAAAGACCTTAAAGATCATCAAGTCCAAACATGACCTAAGCATACTACCCTAACTCTAACAGCCCTCCACTAAATCATGTCCCTGAGTACCACATACAAACACTTTATAAACACATTCAGGGATGGTGACTCAACCACCTCCCTGGGGAGCCTATTCCAGTACATGCAACACTTAGTGCCACATATTATACCCACTATATTTATATCATTAGTGAGGTGAATCTAAACATGTTTAAAATAAAACTTTCCATTCAGTAATGTTTTCTACAGGTATGCATACAGACCTTAAATCAGAGGTTAACCTGGATTTGGCTAGACCTAAGGGGACAATTCCAAACTACAGCCAGATTGTTTTTTTCACTCCCCACACCCCTCAAAGCCATTCTTGACTTAACAGGAACAGGGAAGCATAATTGTAACAAAGCTTTCACTTACTACCCACAAAGAAAACTGCATGTGCAAAGCAATTGTCTTCACTGCAAGACTCTCTACAGAGGACGTGAGGCACTCCTTTGAAGGTCACATTCTTTGCAATGAGAAGTCCAACTTGACTGTTTGTGCGATTGAAATAAGGAATAGGTGAATTTAAAAAAAATTCCTTTATGATTTGACCTTTCCTTCCAACGCAACAGAGACTGATGTCAAAGCCTTGCTCTATAATTTTTTCATCTGGAAAGATTTTTGGTTCACTGATATTTGAAGCATCCAGACCTGTAAATTAATACATTAAAAAATAAATAAATAAATAAAAAATAAAAAAAAATTCAAAAATTTCCTATGGAAGTAATGTAACAGAGCATTTACATGAAAATCTGCTATTGAGTTCTCGTTCATGACCATTTATTTAATACTCTTCCCTATCAGAGATCAATTAGATATGCAATCATATGTACATTTTAATAAACCCATCCATGTATAATGTAGCATGACAAAACACCTAAGAGGCCTAAATCCATCTTGCTGCCTTTCACATGGGTGAAAACAAGCAGTGCATATTCAAGAATTGCCTTTACAGATGAACTCTGCCTCCTGAACCTATGAACAGGCTTAAGTCTACAGCCAAAATGCCCATTCTATTTGATTTTGGGCAGAGGACCGAAAAAGCGACGTGCTCTGAACCTTTTACAGGTTTGACTAAGATAACACAACAAGGAGTAAATCAGATTGTTAAGGGGATGTGGAATATCTATGGCTTTCAATGTTGGATTCACTGATGGGGGCAAGAATCAGTGAGATTCTCTCTCTCTCTCTTTTTTTTTTTTTTTCTTTAATAGGTTGGGTATAAAACTTTCTCTCTGAAAGTTTAGAAAGTTCTAAATAGGATCTGTATGCAGGGTCAGCTTATAGAAAGCCTTTGTGACTCCAACCTGATTTCAATTAAATAAATAAAATCACAAAAACTGTGACTAGTGAGAATAAAATAGAAACTCGTTCATCTTATCTTCCATTAAATAAAGTGAGGGAAACTGGCAATTTGTATGACACTGATTTACAGCCAGGGTTTTCTCTTATAACTTAAACACCTTGTTGATCTGAGCAAGAAGAGTATTTTTTTACCTATATATGTGTGTGTGTGTGTGTGTGTGTGTGTATTTCCTAAAATAACTGTACATTTTGTTTAAACCAAATTCTCTGGAAATCAAATTGCTTTAATAAGACATATGATGATCCAAAAATAAAAGCTTCTTCTTTTTTTTTTTTTTTTTTTATTTTTCTTTTCTGGTAACATGTGTTTGTATTATTAGTACACTTCCAAGTGACAGAGGGAGCTGACTTACTCCTCACTCTTCATGTCTTTAAAACTAATCAAAGCTATGACCGCAAGTCAAAACAAATGTTGATGCATCAGGCAAAGTAACCGGAACTAAGGACTTTCTCTCCTCTCCCAGTTAGTGCCAGGGCTGTGCCTGAGCTTGTGAAGGACTATTCTAAAAATAAGGCTCTGACTAGTGCAAGACATTCTATCAAGAGAGGGGGCCAGCTTCAACACAAATCCAAGCTGCCATACTACTCAACATACTGCACTGTTTATTGTATGAGCAAGAAATGTCCTAAAATTTTTTGTCTATCAAATTACGAAGGTAGTCTGCTAATAAGAAGAAGGGCAGCAAAAACAGAGTTGCTTAGAACTCAGAGATAAAAAGATGTTGAATGGTTTCTTAATTTGATGTTGTTTTTCCTGAGTTGGACTTTACCATTAAAGTCATCAGAAAATTAAAATCTAGCTTTGCACTGGGAAAATAAAGCCAATATTGCAAAGGCTTGTTTTGCTCACCCTGGATAGTCTCCCACAGACTCCACTGACTCCAGGTTTTTGATGCTTCTGCTTTGCTCCTGATTCTCACTGAATGTGACATACACTCCAAAGGTAAGTCTGAATCCCACGTCCAGTGAAGAGGCTTTCCTGATTTATCGAGTGTGGCATTAAGAAACTCCTGCAAATAAAGGCTGGTAAGGCAAATTACTGAAATCACAGCAGCATTTAGACACTTTAGAAGTATGATCAAGTAGAGAGCGGATTCAACTACTTTTGAAAAATTAGTATTTGAAATTCTACCTGCTGCTCACATTAACTAATGGCTTGCAAATCTGCACTAGCAACAGCAGAGAGGCAGAAACACTGGCAAGGTTACTAGGTTTAAACAACAGTTATGACTCCAGACATGTTCCACAAGAAACAGGTTAATCCTCAGAGACTTTCAGTGAGTTATTTGTGCCTGCTAATACATCAGTCTGCAGACACATTGATACCTGCTATGTACTTTGTCTTATGCTCTGTGTTAAGTATCATTGGCTCTGAACTACAGCAGACAACTGCACTGGCCAGTAGGCAATTATGCCTATATTGTCCTGTTATGGTTCTGATGAAAAGCATTAGAGGATGGTACATCAGTGACAGGAAGAGCAGGAAAACACCCGCAAATATCTCCAAGACATTTGAGTATCATGCATATGCTGCAAGTTTTTTGTGCACATAAAAGAGCACATTAAGAGCATTAAGAGCTACATAATGACAGAAGGATGACCTAGTGTATAATGTGAAGTTCAAAAGCAAAGCAAAATACTCTGTAACTTGTCTAACATTATTACACTGACATGTACAAATGCAAGCCCACAGCAACAAATAAAAAATATTCTGCCGTGTTCTAAGAGAAGGTATTGTATAAGTTTCTCATACCATACATGTACTATGGATCACCTGGAAGCTTAATGGGCTTAGATGATCTCTAAGGTCCCTTCCAACTCGCACGATACTATGATACTATGATGATGATACTAACAGCACTGCAACTCAAACTAAGCAGGGCACTATCCAGTCACGTAGGTAGGTCACTCAGAAAGTAACGTCTGCTGTTTATTTTCAAGGAAACTACAACTGATGTCAAGAGCACAATAACAGTATTTGATAAAGCAAATTCTCAGCTATAAAACGTAGTCACCACTGTTGCTATACGAACAAGATTTTTCTTGCCACATTCACAAAACTCTGAACCAGCAGAGATGGCCCACTGTTTCACAGTGGCTATGACAGTGTCTTTGCTCAGAAAATGTTTCCCATACGGTACATCTTTCATCATCCTGAGTAGATGGAAGGCAAATCTGTTCTGTGGCTGTGGTAGAACAGCCCAGACAAGACTGGCAGTGTGTTCCAAGATCTTCAAAATGGCACATGGCCTGATGTTATCATGTTGCAAAAGAAAGGTTGTTTTCTTCTCTGGTCTGGTAGTTGATCCTTCAGCTCAGGCAGCATCACAGTGTAGCTGTCAGATGTGATGGTTTGTTCAAGCTCCAGGAAATCCAGATGGATCAACCTATTCCTATCCCAAAAGACTGTGTACATCATTTTACTTGCTAAACTGCTGCATCTTGGACTTTTTCTTCAATGGGGAATTCCCACATTGCTGCTCCATGGACTGCCATTTTGATTTTGCCTCATACTGATAACACCACCTCGTCACCAGTAATGATGAGGTCCAGGAAACTGCCACCTTAAGCTTCATATTGATTCAGTAGGTCTTGACAAATTTGCACATGGTGTTCTTCCTGTTCCTGCATAATCATTCATAGGACCCACCTGGTATACAGTTACATATACATATATGTATATGTATATGTATATTTGTATATATATATATATACACACACACACGTGGATATACGTATACATCTCCCTTTGATTTGCATGGATGAGCTGATCAAGATACTCTTCATTTTGTGGTGTGACAGCTGTATATGGCCATTAAGAACATGGCTTATCTTTCATGTCTCTGTTGCCACTGCTGAAAAGCACCACTGACAACATCACAGTGCTGACATTCACCATTTGTTCTCCATAAATGTTCCAAAACATCTTGGAACACAACATGTATTTCAGTTCTCTTTATAGTAATCACACCACGCTCTCAGCATATAGATCCATGTTCTATGAACTGATTCAGAGCCCTGGCTCACCCTGACAGCCAGAGAACTGCTCTCTATAACGTCTTTCTATCAGCATGATAGAAATGATGTTTTGAAACCTGCACTTTCATAATAGCTCCTCTTGGAGAAGAACTTCGTAAATATTTTAGAATTACTCAGTTATAGCACTGAGTACTGCAGCCCCTGTTTTGAAAGTTTCATTGACTGTGCATGTGAGTCTGCTTATAGCAAAGCAGAGTTTCTTTATTAGAAAAGTCTTCAGAAAAAAAAAAAAATCATAAGCAAGTACATTCCTGTGTGACAGTGACATCCAAAATATTCTGTTTATTTTCCACATCATATTTATTATGAGTAACATTACAAACTTGGAACTTGGATTCAAAACATTATTTCTTTCTTCCAGTAAGTTAATAATTTGTTGGAAGAATAATCCAAACTCCACACCCTCAGTGCTCTAACCCCGCACCCACCATCCTTCAAAAAAAAAACCATATACAATTTGGACAAACAAAGACCCAGTTTCTGACTGTAAAGTTAGATTTACTCATGAGATTCTACCTCATGCATCAAAATTAGCAAAATGTTCTGAACTACACAGAGTGATGTGATTCTTCAAACCTAACCGAAAAAATACTAACAACTGGCTGATCTGAAGTAAGCCCTTTTCTGCTATACATCCTTTCTTATAAATAGCAGCTTTAAATGAGTAAAACTAGAAAATGATTCTAACTAAGTCTTAACATGTGTATTTAATATCCCTCCACAGTTCAATCGGCAGATGACTCATAAAAAGCTATAACATCCCAAAGACATGTGTTGAATTCCCAAAAGATTTTATCAGATCCAAAGGAGAGGAATATTTCTTGGAAGACAAAAGTTCTCACGCTAAAGTCAACAACTCAGAAAATGTCAGAAGCAGACCTAAACAGTAATAATTCAGGTGGTAATATGTGAGCCTCTTCAAAAAAATCCTGCTGTTTCATGTGCTAAAGAAAGTTAGCAGAAAGGGCCTTGGCAAAGGAGATTCCACCACCTTCTTCTCAAAATGGATGAACTGGATACATGGTGGTTGCTGACAGGGCCAAATATTGGGCTTCAAAGGTCTCAGTCATGCTGAGACAATCCTGTTTGGTTCGTAAGATGAAAAGAGCTGCAGCAACACACAGCTCACGTGCTATTTGTCCCCAGTGATGGTTAGCTATTACATTATCAAAAAGCCTGTCTTCTAAAGAAATGCTGTTTTTCTTGGAGGCTGCCTGCGGGACTTGCATCTTGGAATGGCAACAGAAGGTTTTAGAATCAGATCTTTTAAGCTTACACACTGCAGTCCCTCAGTAAAGATACATAAGGCATATATGCAGTCCCTCATTAAAGCTATATAAGGCACATATACATACTGCACAGCTGGAAATTACCTCTTCAATTGAACGATCACAGTATCTGGGCATAACATTAGACCAAGTCTGGCATTTACTGAAATACTCCAGTACTTTTATTACAGTTTTAGAAATACTTCGCTGTAAATCATAAACTTACACAGCAAGGCAATCTGCATATGCATTTGAACATTTTATTACCCTTTAGCTTCTTTCATATTCCAAGTAATTACTACAGCTCTTTTTTTCATTATTATTATTTATTTATTTATTTTAAGTGCACTTACTGTCCACACAATAGCTTCATCTGCTCGACGGACTTGTATTTCAAAAGACATTACCAGCTCAGCATCATGGGCTGATTTGCCAACATCCCATTCCACAAGCAGACGCTGAAGAGCCAAATCCTTGTGAACATTAAGATATGTTACTGGAAACACAAGGGATTCTAGGAGCACAAAAATTACACAGAAATATTAATGCTTAAGTATTATTCAGTCCTTTGAAGAGTATGCTATGAGAGACCAAAAATCTCCATGCTAACTTTTTCTGGGAGATATAAGCCAAGGCAGTGGAACAAAGAAAGGGTAATGGACACAAACTGGAACAGTTTGAACACCTGGAAGCACTACAGTACTGTGCAGATAATGGAGCACTGGCACTGATTGCCTTGAGAGGCTGTGGACTCTAAAAACCACCTGGACATGATCCTGGGAATTCTGCTCTGGGTGCTCCCGCTTGAGCAGAGTTTGCAGCACAAGAGGTCTCTTCCAACCTCAACCATTCTGTTTTTTCAAACAAGTCATAAGACATACCAAATTCTGCTCCCATTTCTAACAGTGACTCTCCCACTGACCAATAGTGACCGTAACAAAGATGTTTTTTACTAAAAAACTATAAGAATGTAAAGGAAAAACTCTAATCCCATTAACATAATTATGAAAAAAAAGTGAATTAGGCCACTGCTAAGAACTTTCCCCAAATCCACTTTGATTGTGAATCTTTCTCCTGATTTGTCAGAGTGTGCTCTTTTGTGTCTATCAGCTATGTTGTATTGTTCAAGCAGATCTGAAACAACAGTAGAAGTTAGAAGCAAGACAAGTTCACTCCCAGTAGTGCAGAAGAAAATGCAGACTAACTAACTAACAAATAAAGATCAAGGCCCGTCCTGTCAATTTAAAAGCCAAAGGCACATTAGAAAGCAAGAACAAGGTTTCTAAAACTACTCAATAGCCCTCAGCCCCTCAGCATTATCTTCGGTAGGCTATTTAATTTCATCATGCTCTTAATTACCATCTACTTTATCAGAGTATTTATCCTTCTCCTTATTGCCTAGCGAAGAGGGATAACACCATATATCAAAGGGACTGGATATCAGGAAATTCCAACACCCAGAAAGCCTTCTAGGAATGAAGTCAGAAAGTCCTGACTAATTTCCATTCTTTGACCTAATGAAGATTGAATTATTTAAGGCAAATGGACTTTGTAGATCTGGCTTTAGCTCCCAGAATAAATTACATTTTAAAAGTCAGTTTAAACCCTTTTTATTTGTCAGGAAAGGAAAATCTCCTTGAGCAGAAGATTTTTTTTTTTTTTTTCCTATGAGCACTAATTAGTTGAAAACCACAAATCACCTTATGAGTGGTTGCTCTTCTTATAAATATGCTTTGTCACCATACAAAAACAACAAATCCACCCATTTCTTGGAAAAGACAAAATATGAGAGAGAAAACTAGGTTTTATTGTCCAACCTCTTGGTTTCAGAAACAGGCTTGTGGTACTCCAAAAATTTTTTCAAGGAAGTACACAGATATATGCACATGTATTTTCTTCCTCCAGAGCCTTTCATGTATATACATGAAAAGATGGGAAAAAGTGAATGTAAATGATTACATGACAGCAGGTTTTGAAAGTGCTTCTTCTGTGAGGTAACTACAAAAATATTTTATGTAAAGAAATAAATTTTCTACTTTTGCAATAGTTGTGTCTTTCAATCCCTGACTTGCTGCTTGACAGTTGATTTGATTGGAAAATAGTAAAAAAAAAATAAATAATAATGGCCATCAGTTTTATACTACTGTGACGATTTGCTAATGTCTGGAATGGAGTAAACAAAGCTGAGGGTCTGGGAAACTAACTGATGAGGAATAGCAATTCTAAGTCTTACAGGAAAAAAAAGAAATGTTAGATTCACTGCCAATGACTGACCAGGCAGGGAGCCAGAAGAACCAAAGCAATGCAGAGAATAATACCATTAAGTGTGGGAGCCGAACATCTAATACTCGTCAGAGAAGATATGTTGATCCATTTTGTATCCTCACATTCTCCAGACTTTCAACACCAAAACAAGACAAAGGCTGTTAAAATCCCTCTTCTGCTAAGGAATTGTCAGTAACGTTGCTCTTCTGCTGAATGTAATCTTAATTGCTCATTTTTCCACCTGTACCTTCACCACCCTGCTAACTGAAGTACCACAAGGCAAAGCCTTTAAAGGATTAATTTTGAGTACAAAAATTGGTGGCTGATCTGAATCTTTGTACCCTTACTCTTTCTGTGTTTTAGGTCTGCAGTACTGAATGAAATGGGGAAGACAGTTAATTCCTGCAAACATAGTAGATCTAAAAGGATTTGAACTTTCCAGTTAGCAGAAACATGGCCAAATGTAAAGACAGGACTGTAGGTGAGCAAATATTCAGAGAATGGCTCCTCTTTGTTTTATCCTGTCCTGTCTCCTTTCAGATAGCCCCCTTAGGAAAACAGTTAGTACTTCTTCACTGAATAAACTAAAACCTCACAGAATGATCAAGCATCGTCTATACAAAAAACATTGCCATCCTGGATTCCCATTCTCTCTCTATGGTGAAAAGAGTATGAAAATGACTCATTCCAGATCTTATCAGAAGCCAAAAAGTTGCAAAACTGTGCTAAGCCTTCATCTGTTTTGTGACATTTACCAGTGGAAAATCAGAAACCATTTCTTAGTTCTACAAACAGGATAAGGAGCAACATGGAAACTGAAGAGCTCCCCAAAAAAGTGCTGAAGGTGGATCCACACCTACCCACATTCTTTGCAAGTGCTTGCCTACGACATCACTTTATCACAAAGTCATGACCACATCATGACTCAATATGACAACGTGCTCCACAACTTCAAGACTTGATTTTACTCCCAGTAGGTATGCATGATATTTGCATATTAATACAAAGAAACAAGTTGGAGTTCTAACTGAAATATGATTTGACTAAACAGCACAGGCCTAATATAGTACCTCATTTTTGTTACTTTCCATAAATGTTTTATTATTTTGAAATGCAAATCTTACAGGGATTCCAACTATCCAGAAATACATTCCAGTGTCTTTTTACCTGAAATTTTCAGTTGAACTTGACGAGTTTTTTCTTTCCTCTCTACCCCTGACTCCTTTTGTCCAAGCTAAAAATCCCATCCTGTTTCTCAGTACTTAAATACTATGACAAAAATAAAACTCTCACTGGTTTCTGTTTACTTATTTATTTATTCTTCCCCCATCTGTACAAATACCTCTTTTCTATCTTCTTCTAGGAAGGTGATAGGTCATTTCTGACCTCACAGAATTTTCTTTTACACAGAGCCTGGTATAAGATCTGTATTAGTTGCAAGGGCTCATACACTTTACCAAAAAAGAGCAGAAGCAACATAGCTAGGGATTACTTCTAGAGGTCACGATCTCAAAGACCACTGAGTTACAGCAAGAGAATTGTTAGGATTTCTGTTGTGTAATACACTCATGTAGAAATATTTGTGGCATATACAGTTATAACCTACTCCTCTTAGGAAATTTAAGCAAGGGCATCTTAATACTTGTTCTACTCGAAAGGTAATTGAGACTACATGAACAGCCTTATGACTAACAGCAAAGACTTTTACTCCTGAACAACTGCATGTGAAAACAAGTTACTAGGCTATTGTGATGCAGTAACTGTTGGGACTTGTCTGCAATGCAAAGGTTTGCCACTCTGAGGATATTAGTAATAGAATCTCAAAATCAAGAAACTAGCAAGCCAAGTGATAGAAGAGTGCAAATATGAATTTCAAGGATGAAGAGAGGAGGGATGAAAAAGGTATGAAATACATACATTATTTCTTCAGTATAGTATCAAGTACATTTGTACTAAACAAATAAAAATAAATAAAACCTTCTTCATCCTTCACCATAGCTAGAGCAATGAAACTTCTATAATGAAGACTACATTTTGTTATATTCTGCCTCTTAACAGTGGTCACAGACAATGCCAATTAAAATCAATCTTTTTTTTTTTTTTTTTAGTAGTATCATGTCCAGCGCTACTGGCAGCAGCAAGAGTGCAAGCAATTCCCTTTAAAATACACAGTCTTCTGGAAAGTTTTACTATATTTAACTATGTTTCCTCAGAATACTTATATACATTTTTTTCTTAGTATGAGGTGCATTTGTGAAGAGTAAGAGAATAAAAATTTGTTCCTGGGACTTGAAGGCAGAACCAGAAAACAGTCACCCTAAGTACTAACATTCACACAGATGAAACAAACAAAAGTAAAGACATAAAAAAAACATGGAAGTTTTCAGGGAAGAAGTAAATTATTCAAAAGGGACAAAGTATAGACCAAGACAAGAGAATAGGAGCAGATCTACAAATACAGTTTGACTTCATAGCAGTGCAAGTGATTGATTCAAAGGGCAACTTTGCATGACAAGTTTACAAAAGGTAATTTTAAATGATGTTTCATCTCTTTATGAAAGCAAATAATTTGACTGAGCATGTAACATTGCTTAATCACAGAAGAGTTACAAATGAGCAAGTCCAAAGCTCCAGTTGTAGCTTCCAAATGAAAAAAAATATTTACCTTGCTGTGAGTATGCAGCGCAGCAAGACCTCAAGTGTAGCAATACTGCCAGAAACACGAAGTGATTCATCATTCATCTCCCTTTTCCCACACACAATCTATTGAGAAATATAACATTTCCATTTGTGTTTCTCTTAGGATAAATGTAAGTCACATAATTGTTATTAATTTATTTAAGAATAAATCAGTAAATGAAAACCCAGCCACACAACAACTCGGGCATGTTAGGAGACATTCAGGAAGAATGGACAATGAAAAAAACATCCTCTTGTTCTTAGGATCTTTTTACAGTATAGAGGAAAATATGAACAAAAAGTTCAATCAGTCTAAAGAAGAAAAACATACAAGATTTTTATAAGTTTTCCACCAGATTTCCTAAGGAATGCTAAAACTAAAGTTTGGCCTGATCCATTTTTGGTTTTCCCCCTGAACAAGTAACAATAAATCCACCCTAACAAAGAAAAAGGTGACAAAGGTGTGAAAGGTATCGTGGATCCTGTTTCACCTGCAGCTCAAATGATAAATCCCACAGATTCTAGCAAATATGGTTTCACCCTTTGCCAGCACAGAGGACAGTAGTAGAGAGGGATAAAGTTAGGCTGGAGTTGAAATGACTGCATCAAAATCTTAGCAACTTCCATACCTAGAACTTTCACCTCAAATAACATCAAGCTCTACCTAGCAGTCTGCTTACATCTTTCACACTCCCAACTGTGGAGCGATGAAGATCCGACTCACACATTTCAGTGCAGTCCCATGGGACTGACAAGTCAGACCTCATAGCACATGATTACCACTTCAGCATTCCCCCATGCAGAAGGAAGAGGTAAACATTCAGCAATAGTACAGTTAAAAATCACTCAGGCACAGAGGGTACAGAACTCCAAACAACAGGAACAGTATTACGGGACACAGTTCTCTTTTACTTCTAGTTTATATCCTGTGCATTCCTGGAGCTGCATAGAATACTGATAAAGAGAGTTAACTTCCATAATGGCAATGGGAACTGCTTAGCAGGACAGACAACCAGGATGACCTCTGTCCCCACAAAAGCCAAGGACAGAAGATTACCAGGAATTTACTCCAGAATTTCTTCCTGGCAGAAAACCTCCATTACCTCAGAGCTGCAGAAATTAAATTTAATGGCGCATCCTTGGATCCCCTGTGGCTTTAGAAAGATACAAATTTCTCTGACAGCTCAAGGTAAAAGACTTCAAACTTGCTTTTTTTTTTTTTTTTTTGTCAAATTGTAGTGGTAAAAAGGAAAATATAGAGGAGTTTGAAGCTAGCGCAGCAGTCTGGGGCCCTGCACTCATGAGTGCCCTTGCTGCAGTGTGTCCCAGATTTCTCCTCATGAGTCCAAATGCTTCACCTGGAGTCTCCCAGACACAGAAGGTGAATGTTGCCCCTCCTGATTCATAGGATTCTGCAGTCTTTCTTTCCCAGGTAGCAATATCAACTAGCAACTCAGAAGTATTTTGACAGTGTTAAAATTAACATGAGTAATAAACATGATTTTGAGAACATAGGTCTCATTCATGTTTCAGTTAACAGTCTGTTTCAATAACTAAATGCAATCAACTTCATGGATATTCTATCTTTAAACATTTTTAAGTCATTTGATATATCTTGTCTGAAATAAACACAGTAAAGGACTCTTTGCTATACAGTGGAATGGCAAATGAAAGGAAAGAAAGTAGAAAGAAAGAAGTTTTTCCAAAGTAGATTAGGTTACAAATCCATAAAACTTCAGTACATTGTTCTTATTTTGTATTATAGGAAATGAATACAAAGTCAGATCTTGCACACCCTTTCCCAGAGGTCCCTTCCAAACCATATAATCCTGTGACCAATTTGTCATGTGCCATTTACACATTAAAACTAATGGGAAAGTGTTGTGGCAGTCATGACATACTAGACTATTCACTTAAACTACTTCTCTAGAAAACAAGTCCAGAACCTTTTCTGCTCTACACAGGTATTCTCAGCTACTGTATTGAAATTGGCAATATCACAATCACTGTTTTGTTGAATGGTTTGGTTGTTTATTTATCAATCAGAAAAGACATGAAATGATGCTCTTTGAGAAGCACCACATCAGTGTGCCACAGCTCTTCAGCTCTTCATCTGAGAGTGAATCACTGTCAATGTTTTTTAAAGCCTGAGATATCATGTTTTGTTAGCATTCCTCAGTCTGGAAGGCCTGTGAGTTTTGTGTCCACAAATTAAAGGTGAAAAACATGAAGCTCTCATGTCAGTGACTTTGAATACAGAGAGCAGACATGCAATTTGAATACTTCGGTAAGTAGAAATTGCAATAGATTTTCTCTAGAATCACAGTGCAATTTGTTCAACTGAGTCTTGAAGGACTCCAAAGATGGAGATGCCACAACTTCCCTGGACAACTTTTTCCCATTCTTAACAACCCCCTGTATATATTCAAGCTGAATTTTCCTTGTTACAATTTGCATCTGTTTCCTCTCATCATTTTGCAAAAGGTTTAGCTTTGTCTTCTCAGTAACTACCCACTGGTTAGGCAAGATGGTAGTTAGAGCTGCTTCTAACTTTCTCTCCCCAAAGCTATCAAGTGTCTATTTCAGATACTCTTTCTCAGTGTGACTACAAGCCCTCCCGGTATCTTTCTTCTGGATTCAGCCTAGCCTGTCCATCTTAGTAAAGGGAGCTAAAAACTGGACACAGTAATGTAGATGTGATCTCACAAGTGCCAAATAAAAGGAAATTCTGGATATGGTCTTGCTAAGATAGCCCCATAGGTAGCTAGCCATCCTTGACACAAAATACACTGCTGCCTGTTTGGCAGTGTGACATCTCAGCTCCCCAGTTGCACCGTTCCCTCCTATCCCATCCAGCAGGAGTTTACATTTATCTTATCTAAACTTCCCAAGATTTGTCTTCTAATTTCTTGCAATGAATCACATCCTTGCCTGGTAGAGCATGAATTGTTTCCATCTATTTAATGTGATCTGCATGCTATTTAAAGATGTATTTCATTCCCTCATCCAGAGTGTTGATAAAGATGTTAAGCAGCACTGATATCAACTCCAAGGAATACCATTCTAAATGTCCACCAGATATCAACTCATCAGAGTCAATCTCCTTAAGCCTAATGGTCCAGATAGCTTTTGCCTCTAAACACTTAAAGTAAGGTCTATGCGAAGGCAAGTTACATGAATGCTTTCAGCTAGGAATCACCAGTTCCAGCAGATGTCTGGATAAGGAGAAAAAGCTCAGATGAACAGATACATCTGAATCACAAAAGGCATTTAGGAATACATCATTCAATTTAAATTACAGATGCAAGCCAAGGTAAGGTGGAATCTGTCCCATTCCCCCAAATACACACATACAATACTGCTGTTAGTGGGTTGGGGTTTTTAGTTTCTTTTTGTTGTTATTGTTTTGTTTTGTTTTTAAGTTTTGCTTTAATGCAGTAAGGAGAGACTGTGGTGCATATCATGTGTGGCATTTCCAAGACACAAATTAAAAGTGAAACACATTACCTTGGGAAATGATAAATTCTCTTTCTGCAAGTAATTTTCTAATAGTCTAAATAGATGTCTTCAAGTAAACTGCTTCTTCTTTGGAACAAAATGCTGACAATCACCATAAGTCCTCTTCTGGCTGACGCCTTTGCAATTCCACGAAAAAGAGGAGAAAGAAATTCCTGTTATTCATCTGATAAGTATGCCCAAGATAAACATTTTGTCAAAACTCTTAAAGGCATAAAACTTCAACTGAAACTTCCTTCAGCATGAGGCTCATGGTATTCATGAGCTAGCAGTTGGGAGCTGGATCTGTATGATGCACATACTGCTGCAGTGTCTGTTGTGAATATTTAGCATTAGTCCATGACAGAATTGATCTGCCTTGTATTGATCTTCCTCAAGTTGCATATTCCAAATTACCCTTCATACAATTCTTTCTCAGCACCCCTTGCTTACTTAAAACAGCTGCTAGCTGTACCCACATCCTCAAATGATCCAAAGCCTGAACACAGGCTGGGAAAAGGAATGTTTTTCTATGATCCAGAAAATTTTATTCATCTGAAGGACATCGTTATGCGGGGGCACCAAAGTGTAGACATTATCAGTCAAATTAGTCCTTGTGCTCAACCTCTCTCCTTCTAAGCAACATTAAAGATCATTCCCACCTACTTCGCTAATTTACAGCAGAAATTACAGCTGTGTCCAGACATTGAAAGCTGCTATTAAAACCTTGCTGTCTAAAGGATAAAAAGCAATTTATAAAAGCTGCGTGTGGAAGAAAGGATTTCCCGTATCTAAGTTCTGACCCACTTGATTATTCAGGGATAGCTTTGTCTCCGGAACTGCTGCTTGTTTGTTTAAATAGAGAGAGTGCTCTTTAATGTTGATTTTCTAGAGAACTTTTCCACAGCAGGAAGACATTGCATTTTTCTGTGCCACGTGGGTTAGAATCGAAGCAAACAAACAAACAAAGAATGCAATTAAAAGATGCAAAAATGGGGTCTAAAAGATGCGAAGCACTCAGCGAAGTGAGCAAGTCGGAATGCCGGTGAGCATCTACACGCAAACGCTGCGGGCAGGTGGGGAGGAGTGGCACCCCGTGGTGGCACAGCACCAACAGCCGCACCGCGCTCTTCCGTCTACGGGAACGACGCGGGGATCTGGGTTACCCTGCAGGAGCTAGCTTGGCACAAAACGCTTAGGTAAAAAGAGAGATGAAAGTCACATCCCAAACAGTCACCCTTCATAGAACACAGGACCCGCACGGGGCAGCACTCGGCAGTTTCCATCCGGGCTGCAGCCTCAGCCTGCAGGGTCGGCGGGAGCGTCGAGGGACGAAGCGCTCAACCCCGCCCGACTCAGCCGCTGCCCGCGGTCAGACAGCGGGGCGGGCAGGGGGCACGGCCGGCGCTGAAGGAGCTTGTCGGAGCTTTGGGACAGATGAAGCTGGAGGGTGGAAAAGCGGGAGGCAGTCAGGGGGTGCCAGCGGGCACTCCGGGGACCACAACAGGGAGTAAAAGAACTCCGCAGAGCACTTCCCAAGAGGGGACGGGAGCTCCCCTCAGCGAAGGCGCGGGGAGAGAGACGGGTATGCGGGGCACGGGGTGACCGGTCCGACTCACCTGCAGCTCTCCCAGGAACCGGGGGAGACACGCTCCCCCGGCGGCTTCGTCGCGCCGGCCTCCCCACTCGGTGCGGGTCAGGACGGCGGAGCTCTGGGCGGCCCGGGCAGCCCCTCCTTTCCCGGGCGGGGCGGTGCCTCCCGCAGCTCGCGGAGGACGGGTGAGGAGAGCCTCAGGAATTTCCTCCCCTCTCCGGGAAGCGTGGCTGGCCCCCTTGGCCTCTTTCCCGTGGAGGGTTATCACGTCGCTCCTGCGGCACAGAGCTCCCGGAGCTCCCCGGTTGTCACTGCCCGCCTGGCTGGTTCGGCCGTCCGACGGAACTCGGGACCGAGAAGGGTTTGGTTCGCGAGGTCGGAAGCCGCCCACCTTCAGCACCTTTGCAGCTACGGTCTCGCCAGGTGTTCCCTCCCTCCCCTTTTCTTCCCCTGCTGAGCAGCGCCCTGCTGCTTTAGTTCGCTTTTCCATATTCTCATGGTGTGTCCGAGCAAAGGATCTCAAATGTGAAGACAGTTTCATTGTTCTTAGTGTTATTCGGGAGAATTACATCCATGTCTTCCGTGGAATTCCTGTGCATGTTGAGTCATGCAAACTGAGTGTTTCCTAGACGTTCAGTGGTTACTCATCTTTTACTGCCTGCCTATTTGAAGCACTAACACTATACATACACGGTTCCTGCTCCCTTACAATGCTCTCTTAGAATGCAGAGGAGTGGAGGTCATATAACTATGTAGTTTTACTGAAAAATCAAGTCACAAATGTTTGACGCCCATCTTTTGGCTTGTTCCTTCATTCTCTTTTTCTCACTAGCAAATCACTGTAATATATTAATAAGTTCTATTTTCTAAACTGTGTTTTAACAGCATAATTAAAAAAAATATTGCTGGAAGTTTATCATTTTTATATGGCAGAGCAGGATTTGAATAATGTGCAATAAATATTGTATGGGATGTTCATAAGTTCATAAGTACTGACAGAAGAAGGGCTGTTGGTGTGATGTCAGTGGTAGTTGAAGGATTTTGGAAGGAAAATATCAACATAAAAAGGTATAAAATTCTGACAGGAAAAATCATCTCAGGAAGGCTAGTCAAGCTAGTCAGTCTAGCTAGCAATTAGCTGGGAATCAATACATCTTACAGTTACCTTTGAGGAACTGGTAGAAGGTGGCAGCAGTGCAATGCTGAGAATCCTTTTGACACCTTTGCCGAGAATCCTTTGACAATTTTCCAGTGAACCACTGGAAATGACCCTTTCCTTTCTTGTTCATGCCTGCTTGACCTTTTTTTTTTTTTTTTTTTTTTTTTGTGAGTGTATGTTAGCCAGTAACAAAATGCTTTATTTTGAATAATGTATATTCTTTTTACAAAGTGTCTGCACCTGGCTAAAACTAAGTAAACTGACCAAGAAGGGACAGAACCCTCTCCTTCAAAACAGGACTTCACCTGTGTGATAATTGCTCAGAGTCTCCAATAAATGCAATTTCAGATCCTTTCTAAGTAACCTGACACAATACTTCATTTCCCCTGAAATACTTTTTCTAATGTCCAACCTAAACATGCCTGACCAAAATTCGGGACTTACTTCTTACTATCTTGAGGCATTCGCAATCACCAGGATATGTTGCTTACCCAGTTTCTAACTGCAGTTTAGATACTTGTGGCCTGCCTTTGGGTGTTCCCTTAGCCTCCTCTTTGGGAAACAAAACAGGCTTTTAGTGCTACAGGCCACTGACAATCTTAGTACCTTCGTGGTCTGTCTTCTCCTGTTTCTCAGCATCTCCCTTGAACAGGGCTGCCAAGATCTGGATGCATTATTATGATTTCTTTGCTGTTGATTAAAGGCACCACCGTAGCCCTGCATCTTCACGCAAGGCTTTCTTCCTGCTTGTTCCCAATGCCTAGGTCATTAGTGTAAATCACTTCAGGTGGGCAACCAGCCATGGTAATTTCCTCCCAGAGTATGAGATCTTCTCCCATAATGCTGTCCTTTCAGCTTTCTCATTTGTGTGCATAAGCTTGGGGCAGCTGCCAACCAGTCCACCACTTCCCTCACTTCTTTGTCATTTGTTGTTGCTCTCCTCATCACTCCTAGTCTGAAGTTCTCCTCAGGATTGCCAGCCTGTTGGCAAAGAAGGTTTTACCCCTCTTAATCAGTCTTTCCTCAACAGGGATCCCATGGTCATAAAACTGATCCCTTCTAGTTGACACCAGCTGTGTGAGCGTATTTTAACCCTCAGAATTCTCCATTCACATCTGGGACATCTTCCCTTTAACAGCAGGTTTGAGACGGTACCATCTGAGAACCCATACCCTTAGGCATCACCTCCAAGCCAAATTTTTACATTTTACTGTCCTGGGAATCCTCCTTTCCCATCCCAATGCACACATATGCTGCCTGCCCCTTCCTTCAGTACTACTGGTGATTCAAATTCTTATATCTGTAGGTTCTTGGAGTAGATCAGGGGAACTGCTCATGAACAGGCCTCTTTCAAGTATCCTCTTTATCAGGGTCAGCTAGAAAAAAGAACTTAAATCACTCTTTCATCAGGCACAGCTAGTAGAATGCCTCATAAGTTCTTAGGCTTAGGAAGTCAGAGAGTCCTGGAACTCTCTTCTTGGCAGACACAGGCATCCTGAAGTTCTACAGAGTTCCCAGAAGTTCTCGTTCTCTATCAGGTGTTTCCTTAAGATATAGAAAATGTACAGGCAGAGCTAGAAAATGCTGTGTAAACTACTATATCAGTTGTTTGCCTTCTGTTAGCTCTCTTAATTAGTTTTTGTCATTGTTTTTCCGTATGTCTTTTTTGTTGTTGTTGTCGCTGGATTGTGAGTTTTGTTTTGTTTTGTTGAGTTTTGTTTGTTCATTTGTTTGTTTTATGCTTTGCTTTATGCATATACTAAGTTTCATTAGCAGGAACACTCAGGTGAAAAGTATTGAGCTTATGATTCAGGAAGGATAATTTGGAAATTATTATCATTTAGGATAAATGTGTGGGAGATGATAACTTTCTGACACAGCTGATGAGGAAGCCAGCTAGGGGAATAAAAATCCTGGACTTTCTGCTTGTTAACAGAGAAGGTCTGGTGGGGGATGTAAAAGTTGGAGGCCCCCTGTGCTGGTAGATAGGGATGAGGAACAGAATAAGCCCTGCATGATCTGTGATGAAAAGGTTTTGGACCTGCTCTGGAAGCTGAATGCTTTTAAGTCCATGGAGCCAGATGAATTGCCCCTCAGAACGCTGAGGGACTTGGCGGATGTGGTTGCTAAACCACTCTCCATCATCCTTTGACAGCTCTCGCTATCTGGGGGTGTTCCAGTGGACTGGAGGCTGGCAAATGTGACACCATCTTCAAAAAGGGACAGAAAGATGATCCTGGTGGCTACAGACCTATCAGTCTCACCTCAGTGCTAGAGAAGCTTCTGGAATGGATAATCTTGGGAAATATCATGGACCAATTAAAGGTCAGCCAGGGGATTGGGCCCAGTCAGAACAGGTTTACTTCAGTAAGGCCTTTGACACTGTCTCTGTGAGGCAGAGAAGCTGGCTGCCCATGGTTGGATGGGTGTACCCTCCACTGGGTGAAACACTGTCTGGATGGCTGGGCCCAAATTGTTGTGGTCAATGGAATTAAATCCAGTTGGCAGCTGGTCATGAACAGTGTTCCCCAGGGCTTGGACTGGGGCCACTCCTTCTATTTAACATCTTTATTAATGATTTTGATAAGGGGATTGAGTGCATCCTCAGTAAGTTTGCAGACAACACCAAGGTGGGAGGGAGTATTGAGCTGCCAGAGGGGATAAAGGCACTGCAGAGGGCCCTGGATAGCCTGGATAGATGGGTCAAGGCAAACTGCATGAGTTTCAATAGGGCCAAGTGTCAGGTCCTTCATTTTGATTACAGCAACCCCACATAATCCTTCAGGCTTGGGGAGGTGTGGCTGGAAAGCTGCCTGATGGAAAGGGACCTTGGTGTGCTGATGGACAGTCAGCTGAATATGAGCCAGCAGTGTGCCCAGGTGGCCAAGAAAGCCAATGGCATCCTGGCTTGTATCAGGAATGGTGTGGTGAGCAGGACTAGGGAAGCCATCCTACCCCTGTACTCAGCGTTGGTGAGGCCTCACTCCGAGTACTGTGTTCAGTTTTGGGCACCTCAGTACAAACAGGGCACGGAGGTGCTGGAGCAGTTCCAGAGAAGGGCAATGAGGCTTGTGAAGGGCTTGGAGAATATGCCCTATGAGGAGTGACAGAGGGAACTGAGGCAGTTTGGCTCAGTTGTGCCTGGTTGGCTATCAGGAAACACTTCTTAACAGAAAGGCTTGTTAAGCACTGGAATAGGCTCCCCATGGAGGTGGCTGAGTCACCATCCCTGATGTGTTTAAAAACTGCTTGGATGTGGTGCTCAGGAACACAATTTAGCAGAAAGCTGTTGAAGTTAGGGTAGTATGGTTAGTTCATGGTTGGACTCTATGATCTTTAGGGTCTTTTCCAATCTTAGTGATTCAAGGATTCCATGAATATATCAGCCTACAATGAACTTGTGTAAGAAACCTTAAATGGTAACACACCAAAATTTGAATTTTAAACAGCAAATCAACAGAACACATAACACTAACAAAAACACAGCAGTGCTGATTGGAAGATTAAATGCATCAGATAAATAATCAAGGGAATGAAGAAACCCTTCTCTGTGTGTGTATCTTTGTTTTTCTGTCTTTCTTCATGCAGGGATTGATAATAAGTGTTTGTCCACATCATCTGTCTACCTGTTCAGACAGTGTAAGGTTGCACTCATTAAGAAATCATGTGGTTGAAGTTCTGGGGTAAAAGAAGTAAAAATACGCTGATGTTTGGCTAGGGAGGGAAAAGAGTACTCTTAAGAAAAAGAGTAGAAAAATAGTCAGGATGTTTTATCTCCTTGAGACTTGCTGCAGATTTTGAATCTCTTAGAGAGAAGCAGTAACATGTATGAATAATCCTGAAGTCTTTCAGTTGTAAATGTATATTTAAAATGGTGCAAAGAGATCTTTGAGGCCACCCTTAGCACTAAAGCAGAATCAATCATGCCTACAACCTAATTGTCTGAAGTTTTCCTTCAAAATTTCTATTGCTAGAATCTTCATAACCTTCCAGGGCAGTCTTTAGCTAGGAATTAATTATCCTTAGCAATAGAAAGTTCTCTAATATATAAATCAAAATAATTTCTAGCACTTTATATTCACCTATTTCTGTCTAAAATCTCACTGATTTTATTTTGCAGCAGCCTTTGAAGTATTGAAGATTAATAAGAAGATTCTTTCAGCCCTCTCTTGGCTAAATAAGTTCAGTTCTTTCAGTAGTTTAAACAATATTGTTAACACTGCTGTTCTCATCGTACTTGAAGTCCAGTTCCAAAAGAATGAATGAAGGACATGTCATTTCTAGCCTTATCAGCACCGTATTTACTTACAGATGTCACTTCTGTTACTACCTGTGTATTTATTTGCTCTTTCCTCAGAATAATAGAATCATAGAATTACCCAGGTTGGAAAAGACCTTGAAGATCATCAAGTCCAACCGCAGCCTAACCATAGTACCCTAACTCTAACAACCCTCTGCTAAATCGTATCCCTGAGCACCACATCCAAACGGCTCTTAAACACATCCAGGGATGGCGCAGAGGAGTACTGTTGACAAGATTTGTCTGTGGTGTCCTGTAAGCAGTTCATTTTATGTAGAAATATTTTCTTACCATCTCTGTTTTTTCATTGGTTATTTAGTGGATTATTTCTGCTCCGAACTGCAATCTTTTCCTATTAATACAGTTTTACTATTTTGTCAAAATGCTTTCTGATTTTAATTCTGCATTCTAGTATGCTTGTGATCCGTCATAGCTTCATATCACCTGGAAATCAAGTAGGCCTCTTCTGTTTTATCAGTTTACTGTCTGTTAACAGCCAAGGCAGATTCTTTGCAGCTCAAGGCATTGTTTCTTCTTAACACTGAACCATTATTAACTGCTCTCAGACCACACAGTGGTAAAACCAAAATAAATATTTTCTGTAAGCAGTGTTCCTCATGCAAAATTTGATTTCCAGCCAGAAATAGCTTTTATTTGATGTAAGTGGTTGCAGAAGTTCATAGAATCATAGAATGGCCTGGTGTCATGGTGTTATCTAGATCAATCTATGTCCATGGGGGGGGGGGGGAGGGGGGAGAGGGAGGCAGTAGGCCCATAGGCCCACTGGATCCCAACAAATTGGAGGGAAAAAGGGAAAGAGGTAGGAAGATGGGAGCTGGGCTCAAGCAAACAAACAGAAAAGCAGCAACGATCTTAGGAGGAGAATTTATTTTACTATCATATTGAAATACAAGATAACACAATATAATAAAATCTAAGTGAAACTGAGGCTAATAAATCAAGTTAAATAAGAGAGAGAGAGAGGTTGCCAAAGACCAAGAAGCCTACTTTGAAATTTGAAGGTGCCGCGGCTTGGCAGCACACCCACACCCACAGCCAGGCAGTGGGAGAGAGAGCCAGCATCACTTCTGTGATGTATTTCCCTCTCTGACAGTGAGGTCCTCTGGGATGTGCAGTTCTTCTTCTCTGTTCTCCATGTGATGTTATGATATGGAATACCAATAGCAAAAATTACAAAACCATGATGATAACCTCATTTCAACCCCCTTGCCATGGACAGGGTCACCAACTACCAGTCCAGGCTGCCCAGAGTCACATCCAGCCTGGCCTTGAATGCATCCAGGGATGGGGCATCCACAGCCTTTCTAGGCAACCTGTTCCAGTGCTTCACCACCCTCTGAGTGAAAAACTTCCTCCTCATATCCAACCTAAACCTCGCCTGTCTTAGTTTAAAACCATTCCCCCTTATCATATCACTATCCACCTTCATAAACAGCCGTTTTCCTTCCTGTTTATACGCTCCCTTCAAGTACTGGAAGGCCACAATGAGGTCTCCCCAGAGCCTTCTCTTCTCCAAGCTAAACAATCCCAGTTCCCTCAACCTTTCCTCATAGGAGAGGTGCTCCAGTCCTCTGATCTTCTTAGTGGCCCTCCTCTGGACCCGTTCCTGTGTAGCTCTGTGTCTTTCTTGTGCTGGGGGCCACTGGCCTGGATGCAGTACTGCAGATGGAGCCTCACAAGAGCTGAGTAGAAGGGGACAATCACCTCCCTCTCCCTGCTGGCCACTGCTTCTTAAATGCAGCTCAGAACACAGTTGTCCTTCTGGGCTGCAAGTGCACACTGCTGGCTCATGTCCAGCCTCTCATCTACCAGGGCCCCAACCTTTTGGTACTGTTGCAGAGCAAAGGACTATGATGTGTTCTTGAGCTTAACTGCAATGGACTGAACAATTTCAGGTGTGCTCTGTAGTGCCAGAAGAATTTCAGCTGCAGTCATAGATTTCCTCTCTAAGCAATTTTGGCCATCCCACACCTGCAAAGTCACAGAAACTGTGTAATTATTTTAGTGTTGGATTGAGCTAATGTTCTTCACTTCTGGTCAAGCTAAAATTCCTATCTGCTAGCCTGCAGTGTCTCATGAAATGTAGGAGGAATGGTGCAATTGTCTTCACTTGTTTTGCTGGTACACCTTGAGAAGCCTACCCAAGTAAGCTTTGTGCTTTCTGTAGATGCTCCCATTGTGCCTCTGGGAGGTCACTGTAAAGGGCAGAGCCTGAGCTTGTATTGAATTGCAGTGTGTTATAAACAAACCTGTGTGGTTCCAGCAACAGCCTCCCCTCCAGGCATACCTCTTTGATCAAGTAATAATTGTGGTTCTTAACAAGAGATTGTGCAGCTGTTGTGCATGTAGAACTTGATACAATCTCAGCTATTATGTAACCAGTGTATGTCTGTTCTGTAAACCCATAGTAACTTATGTTAGGGAATTGCTATAGAAAAAAACAAAGGTTTATTTGCCACTAATGAATAATTGTATAAAAATACTGATGTTAATTTTTAAAGGTGTTTATTAAGAATTAATATGTCATTTCAAGCCTCCATCTACATCATCCCTAAGTCTTTTCCTTCAGGCATTCTTCAGAGTTGTTCCAAGCATAAGTTTGAACCTCTGGCTGAACAGAGAATTGAATCCAACTCCTCACTCTCAAGCTGAGCACTCTGGCCAGTAGGCTGCTCAGAAAAGACTGCATGCTTTTATACTTTGAAGGGGAGTGTCCTCAACATCTTCATTTGATGGACAAATATGTGCAACATGTAATAGTCGTACTCGGAGAAATGGACCTCCTCTGCATTCTTCCACCTATTCTTGACAGCAGAAGTGTTTGTGCAGGCTACAGGCAATTCACACTATATTCTGTGTGCATGAGATCTTAAGTGCTCCAGGAATCTGAATGAACAGGTGCCAAATGAATTCAGACCCTCACATTAATGGGTAGCTGGATGGGACTACAGAAGGAGAATTTATTTATGCTTCAGAACCTTTTCAGTCACTGTATAGCTTACTGCATTATCCCAAATAGATTAAGCTTAGAAACATTTGAACTTTGGGACACGGGGTATTTTCAGTTTTTTGTTGGTTTGTTTATTTATTTATTTATTAGATTTTTATTTATTTATTTTAACGATAAACTCTCTGCTACCATCTTGCGGCAAACTGTGGGAAGAGACATCAGGAACGTTTCTCTTAAGTGGGAGTCATGGGTTAAACCTTCATACCATATTTGGAATGTTGGACTAATGTAATATTGAGAGTATAATGTAACACTCCAGGATAGGAGAGTAAGCAACCCTTAGTGTGCTTGAACAAAGTAGTCGTTGATTTTTTTCCTGTGAGAAAGCTTGCTAGAATGAAAAGCTGGCCTACTACTTCTTTGTGTGTAATCAGAACACTGCAGTTATAACAGGGCTGCTAGCTTTACTTCATGCTTATATTACACTGGACTTATTCAGGTCATCTATACTGCACTGTTTGTCACGTCCAGATACAGCAGCCCATTTTTGGTGACTGTATAATGAAGCTGGCTGTATGCAGAAGGAGAAGAAGAAGGTTCTTCATGGATTTTCACTGTGCTTTGGGCTTTTCACCTAATGTAAGAACAGAAATAAAATTCAGTATCCAACACAAAAATCACGGGTATTTCCCACTGAAGTCAGTAGCAGCAAAGGAGCTCTAGCTGGTATCCATTTTTAACAGCACAGATGAAATCAGGGTAACCAAAAAAGATCCAGACAAGGCATAGAAATAAGTAATAGTAGAATGACATATCTGTTTGAATATTTGCAGAGCAGAAACGAAAGATTTTAGAGTGAATTCTATGGGGTCAGATCAGTGTACTAACAGTAATGATTCCAGATGTAAAAATCATAATTCAAATTGGAGACAACAGCTAACAAGAGACAAGACAAAGCTTACTTCTCTGCAAAAGCCCCTTCGTTGCCATGGTATTAACCTGAGGCTATTCCTGAGTTCTAGGACAAAACAAACCACTGACAGGACATGATGTAGTACTGGCATGTACCCCTGCCAGCTAGTTACACAAGTGAGAGAACAAAGGGCTGTTATCCACGGGGTGAATATTGTCACGCATGTTTTCTTAGGTATTTCAATTTCCAAAATTAGTGTTGTGCTATTCTAACCAATAAGAGAATTAACTGGCTCACACACAGTTTCAGAGTATGACTACTCTAGAGTGAATTGAGAAATCTGAAATAGCAACATAAGTGGGATTGCAGCAGTCAGATTGCTTTCAGGTCTCCAAGCCAGTTATTTACAGCAAGTGTGGGGATTTCCACTGTATCAAGCACGAGGGAATTGGAGCCACTCTGCGCAGTCTCCAGATTTCCTTTAAAAATGTTTTTTAGAAGTCATTTGGAAGGAAGTTTAAAAAACATTCAGAAACCTACAATAGATAACCAAGCAAAGAAAGTTCCAGCCCAACTGAGATTTTTTCAAGTTTATAAACAACTGAGAGAAGCATCTTCAAGCACTACCTATGCAATAGGTAACTCTTCTAAATCGACCCATATGTCCATGAAATTATCTGGAAATGAGTTCTGTTGGTGCTTTGGTGACTTAAATGAAAAAACAAGCAAACAAACAAATAAACAAAACAAACAAACAAACAAACATTAAAAAGTAGTTCATTCTTTTCCACATCTTCCATGTCTTGGATTTGGCTACTTGTATTTATCAGTCTTGTTCCTGGAGGGTCTTGTTCCACTGAATGTTCATGGAAAGCAGAACCAATCTCTAAAACAGATGCTATATAATTCAAACTACCTCAGCAATGATTAGAATCCATTCTTTATAAGGTGCTGAGAAATCGTGGATGGCAAACACATCATATTTCATGGGGAAAAAAAAATAATTATGTCAGTTGTGGACATATCAGAAGCAGAAATCCAAATTCCCACCACTAAGAATTACTGGGTTGTCTCTTCTCTCCATCTCTGAAATACAAATTCTAGCTTAGAATTAAAAGTTAAATGCTTTTAAAGTATTTAAAAGTTAGATAAAATTATATACCATGAAGTGGATCTAGTATTATTACTGGTTGAACTTTTAATATGTATTTAGTGAGTCAATACCACAATTAATCAATTAGAAATTCATCATAAATTCAAGGTAGGTGATTATATCACATGAATGCATGATCTAATGTATAAAATATTCACTGTAATGTGTAAAGAATAATTTGATTTGGTTTATTTGAAGGTTTGGATCAGTGATTTGATGGCTGATGCTCAGTATAACATTTCCTATCTGCCATGCCAAGTGAAAACATCTCTGTGATAAGCCCTGTGCTGGATTTATCAGTGCTTCCAGGCAAGATTGAAGAATTCTATCCAGGGGAACAGGACACATTGGGAAAGGACTCCGGAGCAGTCTATCAAGCAATTAAATGCTCTGTGGAATGCTGGGGATGGGTGTCTCTATAGTTGTTACTATCAGAAACAACTATTAACTAGTGAGGAGGAAGACTCTGGAGGAAACAGACAGAATATGTCGGTACAGTTGTTTGTGGCTATGCTCAGAAGCATTATCCATGCTTCATGGGATTATGGCCATTTCAACCACAGTTATTCCAGCCCTGTTAAATTAGCTGGAGGTACGCACAACCTTATCTAGAGAGAAGTTCTGCATTCTCCACTGTTCTGAGTAAAATAATTGTTGCAGCTTTTCCGCTGCTGAAAGACACACCTTTGGAATACTTTCTTCACCTGGCTGTATTATTTTTACTTTTCTCTACCAACATTTATAGGGCAGCTTGCAGGCCAGGACTTATTGTACAATGGTAGCTTTTATGATTTAGCTATAACAATTTTTCAAGGCAAGAAACACAAGCTCGAAAAATACCACCCTCATACCGTAAGCGTGTCACTCTAGAGGGCAGTATTTCAGTTCGTACTCCGTATTGGATACTCTTGGTTCACAGCTCCTACGAACTCCAGGTGTAAATACCCCCGAGCGAAAGCTAGGTGGCGCAGCAGGTCAATGCATTGCAGTTTTTCAGCTGGTGGGGGCTGCAAATTCCGGTAAATTTCCAGTCTCGTACATTAATTGACACATTGATGCATTGATTAATGTGGGAAAAATCTTGCTTTTTGTGGCTTTTCTGAATCATACATTTTCGTATTCATCTAAGTAAAAGTCCATGTAGAAAAGTATCCAAGATTCAAGATTCTTTCTGGTCTTTTTTTTTTTTTTTTTTTTTTTTTTTTTTTTTTTTTTTTTTTTTGTGGTGCCTTCCAAGCAGAAGTGCAGCTGAGGGTAAGCAAAGTTTGGCTGCTTCTAATTTGGGAAAATTAAAGTTTATTTCATCCTCACTGCCTTCTTGAACACCACAGGGTTGTGCTTATAGATGTTTTGTATTCCAATAAACCACTGTCTCCAAATACTTACCAAACAATAAAGAAAGACTCAAAGTCAGCTTTTTCCTTAACGGAAGAGGAACAAAAAATATGAAAACACATTATTAAAGTGCCATTCTTCCATTTACTATTTAAAAAAAAAAAAAAAAAAAAAAAAAAAAAAAAAAAAAGCTGAGTATAGAAGTGAAAATCTTCTATTTTGCTTGGAACAACTGAAAAGGGCTACCTGAACAGTTTTGTGAGGCTGCTTAGTAAGTGTTAAATGGAGTTACTTTCTCTTGCCAAATTAGGTTGCAGCAGACTGCTAATTTGTCAGATAGAGAATAGCGTTTACATAAAAAGCTCAAGATAAGTGTCTGTCTCATGTATTGTTATTTGTAGAAGATAAATAAGTGATGATTAATAAGTTATTTATATTCATTAGAAAGGTCAGGAGAGGAGTTATCAATATTTGAGCAGCAGTATGTGGAATTTTAAATAACTCCAATTATCAAAAAGGTTGAGGGTAACAGTCAGATGGTTAATGTACTGAACATTTAGCATCTGTTCCTATGAAGTGTCAAGTGCCTTAGTGAGGCACTGAGTGCACTCAGATTACATTTAAATAATGAGGGAACTCACTTCCTAACAGGAGATTTTCAGCCACTGGCAGGATAAAGCTATTAGTATCCAGGCAGTAATGGAGAGTAGGAAAAATCCATTTCCTTCTTTCATTTATTTATTTCTGTAGTGAGATTTCTACTCCTGAAATTGCTTTTGGAAACTAAGATTGTTCTGTAAATACAAGACAACACAATACAATACAACACAGACAAGAGAGTGTAAGAGCTGTGACAACCTTTTGTGGAAGTTTGAAGCACTTCACCATGATCTATTCCTATAGCACAAGGTGGTTTCATGCATGTCGGGATGAAGTGGCCTATGCCATTGAGTGCAGACTCATTGGTGTTAGCTCTCTGCTACCAGGCTCTGCTTTAAAGTGAGAAGTGTAATGCCTACAAAGCTAACTCTGCATAAATCCCAAGAACTACAGCACATGGAACATTTCAAGACACACAGCTCATATATTTGTAGCTTGTTCGAAACTAGTCTCCTTGTCCTGACAAAAGAAAAGAGAAAATGGAAGGAGCTTGTTCAGTTCCAGTTTAGTGGTACTCTGTTAGGATTCCTACTCTTGACACTACCAGAGCCACACCAGTTTTTTGTGGTTCTTTCAAGCATTGCATGTCTGCTTCTGGCAGATTTAGGCCAGAAAAGGAAGTCAGTAACAGTATTGTCCTGCAGAGAAGCAACAGTGACTGAAAGGAACTAGGTAAACATAATTGCAAACCAAAGTGTTGCTACTTGAAAACAGCAAATACCTCCTTACCTTTTTTGAGGCAGTTTTACTGAGCTAGTATCTATATATTGTATAGTGTGATGTAAGAGACATGAAGAAAGCCCTATGAGGAAGTACTCTGTAGTTTGAGTAGCAAGGCACCAGGCTGGAAAAGACAACAATATGTAAGTGATTAAACTATTGAGAAGTCTCTCTCCTGAACCTTCATTCTCCCCCATGCTAGGTCCCTCACAGGTGCTTGTAAACTCAAAGCTTCTGTGGAACTGTAAAGTAAAAGACAGCTGGTGATTGTATGTGGTAAAGGAAGAACAAAGAATGTTACATATCGCACATATCAGGTATATCAGCAGTGAGGTTGCATGAAAGCCCAGGCACTGAAATTTCAGCAACCTGATGATCCTAACTGTAAAAGTGCTCTGTGAAAGCACTTTTGTGAAAGCAAACACTCTACATGCATTTGTCAAACCATTCAAGCGTGGCTACCACTGTAGGTTTGTGTCAAATCACCAGAGCAAGGACGGAGCAGGCTACTGAGTATTCTGAGAATTCCTCTGTGGGAGAAAGTAAGCCAGCAAGGGTTTCTGGAGCTGGCACTGTGAGATAATCCTAGGACACAGATTAACCCCAAACCACAGACAGAACTGTGGGCCTCCTGGGGAGCCACTGTCATCTTTGTGTGAACTATGCTCTTTCTCAACTCTGTCCTCTGTGGGATATGCTAAGTGTCCTGTGGCTCCTAGCCCTCTGACTAGGGTCAGCAAGGTGGCTTCTGTTTGGAGTAGTTCATGAAAGTCCTTGAAAGAAAAGATGCTCAATGTCACAGAAAAGGGAAGACTGTGGTGTGAAGGAAGAAGGGTATCCAGTTAAAATGAAAGACACTGATAAAATACTGGCAATATTATACTTCACAGATATGAGCGTGTCAAGCTGGGCAAGACTGGAGAGGGGAATTTTTACTGATTGTCAAGAAGTAAGAATTTTTTGAAAGATTTTAGCTAGTGATATGAAAGTAGGAATCAGGTAAATAGGGGCCTTTCATGAAGATTAAGTACCCTAGGCTTTGGGGAATGTCCAAAGAAAAGGACCAGTGGGACATGTTGACATTGCTGTTGTGGGTTAACCTAAAATCTACCTGCACCCGTAACAGGAGGCAGTCAGCCTGGAATGGGCCACTAGCTCAAAAGGAAAAGAATACAGTGGCAACGATCTAAGGAGGCACACTTATTTACTAAATACTATGTCGGAATACAGGATAACACAATGTAATACAATATAATTGGAATTAAGGCTAATGAATCAAGTAAAATAGGAGAAAGTGAGTCCCGAAGCTGAGAGGCCTACTGTAACTCTAGGCGAAATGGCTGGAACGCTCCCACACGGCTCCCCCCTGGCTGGCAGGATCCAAGAGAGTGAGTCCAGCACTTAAGTGAGATTATATAGAGTCGGTGTCATATGACTGACTGTGATGTTCTCTGGGACATTCAGTCTTCTTCTGTGAGCAGCACATTCATCAAAATTATCCATGCTTTATCATGATGTTATGATGTGGAATACTGATAGCAAAATTACAAAATTGCAAAACCATGACAATTGCTATAGTTACAATACAGCTGGGTCTATAGTTAAGACAATACAGCTGGGTATACATAAGGTAAAGGTAGCCAAAGAAACTGATTTTGACTGATTGAGTAGAAGAGCTGGGTCAAAGCAACCTGAGGAAGACTTCTGACTTTATCCCAGCGACCACCAGAGCGAGACCCCCACTATGGACTGCGCACGCATCAGTAGGAGGGACAGCATGTAAATGAGTTCCTGGAAAAACAATGAATATGTTAATGATTTCTCAGAAATTTGATGAATATGTAGATGCTTGCTCTATGACTTTCTAACGCTCCTGTCAAACGGTGCACATGACAGGAGGAGTGATCCCCCATGTGCCCAGTGCTGAATAAACACGTACCTGCTTTATAACCTAACTCTGGTTATAGAGTCTGATTCCACACGTCAATATTGATAGAAAAGTCTAAGTTGGAGAAAAGTAACATGGAGACGGTACATAAAATTTATACCTAGTCTGCCAGGAAAGACCTTAGAGAGTGTTCTTGATGATAACTCCTAGGTGGTAACTTTAAAGGCTAGACTTGAGTGACTGGGTGATGCAATCTCAGGAAAAGGTTGTGGGAACCATGACAGTAGATTTCTGAGAATGTTAAGAGTATAATCAGTTTTCTCAGTGAGTCTAGGGTTGGAAAAACCTCTGGAGGATACAGTGAATTAAATATTTGTTTAAAAACTGTACAAAATATTAGTATATCTTGGTTTACTTTACTGAATTTTGTCACAGAGTGAGCTTGGTTTTGCTGATTGAGTTGTGTACCTAGGTTTCTTGTCTTAGGAATCTTCTCTTAGGAACTGTTTTTCATAGTCTCTGTTAAATGGTAGCATGAAGAGCACAATAAGGAACTGCTGGAGGCTTGCTACAATGGCTTACAACTCAGAATTACCTGCTGAAAACACTGGAATAATTGAAGCAGAAAGACCATCTTAATGACATAATTATGGGGAAAATGTTATTTCATTTCCTCCCAATATTTTTCTATCTTTAGTTTTCTTCTTCAGAAATTTCTGAACAGCTAGGGCAACTTTTTTTGCATTCTTACTGATCCATATATTCACCATCAGCTTCTGTGTCCTGACACTAAAGGACCTCCCAACTACCATCTCATAACCATACATGTGTAATACTTTTCTTATTCTAACCAGGCATAGAAAAGAAATTTAGTGCCCCCAAATCCTGTAGATTCCTTTTTACACTACTGCAAGTCACAGCTTTTGTATTCATTAAAAAAAATTTCCTTTGCTCACTCAAGCTTGTGAGATGCCACCTCACCTGCCTTCTCTTCCTCTAAAAAGTACTCTGAAGGATACATACACACTACATGAGAATACTTGAACATTAATTTGATAACAGCATATTTTTTAGTCTGGCCTTAATTAATTTTACCTTGCAGTGATCATAAACTTGTTATGCATGAGAGAAAAAGGAATTGTAAGAGGCTGGTTATATCTTTCTGAGCATCTAGTGGGTGCTTAGATGTACTTTGAAGTGTTCATGGTTGCACTGGGTTTGGCTCATTTTGGCTAACAGAAAGAGATCACAAGATCATGATATCTCTGTTGTGGTTGCCCATGGCTACATGATTTCTCTGTGGTAACTTGCAGTAATGAAAAGCACAGAAAGCTGCTATGAAATCTGCCCAGCATCTAAAAGAATGGTAGAAATCTGACCATAGAGCAGTGAAAATGTAGTGTGGTTGTGTAAATGTTGGGCAAGACTTAAACCATGGATAGGAGTGAGAAGAAAATACATTTTAAGGTGGCTAGTAAACACAGGGAAAATATCTGAGGGCTTTTTTTTATTTGTGTGTTTTGTTTTTTGAACTAGCAGTGCTAAGGAAATTCTAAGAAAAGTTCAGAACTGTAAAATTACATATGAAGTTGAAAACTATGTCATAATGCAACATAAACAGGTCAGGGAAAGATTTCTATCCTCAGCTTCTAATCCAGAGACTAATTTTCTCTATTGTTTCAAATAATGTCTAGTAATGAAATGAGTTTGGTATAAATTTTGTAAATTTTAGCAGTGTTTGCTTTGCTTATGCAAAAGGCATCCAACTTCTAATAAAGCATACAACTTCTGGTTATTGAGTTTCTCACAAAATCAATTGTTTTCAAATGGTTTTGTCATAATTTTTCACTATGAGCACTACCTATGGACCTTCACTAATTCTTTGTCAGGGGTTATATTAGTGAAGAGTTTCATATGCACGTTCCTCTGAAGTTTCAGTAATTCCAGAGTGGTTAATCTGTTCTGTACAGGCCTTTTCTACTAGCCCTACCAAAGTTATTGGATAACTTTACATTTCAGTCATGTGAACCAACCCTCAAGCCAGGACAGCTCTCTTTTAACCAGGAGAATTTCCAGTTCTGTTTGTTAGCAGCTCAGAGCTCCTGCTATAGGATGTGAGCTCTTCAGAACTTTCTTCTCACCATTTGCCACATAGACTCTGTTTCTCCATTAAATGCAAATTTATAGCTTGTACAACACTTCATTACTTCTTTTCATCCTCCTTATCTCTGCATTTTTCAATGGGTACCAAACATATCAGGTACTTCCAACAATTTGAATCAAAAGGATTTTAAGAAGCACACTGGAAAAAGGCAACTGTGTTTGGGTTTTAGTGAAGTACAAAAAAACACAAGGAAGAAAGATTCTGACTGCAATTTTAAACTCAAGCCCAAATAAAATGGGCTCATAGTCAAAATCTTACCAACAATAGGTTGATTGTACTATCTGAGATTTGAGATGCTAAATTGAAAGAAATACTGTGTTTTCTTTCTTTTAGTACAAAGTTGCCATGAAAGGAGAAGCAGCTTTCCCATGGTCATACTGTGCTTTGACATTGTGCTTTGCCAGTTAGCCCAGTAATGTTAAAGGAAAAAGTACTACAACTGACCAGCTTCCTAAAAGTTGAAATCCAAATGGCTGCCACACAGGAGATATATAGACATCATCTTTTTTTTCTCAAATATAATGTTACTTTGAACTTGAATAACCACAGTTCTGTCTCTGCTAAGCAGCAGTAGAAGTATTTAATAATCCCGAAACAAAGGGAGAAGTATTGCATCTACTAAGCTGCTAGAGTAGGGTTGCAAGAAGTGTAATAGTTCACCTGAAGTCTTCTGAGAAATTAGGAGTGGTGCAGCCTTCCAGAAATGATTGAATTTATCATCTGCTGTAAAACTTCCCTTCACAAATGTCAAGCCTCATCTTTATCTGTGTGTGTGTCTGAGCACAAGAGATTAAAAGGACCTTGAAAAGGCTACAGGATATGATTATGACTGTTCTTAAACTGAAAACATTAATAGAGAAGAACTGTGCCGCCAAAAGTTGTCTATCTTCTGTGACATTTAGGTACTTAGCAGTAGCTAAGGTTTGTACTGAGGCTTGCCCTCAGTCCAGTGTGGATGGTGCAGCCTTCCTAACCTTTTAGCTAAGAACACTGCAGCTCTGTGCAGTCAAAACAGTAACCCTTGTACTTTGCACCTTTGCAGTAGCTCTTTGGTTATCTAGCTAAGCATCCACCCAAATTTAGAATTTCAGCTTTATGAGAAAGTGTGTTTGGACTCCTGGACCATTATCTATGTTCCATGTGGTTTTATGTGTAAAGAAGCAAGAAATACTACAGCCTCAAGCAGAAGCCTCCACAACTTTTCTTTGCAATCTTACAGTCACAGTCAGACAGCAGAGCCAATGTACAGAGATACAGATATGAAAGGCATGTTTCTTGTCACCTGTGCTCAGCACAAGAAGAAATTTTTGCAGCCTCTTGCACCTTCTCCAATCCTGCCAGCATAAGGAATGGATAGAGAGAAAAAGGGAACAGCTGATATCATTCCTAAACAGCCCAAATGCTGAAAGTTGCATACGGCATATAGTTCTGTCCTCTGCTTAACTGATCCAGCCTTTAATCTTGGAAAATGGCTTGGAAATCTGTATTTTTGTAAAGACTGTCCTTCACTGTAGTGCTCAGTACTATCTTTTAGGAGCACACAGAGCAAAAGTACATGTAATATTTGAGACTTTTGTGTCAAATACAAGGCTGCAGTGAGGCAAAGTCATCTCACAACCCTTTTCTGACAGAAGCAGGACGGTTACTCAGCTTGCCTTTACTTCTAAGCACACTGTGCATTGCGGAAAACAATTGTGAGATCTCACACTGGTGTCCTCCTGGGGCTGAGCTGAGAATGCAATTATCTGAGAAATGCAGCCTGCCATTTGAAGTGTCCATTGTTGTAATCACTGGCTGTGTCTAAAATAGCAGATATCAAGATCATATCAGATCCTGCCCCTGTAATCGGCATTGGTGAGTCCTCGCTTCAAGTACTGTGTTCAGTTTTGGGCACCTCAGTACAGAAAGGACACTGAGGTGCTGGAGCAGGTCCAAAGAAGGGCAACAAGGCTTGTGAAGGGCTTGGAGAATATGCCCTATGAGGAGAGACTGAGAGAACTGGGGCTGTTTAGACTGTGGAAAAGGAGGCTGAGTGGAGACATTATCACTCTCTTCCAATGCCTGAAAGTTGCTTACAGCAAGAGCAGGGCTGGTCTCTTTTCACTGGTGGCAGGTGACAGGATGAGGGGAAATGGCCCCAAGTTGTGACAGGGTAAGTTTAGGTTGGATATCAGGAAACACTTCTTTACAGAAAGGCTTGTTAAGCACTGGAATAGGCTCCCCAGGAGGGAGGTGGTTGAGTTACCATCTGTGATTTAGCAGAAGTCTGTTAGACTTAGGGTAGTATGGGTAGGTCATGGTTGGACTCAATGATCTCTAAGGTCTTTTCCAACCTGAGTGATTCTGTGACTCTGTGCTTCTATGTTTCTGTGATTCTCTGATTCTATAATTGACATCCTCATAATCTGCTTTTGTTTAATTAGATGCAAAATCCTTTGCTTGCTTGCCAATCTTCCCATGTACTGTACAAGAGCTTTCTGATGCTGTGGATATTTTACCAAAAGATACTATTTGGACTTGTATAGGAAAAATGATTATAAACATTTTATGTCCCTTTGTTTTTACTGAAAAAAAAAAAAAAAAAAAGAGAAAAAAATGCATATGGAAAATACTTTTATATGGGAACTACTTTCACTCGTGGCAAAAAGGAAGAGATTACCTATACTAACTTTCAAATGATGTTGACAGCAATTTTTTTTTCAAAATGTTTCTTGTGAAAATAGATTTAAATGTTATTTTTATTGTACAGTATAGGTATATACTATCCCTTTGCAGTAAGACCTACATTTATGTAGACCAGGTAGCTTCTTAGTTTTATTATAAAAATAATAAAGATATGTTGACAGGATTATTTTTCCATTTATTTCCCTAGAAACACAAATTTGTTTTGTATTTTCATTCCAGAAGCCCCCACTTTTTTTTTCTTTTTTTTTTTTTTTTTCACATTTTGTTCTTGACCATATACACACAGCCTTTTTTTGGTAGTCAGCGTTACAAAATTATAATATTTTTCTAACTCAGTTTTCTTGCCTTTATCAACGAGAAAAAAATACACTTAAGTACACAGCACAGATTTATCCACACTGACACTGTGATTGTCATTCATAAAACTATTATATATATTCCTTTATTTTACTTATTACAATTCTAGTGTGCTGGCTACTGTACACAGTACCTTTCTGGTTACTTAACGAGCAAGTACAGTGTAATTTCAGCTATGTTTTTGCAAATGCTTTGATTTCCTCTCCACTTCTTGCACTTTTTCAGGCTCCTATCTACAATAAGGGTCATAAGGAGGATCAAGGGAACTGCAGACCTTTCAGTCTGACCTTGGTGCTAGGAAAGGTTATGAGGAAATCATCCTCATTGAGATCACAGTGTATACAGGACAACTTGAGGGGTCAGGCCTGGCCAGCAGTTTCCCACAGTATTCTCCTGGAGAAGGTGGCAGCCCATGGCCTGGGCAGGTACACTTTTTGCTGGGTAAATGAACAGAATTAATCCAGCTGGCAACCAGCAACAAATGGTGTTCCCCAGAGGCTGTTACTGTGGCCTGTCCTGTTCAGTATTTTTATGGATGAGGGCATTGAGTGCATCCTCAATAAGTCTACAGATGACACCAAGCTGAGGGGAAATGCTGATCTGCCTGGGGGTAGGAAGGCCCTATAGAGGGGTCTGGACAGTCGGCATAGTTGGGCTAAGGCCAGTGGGATGAAGTTCAACAAGACTGAGTCCTGGGTCCTGAATGCTGGCCATAGCAACCCCAAGCAATGCTACAGGCTTTGGGCAGTGACTGGAAGACTGCATGGAAGAAACGGATCTGGACAAGCTGGTTGATGCTCAGCTAAACACCAGCCAGCAATGTGCCCAGGTGGCCAAGGAGGCCAAAAGCATCTTGGCTTGTATCAAAAATAGCATTGCCAGCTGGACCAGTGAGGTGATTATCCCTCTGTATTCAGCACTGACGAGGCTGCACCTCAAATGCTGTGTTCAGTTTTGTGGCCCTTGCTACAGGAAAGTCATCAAGGCCCTAGAGCTTGTCCAGAGAAGGGCAATGAAGCTGCTGTGGGGTCTTATAAGAAGTGACTGCAGGAACTGGAAGTGTTTAGTCCAGAGAAGAGGAGGCTCAGGGGTGACCTGAAAGGAAGCTGTGGTAGGCTGAGGGTTGGCCTCCTGCATAATTAGCACAAGGAGTTGCCAGGCACTAGAACAAGCTGTCCAAGGAGATAGTTGGATCACTGTCTCTGAAGGTGTTCCTGAAACATTTAGATGTGGTACTAAGTGACATGGTTTAGTGGGGAAATATTGGTGGATGACTGGACTGCATGATCTTGGAGGTCCTTTCCAATGTTTGTGATTCTATGATTCTATTCTGTGATTTTCTTATGGAATGGAGAGAGAAGATAGGATTGTATTTAAGCCTTCACCATTTCTGTATTTGCTTCAAGTTTAATTAGGAGATAAGAGCTGCCTTTCTTACACGACAGTAAGCAAGTTGCCTTTCTTAATCTTTGTATATATCAAGTTTTTTGTGACTTAATCCTTACACAAATCTCTGTAAAATATTCAGGTCTTTGGGACCTGAGTTTCTGACAAGGGCTGAATTCAGCTTTTACAAGGAAACAGTGCTGAGCTTCCAGCCATAAACTCTGCTTTTCCAGCATTCTTTTATTGGCTATTTGTATCATGAACATGAAGACTCAGTTATGTTTTTTGCAGCATGAGAAATGTTTATTTTGCCTTGATAAATAGCCTTCAGCTTCTGATTCTTCACAGCTATTTACCAATTAGTTTTCTATTTATATCGAAGAAACTCTGCTACAGTGAAACAGTAAGGAAGTGTTCTAAATGTCAGACTTCAGTTAGCTATTTTTCCAATCAAATTAATTGCACCAGAGAACAAATCACTTAGCGCAGGTTACAAAGAAAATTAGACTGATACAGAGTGAGGTCACAGGCACAGAAAATTCTCACACTTTGCCTTTTTCTGGGCATTTTCTCTGACTAACAATTAAGTTCTTTTTCTCCTACTGTGTGAAAGGTTTTTTTTTGAAAAAGGACCTTGATCATTATATCCCAAAGTGTTTGAAATCTTTTCGGTACAAGAAAAAAAACAATAGCAACTTCTGTGTCCCTGCTTAATTTGTTTTGGCAACATAACGTAAGTACACATTCCATCAGCTTAACTGTATCAAGGATAAACTTCTTAGTTGAACTATTTTCCTGTAGTCTTGCCAATATACTCTTGATATAATGAACACCATTCTGTTTACTGTTAACTACAAATGGGTAGATTTGTTCAGACTGCACCCAAGTTCTGTTTTTCTAGATTGGTTAGGTGAAGGAAGCAGCTTTCGTTACTCACCACTGAAACTGCAAAGCAAAACAGAACAACAGCAACAACAACAATAGTGGGGACACACTTAAATGGCAATGAACTTTCCATAGAACAGCAAAATCAGTTATATTGTCCAAAATTTATATTCAGGAAAAATCTGAGTGAAGTAACTGAGGTTTCTTAGTTTCTTATGTTTTTCAAAAATCTTTTGCAAATCTCTACTAGCTGTGATTTAATGCAAATAAAATTTATACAAATATCTTTACAAAACAGATTTCACAGTCATTCTGATAGCTTTTTTGCACCTTTTGTAGTTTGGATGATTACAAAGAACCACTCTCTTGAGAAATAACACACAAGGCTCAAGCAAAGGACTAATAGTCAATGAAATTCAGGAACAGCAACATAGTTCCTAGTAACAGCTCTTCTGTATTTTTATAAGAGAATCTTTGAAGAACATCTAGATTAAATGAAGAGAAATATGCAAATGTAGTTAGAAGGAAAGCCAAGTTGTGGCTCAATTCAAATTGCAGTTCATAGGAAGTAGGAATATGCTCTGCATTCTAATAGGAAAGCATAGAAGGGAGACTTAAAAATGTTGTACAGTGACTGAAAGCAGCAGCTTACTCTGAAGGAGAGTAATAAGAATAGCTCCAAAGGAGTCACTGAAATTTGAAGAGATTAAAAATACTTGTAATTCCAAAAGAAGAAGGAAAAAATAGGATGTGGCTTGTATGAGAACCCAAGACTTGTTCCTTGCGTCTAAAAGTGGCAGGTGGTGCCTCGCTGGTGGTAACCAAGTAAATAAGTAAATTTTGAAGAAGACTGTAAGCAAAATCTCATCTTCCTGTGTAACATTCATTTATAACAAAATCCCCTTTATAATATCACTCATGTTTACATTAACCCTAATTGTATCTCTCTTTTTTCACATTCATGCCTTCTAATACAGGTCTTTCTTTTTCCAGTGACTTTTTTCTGTTGCTGACAAATTGAAGTACAGGCGCTAGTCTTGTGAAGGAGCAGAAGCAACATAACAGTCCTTTTTAGGTATGTTTGTTCATCAGATAATATCAGCAGATACACATATTTGGTAATTGTTGCTGCTGTCAGTATTTAGAATCAGTGAAAATGGCTTGGCCGAAGCCTAGCTTTCTTTTTTCTATAAAGACATCTGCAGGATTTTACTGACATTTCATCTGCCTTTTTTTCATACTGGTGTTTCTAAGAGCCAAGCTAATTTTCTTCCAGGCCAGTCATGATCTCCAGGGACAGAAGTCCAAAAGAAAGGCTTTAAATGGCAATATTATCAATGACATATGAGGCAGAACAGAATCTAGTGTTTTCTGTAGCTGTGTTAGATACGAGTTGCTGAAAACTGAATATTATTTTTTAGCAATAAAGAAATCTAACACAATAGTTATAAGTGATTTCTTATCCATTGTGAGGTTTTCCCATATTGGTGAAGAGTTATCACAGTACAACAGGAGCAGATGACCATTAAAAGAAGGGATATATAAGGATATTAAAGAAGCAGAATTTCATGATTTCATGGTTGCATATATAAGCTCAAAGTACTAGTGTGAGATTTGAGCAAGAAATGTTCAGGCTGGTATTTCACACTGGTCAGTAAGAATCACTACATTACTTTTAGATACTGAAGAAAAAAAAAAAAAAAAAAAAAGGGACGGATAGGTAAAGATGGAACAGCCTTTGCATGAAGAAAAACCTATCACATATGACAAAAGAGAGAACTGGTGGAAGATATGTGGGATGGAATGGGATGGGATAGGAAGGGACAGTCACAATCATGTCTGGATTTAAACAGAGGTGAAAAAACTCAAACAGGGCATGACTACAGGTAGGTAGCAAGTGATGACTTAGGGAAAGATGCTGAGAGCTCTAATGGATTGCCTGGGAAGAGGGCAAGGGCCTTTCTTTGTGTAAGGATTATTTGTGTGAGTGTGTCTTCTTCAGGACCTGGAAGCTGCCTGCTTGCACCAAGCAAAAGGCTGCAATAGAAATAAAAGTTTTCAGGTGTCAGTGATGAACTATCATGAGGCTAGTAGAGCAATTACAATCTAGGAATTAGCTTCAGAATGGATCCATAAAATAGGCTTAGGACAGGTACTAATTGAGTATGGCAGAAAGTTCTAGCTGGCAGAAAGTATCAAATCAAAACCTCTATTGCAGCAGTGGCAACTGACAGTATTCCCGTAAGGATTCCTGATTCACAATAGCATATTTGCCATAGTTTCCAGACTTCAGGAGTGACCCATGTTAGGATATCAGACAATTCTGTTTGAAAAGTGATATTGTCCACAGCAGTCAATGCTTTTCTGCCTGAGGCTAATGGGATCTCTGACATCAGTGCAGAGTTTTTAGCAGTCAGTAAATAGGATGTACAATTAAAGCTGTATGAAAATCATGTATGTGCCACAGGTAAGATCTTCAAAAGCTCAAGCCTGTATTCAGATAAACAACACTACTTCAAATAATCAGTCCTACTAGTACTCTAAATAAGTTATATTTTGAGTTGGAGAATATTGAGCTGGACATTATATATAAAGGGGAACCTGAAAACATAGTCTAGAAGATACATCTCAGACCTGATACCAAAATAGTGCAAGTGTTGACAACTTGAAATTTATTTTGGGCAGGCAGTAAGATGCTTCATTGTTTGGCTTTGGCATCCATAAACAGCAAGATTCTTGTCCACAGAGTCAATAATTCTCTTTAATTGTCAATTCTTTTTAGTGTTGCATAAAATTATCCTTTTGGTCTTTCCTCAGAGACTGTGGCTGCCTCTACATGAGGAATGAGGTAGCTTCATTGGTCCCAAAGTTATGAATGTGAACAGATGCTATGAAAGCCTTTTGGGTGCTGTCAGCCACTGTTTCGTGCTTTAGAGTGAATATTTGCACAGGGATAATATTTTAGTTTAGCTTTCAGTGTAAAATTACACCATTGTTCTATTTCAGAATTGATTAAGCATCTGAAGATAAGTATTATGCACTAGTCTGCAAAAAGATATCTGATTATCCCTGGGTGGGGGTAGTGGTGGCGGGGGAGTGGAGGCAAGAGTCTTAAGCAGATTTCCCCAAAAGAATTGAAGAGAGGAGTTAAGGGAGGGTAATGAATGTGATTCCTGCTGAAATCCCTGCTACTTTTGGGATAATCTTGACTGAACTTGACGTAAACACTGCATTCCAAGCATGAGTGGCATTTATTTCTCCCGCTGGTTAGAGAAGGTAGAGTTCAGGATTTTAACACTGGATAAAATATTAGAGAGAAATCTCTCTGGGTTTCATTTGGAACTCTTGCCCTTCTATTACCTCCAAGTATATATAATTCACACCCTTTTTTGCTCTTCTGAAATACAGAAACCATCCCATACAAATAAGGGGAATTACTGCCATTAGTGAGGATGCTATAGTACCATAGATACCATGCTGTCCTTTGGGCTTTGGTAGGACATTTTATAGATTGGAATGCTTCTTAAAGCATGCATGGAATTTTTATAGGATTTCACCACATTTCTTTGGAACATAATGAAGAACTACTCATGTGATTTACCTCTGAAATCTGATTTTTCACTCACAGAACTCTAAAGACTGTAATACTAATATGGGTATATCAAGAACTGAAGCTGTACTGAGTAGGTGTGTCCAGAAACTTCTAATGCAGACACTGAGGTCTGTATTTTATTATGTTCTAGAGTTTTTCTTTGGGGCTAGTGTCTTTGAAATGCTTTCCATCTTTCCATATGTTTCTGGAGATGAGGTCTTTATCTGTGACATTTTGCTGGGAAGGAAACCTTACATTATGGTCATGACTACAGTCTTAATTTTAAGAGGGTTAATGGAGCGCTGATAGCTTGCCATACAGTAGAGGAGATATCACCTTACTAAACTACCCAGAGCTGAGCTCATGACTTTTCAGATGCTGGACTGAATACCAATTCTGGGTGTGAACACCAGTTCCAAGCTTGCTAAGTTATGGCTGACCAGCACAATTACAGAAGAAATTACACAACCTTTGACTTTCAAGATCTGTTTTTGCTGCCATGAGTGACTCTAATGCTACTGTTAACACAGTGAAATGATATGACAGTATCTTAATCTTAGTGTAAATGTTTGATACTAGAAGAGTGTCTTTAATTTGCCAAGTAATAGTTTTATAATGCAGAGTTTAGGGATAACAACTACTTTCATTTTTCAAACATCTAAAGTATAATTAGACATATCTTAAGTACTTCTGAGCTCTTTGTCATGGGATGACAGCTGTGATTCCATGTTGGAATACAACTAATGCAAGCCCCTTCATATTGCCCTTGAACAGTGAGAGAACATGGTAGACACATCCAATAATGATTTTTATCTCATGGAGCAGTTTTTGTCTGTAGGTAGTCAGAGCCTTTAAAAGTATTCTTGCAGCATATTAAGCTACAGCTGAGAAGTGCAGACGCCCTCATCTTTTTCTCTTTCCTACTGCTCTGAGACTGGCACTAACTGACTCAATACTGGAATTGTCACAGCCAGGAATTGAAGCCCCTTGCTGTTTACCATCTGGTGGGATAAGTCTTTGTTTAAAGGACTTTCTTGTTTTTAGCAAAGTTTGGAGCTCGTGATGCCTCACTCTAGGGAAATACACAGAACAGAGTGTGTTCTGTTTTTCATCAGATTCCACTTTCCATCCTGGAGCAGGATAGGAGAGAAACCACAGACCAATAATGCCTGCATACAAATTCGGGAAAAGGCATAATTAGAGCCATGTACTCCCATTACATGAAGGCATCTGCACAGATCTTTTATCCCTACGGGCTTCTCCACACTACAGAAAACTCACAGGAGTAGCTGATGGTTTCTGAGAAACTCTTGCAGAAATTTGGTATCTTATGGCTCTTCTAATGCACATCAGAAACCTCCATTGGTTGCTAACACAATTGCTAGGTGAAATGAAGTTCTTTGTCCTGAATTTGCCTGCAAGCCACATTTCAGCCATGGCTGGGTGTCAGGTGGATGCCCAGCAAAAAGACAAGGGGTAATGGGCACAAAGTGGAACATGGAAGATTCCATACAAAAATGAGGAAGAACTTCTTTACTCTGATGGTAACAGAGCACTGAAACAGAATGTCCAGGGGGGTTGTGGAGTCTCCTTCTTTGGAGATATTCAAAACCTTCCTGGATGCCTTTTTTTTTTTTTTTTAATTATTTTTTTATTTTATTTTTTTATTTTTTTTTTTAATATAACTGACTGTAGGGAACCTACTTTAGCAAGGTGGTTGGACTAGACAAGCTTCAGAGGTTCCACCCCTATGACTATGTGATTCTGTGAAATTGTTTCAATTCCACAAGAATATTCTTCCCTCCAAAAGCATGAAGTGTCAGGCATTTTTCCATGCACACAGAACTGTTCTCAAGTAAGATCATCACTAGGTTGAGGCAACATTCACTTCCAAATCAAACTGAGGGATGAAAGGATTGAGTGCAGCCCTGCCAAAAAAGACCTGGGAGTACTGGTGGACAGGAAGCTGGACATGAGCTGGCAATGTGCCCTCACAGCCCAGAAAGCCAGCCATATCCTGAGCTACATCAAAAGAAGTATTGCCAGAAGAGTGATAAAGGTGATGCTGCCTCTCTACTCTGCACTGGTGAGGCATCATCTGGAGTACTTCATTCAGATGTAGAGGCCCCTGTACAGGAGAGACATGGACTTGTTGGAGTGTGTCCAGAGAAGATCACTAGAAATGATCCATGGATCCTTTCAAGGACAGGCTAAAGGGGAGCTACAGGAAAGAAGGGGATAGACTCTTTAGCAGGATCTTTGGTGACAGAACAAGGGCAAATGGCCTCAAGCTTAAAGAGGGTAGATTTAGGTTAGATATAAGGAAAATGTATTTTAGAGTGAGGGTGGTGAATCTCTGGAACAGCTTCCACAGAGATGTGACTGATTACCTGTCCCTGAAGACTTTTAAGGCCAGAGTGGATCAAGCCCTGAGCAACCTGATCTAGCTGTGGATGTCCCTGTTCATTTCAGGGGTGCTGGATTAGGTGGCCTTTAAGTGTCCCTTCCAACTCAGGGCTCTTTGATTATTATATCATGCTGTATCTGAATACGGTAATGGTCACCATAGCAAAACATCTTCATTAATGTGTAGAATATCTAGACCTTTATCCAAGTTTTTTTCTGTCTGGACTGGCAAAGAATTGAGTTAGAGGCTTTTAGTAACATTGCCTTTAGAAACACATTCTTTGGAAGCATGAAAATAATAGTTTCTTTTAGAAATTTCAAGACAAAGCAAGTGAGAGTCATGAATAAAGAGACATAATCTTGTAGAAAAGTCTCCTGGGAAAGATTTATTCCAGCTACTGAAAGCAAACACAGTTTTAATGCATAATGACATATTTCCTTTCCTTTGGTCTGGCTTCCCACTAGTAAAAATTTCAGTACAGCTGAGTGGAAAGGAAAAGAAACTACTTGTCTTAGAGCAGTGTTAATTGGCTTTGCACTGCAGTTTCATACTGGACAGAAATTTCACAGAAGTGCACAAGTAGGAGACCAGCTGTAGCACAGAGATAGAATTAACTTCTGTTCATCTGGTCCTCCACTTATCTCAGTGTAATTATTTATTTATTTATTTATTGATTGATCACACAAGCAGGCAATGAAATAAATCAATAAATCAGAAAATGGCTTGTGAAAGAATATAAAACTCCCCCATTTGTTCTGTGCACATATTTCCTACTGCTTGTTCTTTTAAGGTAGTCAAAGGGCTAAATCCACCACCCTCTATAAAGTCATTAGTTTTGATATCGCACAGCACAATTAATGCTTCATCTCAAAATGATGCATGTTTCTCTTTCCCCTCTTCCATATCTTTCAACTAATTGCAGACATGGCTAGAGCTACCTAACATGATGGCAGTGATCAACTCTGTTTTTCCTAATGGAAAATATCACTGTGCTAATATGTAAAAGGAAACGGATTACAGGAAGTTCTGTTAAACTTAACAAACCACAATAGTGAGGCTGAAGTCTTAGCAGTGAGGCTGACGCTTCTTTTAGTTGGGAAGATGTCAGGAAGTAATTCCAAAAAAAAAATTGGGTCTTCTGGTCAGATATTCCACCTGAGAGCTGCTGAGCATCTTTACACAAATGGTATACATGTCCTGGTCCATCAGAGATCAGGAGGTGTTTGAAACTGTCGAGCTTGCAAAGTGCATAAGCTGTAAGCGGGTGCTATCAGATATCTGCGCTAAGTTCCAGTAGAGACTTGTGTGTGGCCTTGCCATACTATGTGTTATTCAGACATACTGTGAAGAAGTTTCAGAATCTTATGATCTTACACACAACAAATCATTATAACTGACAGGATAGGGATGAAAAACAAGCCCTGATTTTAAACTAGTTTTTAAGCATTTTTTTTTAAAGTAGTGTCTGTCTGTCTCCACCTGGCAACTATACCTAACATTGGTGTATGTAAGTTTCATCATTGCAGAGACTGTTGTCCTTTGAGTGATTAGTGTTACCTTAAAGCTACAGGTCAAAAAGTCCAAAACATGACCTAGTAGGAAACAAATATGGTTATTTAATCTGGGAAAAAGGGAGGCAGGATACAGCTTCAGATATGTTACATGTTACTGAAAAGAGGGAGGAATAAAATGTATTTCCACGCTTTTTGCAGTGAGGGCAGAAAGTGTTAAAAGCATTAGCTAATATTTAATTATTTGTCCCTGGGTTACACTGCTTGGGATGTTTTTGAGTCCCCATCACTGAAACTAAATATAAATTAGGTAAGTATTACTAAGAGTGACACAGATACCGTTGATTCCACCTTTGGGCAGGGGGTTGATCTAGATGACCTCATGCTTTCTTCTAGCAAAAGTTCCAGTTATTTTGTGGTATCTCCTTACTTACCGTAAAACAAAGAAAGCTGTGTATTTTAAAAGTTGTTTCTGAAAGTCCTCTCCTAATCTTTAAAGCTGTTTAATTTAAGAGCAGTGCAGAATACTTTTCTCAACTTTCTTTCAACAATCCATAGTTGAGAGAAATATGCACAGCTTCCCTTTCCAACTTCAGTACTTAAAGCGATGAAAAGATTCATTGTTTCATTTCCCTCCTTGTTTTTGCCTCCACTTTGTACTAACTTGTATTGTCCCTCTGGGCTAAAATCATAACAAACTTCATAAAATATTGACAGCTACCCATCATACTATATCTCTGACTGTAGTTTGGAAGTTTTTCTCTGATTAACAAGATGGTATAAGAGAAACAACCTAGCAGTCACCTACAGTCAAGACTGATCTAAGAACAACCAAGAGCAGCTAGTAAAAGTGCATAAAGGGTTACAGGGAGTGAAGCTGTAGTGGAGCCAAGGAGATATCTAATTCTGCTGTAGAGCAACATATCGTGAGTACAGAATGGGCAGCTTACTTATTACATGTTAGTATTTTAGTAAAGAGAAATAGCTCTCTACTCTTCTCAGAATAGTCATTTCCTGATCTAGTACTGAGCTGGTCACTGAAGTGGCACTGTTTCCTTACTTCCCTTCTGATCTTATCATGTGTGTTTATGAGACTTCTTAAATCAGTGATGTGATTTTTGATTAGGTGTAAGCCATTCTGCCAATTTTGATTAGGGAAAATTCTTGAAAGGTTACAACAGGATGGAGCTTGCTTTCTTTGTTTAGCTTGGGTAGAAGTTTAAACAGAAATAATCTAAGGGTGCGTATAGTATGCATTGCCTGCAGAGCTGTCAGATTAGGAGCCAAACAACCATTTCTTGGATGGTACTTCATTGTGTTCAGACTTAGCTCTGCTGTGCTAAAACATTCCTACAAATAGTACTTCTATTGGTTTGTCATTTTGCCATGTTTGGATGGGTTTTCATGCAAGCAGTACAAGATCTTATGTTTCCTGATTGTCCTATAGCCGTATTGTAATGACTTGTTCTAAGTGTTGATATACTTTACAAAGAGAACTAGGCAACTGGTGTCACCTATCTGGACCTGGTCTCCCACCACATCCTTATCTTTAAATAGGAAAGACATGGATTTGAAGGGTGGACTACTAGGTGGATAAGGAATTGGTTGGAAGGTCACATTCAGGGGAACGTGGTCAACGGCTCTATGTCCAGGTGGGGGCTGGTGACGAATGGTGTCCCTTGGAGGTCTATACTGGGACCAGTGCTTTTTAACATCTTTGTCCATTACATAGATGATGGTGTAGAATGTACATTTAGCAAATTTGCTGATGACACCAAGCTGGGAGGTACAGTTGGTGCAGCAGAAGGAAGACATGGCATCCAGAAGGACCTTGATAAACTTGAATGGTGGGCCCATGTGAACCTAACATGGTGCAACAAAGTGAAGCTCAAGGTTTTGCACTTAGGTCAGGTAAGAAGGGCCTAGGAGTCCTGGTAGATGAAAAACTTAACATGACCCATCAATGTACTCTTGCAGCCCAAAAGGCCAATTGTATCCCAGGCTGCATCAAAAGAAGGGTGGTCAGTAGGGAAAAGAAGGAAGGTGATTGTCCTTCCCTACTCTGCCCTCAAGGAAAAACATTAAACTTTTGGAGTGAGTCCAGATAAAGGCCATGAAGATGATCAGAGGGCTGGAGTACCTCTCCTACAAAGACAAGCTGAAGGAGCAGGGCTTGTCCAGTCTGGAGAGAAGGCTGAGGAGAGACACCATTATGGTATTTAAAGGGAGATTTTATAAACAGGAGGGAAATCAACTTTTTACATGGGTAGACAGAGATAGGACAAAGGGCAGTGGTTTAAAACTAAAGGAGGGTAGATTTAGATTAGATGTCAGGGAGAAGTTTTCCCTTAAAGGATGTTGAGGTTCTGGAACAGATTGCCCAGAGAGGCTGTGGATGACACAACCAGGTGCTAGATCAGGTTGCCCAGGGCCCCATGCAAGCTGGCTTTCAGGGATGGGGCATGCATTTGATAGCTAGATCAAGTGATTGTCAGCTCTGCCTACAGTGAGGTGGTTGAAACCTTATGATCCTTGAGATCCCTTCCAATCTGATCCATTCTATGATTCTGACTCTTGAACGGAATTAAACAATATAATGCAAACTATTCTCTCCTTACTTTACTCTCAGGAATAGGTGTGTTGTTCTTCAAAACTAGAAGCAAACCAGAATAAGCCAGCAACACTTCTTGAATGGTTAATGCTTGGTGAACGAAAATGGAGATACATAATAGTGTAACTGTAACAACCTAATGTTCTCAGCAGTTTTACTTAGGGTAAAATTCATTTAGTTCTTTATTTCATAGAAAATGACTGAGCAAACAATTTCTTTTCCTTAGAAAATCTGATACTTTTAACTTGAAGCCTACTTATTGCTCATGTGAAAATTCAGCTTTGAGCTTCATATGACCTTCACATTTCTTTTAATAGCTAGGTAACCCAAAGTTATTAATAATGTAGTATGCTGTTCGAGTTCTGTGCCAACAAGTGGCATACACTCTGTTATCAGTTGGCTCTCTCCTGCATACTTTCTTAGGGAATTAAGTTGTTGGCATACCTGGAGATCTCTGGACAAGATAATATGAGGACAAGAATGGTGGAGCTGGGGGTGCTGGTGATAGACACAATATCTGGCAAATACCCGTGATCTCAACCTTTGCTTTTGATTTGTGTGGAATCATGGTCTTTGTTAAGAATTGTAAGGATAGACAACAGCAGACACAGATATTTTAAACCAGTTTTGGATTACCCAAGAAAAGTAATGTTTACAATCCAGGAATAAGGAATTTCTTACTCCTTTCCAAGGATCAGGACTCCCCCAAACACTCCAACAGAGGCAATCACAAAGTAGAAACACTTCTCCTGTGGCTGCCAGTCCTTAAATAAGGTTAGCGAGGGGTGGAGCCAGGATCCATCCCTTTTGTACAGATTAATTTCTTCCACCTGTGCTCCTATGGCTGGCTACATCCCTTCATCGGGTGCTCAGTCAGTGGCTCAGGCCTTAACATAACAGTTCCCATACAAGTATCTTAGATGAAAATTTGGAGGAAGAAGTTAAACAGAATTTATTTTGCAAATGATAAGTCTAAAACCTAAAGCAACTCCTGTAGCTGTGTAAATCAGAGAGGCCAGAGAAAGAAAGACAGTAAGACAAAGACATTTGCAGCTAGAATTTAGAAAGCACAAAAACTAGAGCATGGTAGATGCTCCAATGAATGGCCAATCTTCTTGAAAGATACGAAAGACCATGAGTATAAGTCACCAAGCTATTTTTTTAAATCTAGCCCCAGGTCTATTCATTTTCACTATACTATGCTAAACTGAGGTTATTTTGTGCCATCAAGAGCATGAATGCCCGTCTTCCAACTACATAAATACATGAGGCTTTTATACAATATGTTCTCACAGAGATGACCTTAGCACATGGCTTCTTCTCTGTTCCCTACATCATCTGCAGCTGCTTGGACACATTCATGTTCCCTTAGTCACTGTTATCTCCTGACAACCCTTAGTGCGAAAATGGTTAGTATTGTAGTGAGAACAGAAAGAATCACAGAATCTTCAGAGGTCATTGAGCCCAACCCCCCATGCCAAAGCAGGTTCCCTACTCCAGGTCTCAAAGGTAGGTGTCCAAATGGGTCTTGAATAGAGAAGGAGACTCCACAACCCTCCTGGGCAGCCTGTCCCAGTGCTCCACCACCCTCATCGTAAAGAAGTTCTTGCGCACATTCACGCAGAACTTCCTATGTTCCAGTTTCTGTCCATTTCCCCTTGTCCCGTCTTCACACACTGCTGAAAAGTCTGGCCTCACCACTTTGCCCCCCACACATCAGATATTTATAGACCTGGATCAAGTCCCCTCTCAGTCTTCTTTTCTCAAGGCTAAGCAGACCCAGTTCACTTAGCCTTTCTTCGTAGAGGAGATGCTCCAGGTCCTTCACAATCATTGTGGCCCTCCACTGGACTCTTTCCAAAAGCTCGTCTTTTTTGTACTGGGGAGCCTAGAACTGGACACAGTACTCCAGGGGAAGTAGCCTGTACCTCATAGCACAGCCTTTGGCTCGAAGCAGCTCTTCCAGAAGCAAAGTCCAGAATTTCAGCTAACCTCTCTTCCACTTTGTCATATTTTGGCCCTTGTTTTTAAAAGACCATTTATGTGTGCTGGCATGAATCTGTTTGTCAACATCAAAGACAAAGTCACCTGCAAAGCCTGCATATGTCATATGATGACAGCAGCTATTTTTCTGAAACACCAAATTGTGCTTTAATTCTTTCAAATAGCAGTAGATCTATAGTTTGCAATAAGATTAGTTTCTGCCCTGTCAGAGTGCTTTCCAACACTTCAACACTTCGCTAAACTTGTAAGGGTTCTTTTTTTTTTTTTTTTTTTTTTTTTACTGGTATCCACTGGTGCCAACTCTCGAGGTTATCACAGCTGGAAGTCAACATATTGAACTTATCTAGACAAACTGTATTCTATTTTGAAAACTGTTCATCTGAGCTCTTATTCTACACGAGGAATATTCATACACTGAATTCTGATAAAATTGCTAAACATGAAAAGGCCAAAACAATTCCTTGACTGCAAAATGAAAGGAACAAAAGTAAAAGTATACATTTCCTGTCTCATTTCCATATCCAGCATAGATTATTTTTCTGTACTGCAAATGGCATTTTCTATCAGGTCAAAGTGAGCTGACAATTAAGATGCATCCTCCAAGAAAAAGAGGCTCTGAGCTCATAATAAGGTGAGACTATTGCTGTTCCTCAAGGCATATTCAGAAGTACAAATCCACTCTTGATGGCTTACATTAGCAACTTGGTGCACTGGGACTTCATACAATGACACCAATTAAATGTAATGAAAGTTCCGCAGCTGAATTCCCACATGCCCTGAGATGAAAGTGTACTTCTAATGGTGTTTGATCTCATATTTGTTTCCTCTAAGAGCTTTACATGTTTTCTATCTTTTATGTCTCAGTGACTTGCAGCACAGTTTCTATTTTTTACAGTCTGTGTCCACATGTTCTGATCATGTGTTTTTTCCACATCAAGTCAGTTTGAGCAGCATTGCTCTGTATGTTCTGATGGATATAGTGGCGTACTGATGCATGGCACTGATCTCTACTACCATCTTTACCTGCCAAACTGGATATTGACTTTGTTCACTTGTGCAGGTTCCAGTAATTTGCTTACTGTTTTCCATTTTTTCTGATCAGGTTCTGCATTTGTTTTCCTAAAACAGTTTTCCTTTTCCCTCCTTTCCACATTTTATCTTGATCAAGAAAGTAAAATTGCTCATTATATATTAATGAGCTGTATGATCCCAAAGCTTTTATCAGATCTTTTTCCCTGGATATAAAAGAAAAAAATAAAGCACCAAAACACACACACACACAAACACACACACACAAGAAACCCCTCCCCCCCCCCCCCCAAAAAAAAAAAACAACAAAACAACAAAAAAAAAAAAAAAAAAAAAAAAACCAAAAAAAAAACAACAACAACCACCAATGACTTTGGTCTTAAAAGTAGATCTGTTCATTTTTAATATATCAGTGGCATAATAATAATGTTAATTCTAGTGATAATATTTTGGCCTGTATAGATTCAGACTTGACTTAGAAATCATAATGTACAGGAGAATTTCAGGAAGTTTCTCTATTCTTGCAGTACAGTTGCTGAGACTGCAGTTTGGCCCAACACACTGAATGGAAATTCACAAGTATTTGTAAAAACACTCTTACATGCACTCAACTCAACAGGGGAAAGACTCAGAAAATCTCTCTGTCTTGTGTGTCAAGTAGCAGCAAGAGCAGAACAACTCTACAGGAGAAGACAAACCAGAGAGGAACAATTACACAGGATGGTGCCACCACCAGAACATGGTTCCAGCACAGCTGAGCAGGCAGGAAAGAGTTAGGAAGCTGATAACTGGTTCTATCAAGAGACTCACACAAGAGAAAACGACGAATCAGGTACAGGGTTCACCCAGAGAATCCAGCCAGAAGTAGAAGATGATGGGACCAGAAACAGGACTGCAAACCAGTATACAGCATAGGTCCAGGAGCCATCTAGAAGATAGGACTGAAAGAACAGTTAGACTTACAGCACAGACAAGGCAAGCAGTAAATGTACACACCTGAGCTTTCACAGGGCTCATGGACAACGGGCAGAGCGAAGGTCTGAGATGAAGGCAGTTAAAGTCCTCTTTGTACACAGAGTCATGACCGTAAGGTCTTGGATTAATTTCTTAGATCCAGATTTTTCAGGTGTTTTATCTAACTCCTATTAGCTTTGAAATCAGAACTGAGATAAATGAGAATGAGCTGTTAAAATTTCTGTAGAAACTTGCTTCCAAATGCAAATGATATTTTGGCTATTAGACACTTAAGAAGCTTTCAGGCAAACCACTGAGGTCAGTAAGGCCATTTATTTAGTTGGAAAATACATTTTAGCTTTAGTCTGTCTTCCTCCTAGCACTGTTGTCTTCAAGATATTCTCATGAAAATTAAGTAGTTCCTGTCCACAATGCATATGATAAGCAAAAACTTCTACAAAGTGCAAACTGTTATGCTACAAGTTACTTAACGTGGTAATCATAATGCTGGAGAGTAGATATTCATATCACATAATGCCAATGGTAGGTGAGATCTAATACAATTTCTTACAAGGACTGCTTGTCCACATCCAGGTGGAAGATCCTGTTCCCCCACTATCTTGCCATCATCACCTTTGACTTGAGAGTTGCAGCTGAGGCTCCTCATGAGACATCTAGAACATCTGAGGGACAAAATGTTGAAACTCATAATTTGAAGGCAGAAAGTGTATGGAATACAAATCACCTCTGATACACCCCTATTTCTAGTAAATATTATACGCCTATTAGTCATTTTCAGGGCTTGTTCTCATTTGTTAATGGTTCAGCCACATGGCTACATGGATGAATCACTTGTTTAGTAGTAATACTGTCTCTGTAAGGTGAGCCACTACTATCTAAATGCTATAAGAGTATGAAGGGCAATCACAGAATCACAGAATGACCCAGGCTGGAAGGGACCTCAAGGATCATGAAGCTCCAACCCCCCTGTCTGGCAGGGCCACCAAACTTCCATGTTTACTAGATCAGGTTGCCCAGGGCCCCATCTAACCTGGCCTTGAACACCTCTAAGGACAGGGCATCCACAATGTCCCTGGGCAGCTTGTTCCAGGACCTCACCACTCTCCTAGTAAAGAACTTCCCTCTGACATCCAACCCAAATCTTCTCTCTTTCAACTTAAAACCATTTCCCCTTGTCCTACTATTATCGGCCCTTTCAGAGAGTTTACTCCCCTCAAATAGAGAGAAAAATTTACTCTGACATGACAGCCTTGTTCTGGGCAGCCGTGCAACTCCATGTATCCACACTTGGCTCAAAACTGAATTACTCCATATTTATGCTACTAGAACTCCTTTGGGTAATCTGGTATAAAGTATCACTGTGGAAGAACACAGTGACAGAATGTGTTACCTATCTTCATTTTCAGGATACTACATCTACCTTTCTTGCTTACCTCTCAGATAAAAAGTAAAATCCTGTTCCAAACTGCTGCCTCAGCAGGTACTTTACAGTTCTTGTTTTGGATCCTTAAAGCTTTTATTATTTGCTGCATATTTCTGAGCATCCTTATTGGATCAATCTGATTTTTTTTTATTTTTTTATTTTTTCCACAGAAAACTGGCATGAAGAGGTCCTTTTCCCAGCAGTAACAATCTCACTTACTATAAATTATTTTATTTGTAGTACCTTGGAGACACTCTAATGCTTTTACATAACAAAAGAACTGCTAATTTCCCAATATTTTAGAACTTGTTCTCATTTTTTCCCATCATTTTTTAATATGGAAATCATTGAATTTGATGTTAAAAAATGCTGTTTTATTTAAAAAATTATATACAGAAGTTTATGTTTAACCATGGGAAGGGAAACACCTATTTCTTAAATATGCAAAAGTATGAATTTATATGGATAAATAAAACAAATAGTAAATTAAAGAAGTAAACTATGCACTGGAATGAGCATTCCATCAACACTCACTTTAAAGATGACAGCTGTCTGCATGAAAGAGATGCCTGATAACAAGGCAAATTCTCAAAACCAAACTTGCACCAGCATGACTTTGATTTCTAGGCAAGTCTAGCTAAGAGGAAACTTAGAAACCAATATTAGAGGGAGAGTGAAATCACTTGATGGGCTAAGAGTTTATGTAATCCTCCTTACATAATCTCAGCAATAATTTAGTCATGTAGGGCTGTTCATTTTACAACAGTGAGAGGATGCACAACTTATTACAGCAGCATAAAAAGGAAAATAATTTTACATTTCTAGTATTTATGAACTGCATTCCAGATGAGAAATTATTCTGTGACCCCTTATATGAGACCAGTATGCCTTCTGAAGGATTGAACCAGCCAGCACTCATCTGAGGTGCTGGAACCTTTTCAACAAGAAGCACCAGGGTGGTGATTGCAAGGTATGCTTCTAAATAAGTCCTCATCTGTAGCTGTGTAGCCTCATCTGAGATGATGTAGATGACATCCAAGAAGCCAAAAATAATTAGCACATCCAAATGAAGTGTAGTGAAGATGCAAATGTTTGTCCACCTGAAAGATCCCATGATGAGTGGCTGTGCGATGGGAAGCAGCTCACATGGCTAATAGTCCAGGCGTGAAGGTGGCCATAGGATGCCACGTGGAAAGGGTGGTCTGAGGGGGATGTAGTCCATAAGTTGTTAGTATGTCTATATAAATGCCATAAACTTTATTTCTATGTAATTATTTTTGTTCACTGTATAATTATAACTGCTTTCAATTCAAGGCTTGTGGGAGAGTACGGTGAACAGGTGTAAGCATGTACAGTTGTGTATATTTGAAAGACTGCTGATGTGATTCAAAAAATGGAGTTTCACTCCCATCTGACAGAAACTACCAGTAACAATTCAGTGGATTTGATACTCAGCATATACAGAACTTCATGGTACAATTCCTAATTAAAGACATTGTTCCATCAATGGCAGTCATCCAGACTTCTTACATTAAGGGCTACAGTGGAAGCCAGAGCTATGAATTAATGCTTTTTTTGTTGGTTATGGCATACACAATGCATCAATATCAAATCATAGTATCAAAACTGTCTACTCTGAACTGTCAGTAGGGCTTAGAAAACAAACAACAAAAAAGTCAAGATTCTCCAGGCTGTAATGGTCAGACTGCTTTCCCTTGACTTTGATGCTTGCTTCACGTGAACTGTGGATCTCCTGCTTTTTTTATGGAAGTAGTTGTCAACGTTTCCAGAGAGCACTGTTCTGATGTATCACTATGATTATTCATTGATGTCACTACTTTTTAAACAATTCTGTATGTATTTATTGTGCTGTATTACACTTATAAAGCTCAACATTCTACTTGTTATAAATAATAACTGGTGTCATTTTTTTTCCTACATATTTATGGTGAACATATATTTTTCAGCTTAGACAGCAAGAGAAAGTGCATACAAACTCATTCAGTGGAACTAAAAGATTTTCATCTGCCACTACATCAGTTTCAAAAATGCTTAGTGCAGTTGACTGATACTCAACAACTAGACAGGGCAATTGAGATAGCAATGGAGATGATTTTCTGTAGGACCGTGCAGTACACAAAAAATGCCAATACTAGTCTTTTTACTTAATGCAATGCTGTCAAAGTGTGATGCAAATCTTTACATTCAATATAGGCTCTGTCATGATGCTTCAATTAAGAGGAAAGGCCATCCTGATTTTCCAGTAAGAAATCTGTTGTTTTTTTTTTTTATTCTTAGCTCTCAGGGAGCCAAGTTATTAGCTATCAGTAGGGGTTGCAGGATGTGTGAACTCTGCTTTTTAGCAGCAAGAAAGAGAGATTAATGGGAGTTCTAGTGTCTCTCTGCTGACAAGAAGCCCATTTCCATTTTGCTTTTAAAAGAAAGCACTGCATTTCTCGTAATTTGCAGGAAAGATATCAGCTGAATACATAGAGTTGCAGTGAAAGTAATGCCTCTTGCTTTTTTTTTATTTTTATTTTTTTTTTTTTTCAGGGGATCCACAACAGATACAAAAAGCACAATAACTCTATTTGACAGAGAACATTCAGAGCCACAAATTACTGCTTTGAAACACAGTCACCAACATTAGCTGTGCATTTTTACCAGCAATGAACAAGAGCTTGCATGCCACATTTGTAAATATCTGCATGACCCTTCAGAGCGTGGCTTGTCTTTCACATTGCTAAAGGTACCACACACCACCTCACTGTGCTCACATCCACTCTTTGGTCTCCAGAAATGTTCCACAAATGCTGATGAATCTCAGTGGGTCCCATTTTTTCTGCATGGAAGAATTCAGTGACACATCTTTGCTTCATACTGTCAGACTGCCCCTTTGCTGCCATCTGTTGCATGACAACAGAATGTAATGGGCTATTGGTAAGAAAGTTCAACCTCTACTACTATACTACCAACATCTGCCCTTGACATCATGGGCCAACATAAAATAGGAAGCATTACTTTCAGAGCAGCCTTCATACAAAGAGAACAATATATATTCAGCTTTCCTTCTCAGACATGGCATCCTGATTGTCACAATTAGTGACAAATAAGAATGCAAAGCACTGCACAGTTGAGTTTGCTGGAAAGAGCAGTTAAGTGCATACTGCTATAGTACACTGAGACTTCATAACCCTCCCACCTTCCAGTCAATGAACCCGCATGTTGATTTTGCATTCCCCTCCAGAACTTTTGACTTACATGTTTTTCCTCTGTCTGTTGCAGAGATTTTCACATAAATCTGTGCTGAAATAGGATCAACCCATGTCCTTTTAATAACAGCTCTTCCCCAGGGAGGCTTGCTTTTGGGGACAGTGGGGAGTGAAACACCAAACAAACCATTCTCTTTATTCACTGATTTGTGTAGACAGAGCTAGACAGACTTTCATTCACCCTAAAAGCTGGCTTTTTGATTTATTGTGTAATCATTATTTCCTCCTTTCATTTCCCAGTCCACAGCTACAGATGAGAGTTTGCCCAAAGCTTTTTAATCTGTGCAGTTTCTGTAACACAGTGCTTAACTCCTAGGCTACTACAGTTCTGTCCATAAGTTGTCTGAGAAAGGACTGCAATATATTATTTAAACTACAAGATCATTTGCACCTTTTATGGCAGTCCTGGTAAGAGATTATCCAAAAAAAATTCAGTTCTTCTTTGTAGGGAACAAAAAGGAGTAGACTGAGGAGAGCTGTAATGATCATACAATGGTGGAGTTTACGTTCATGAAGGATGTGGGACAAACATCAGGATTTTAAATTTTAGGAAGGCTAAATTCCTGCACCTCAGGGTGTTAGTCAACAGAACACCCTGGGAAACAGTCTTGGAGGACAGCAGAGCAGAGCTAGCAGATCTTTAAGGAAGCTTTCCTTCGGGCAAAAGAACTCTCCATTCTCAGGTTTAGGAAGTCAGGAAAGGAAGGGATGTCTTCAGGAAGACTGGCATGGCTGAACTGGTCAAACTGGAGAGCAAGAAGTAAGTGGACAGGTAGTGGAAGCAGAGACAGGTACTTTGGGAGGCATATAAGCATGTTACTAGGCTGTGTAGGGAAGGAAGACCAGGGTCCATCTAGAACTGGGCTTGGCAAGGGATGCAAAGAAGTAGACTAAAAAAAAAAAAAAAAAAAAAAGGCTTCTAAAGACACATACAACTGGAAGAGAAAACTCTAAGAAGGAAATACAGGTAGGCTGGAAACAGTGGAAAAGGCTGAAGTTTTGAACAAAATTTTTTGCCTCAGTCCTCACTGGCAATTGCTCTGGACACAGCACTCGAGTGATTGGAAGGTGGGCAATGGAGGAGTGATGGCCTTCCCTCTGTAAGCAAAAATTGTGTTTTTGATAACCAGAGGAACATGAATGTCCATTAGACTTTGGGACCTGTCAAGATAAAACCCAGAGTTCTGAGGGAATTGGCTGACATAGTCATCAAGCCACATCTGATGATGTTTAAAAAGTCCTTGGTGACTGGAAGAAGGGCAACATAGCACCCATTTTAAAGAAGGGCAGAAAAGATGACCCAAGTAGCTACCAGTCTGTCAGCCTCACCTCAGTGCCAGGGAAGATAGTGGAATGGATACTTGTGGAGATTTGTTAAGGCACAAGGAAGAGAGGGAGGTGACAAAGGACCACCAGCATGGCTTCATCATGTGCAAGTTCTGACCAATCTAGTAGCCTTCTGTGATGGTGTTATCATGTCAGTGGACAAAAATGCTACTGATGTAACCTAGCTGGACTTCAGTAAAGCTTTTGCATAGTCCTTCATAACATAGAATCATAGAATCCTTAGAGTTGGAACGGGCCTTTAAAGGCTATCTAGTTTAACCTTTGTGCAATGAACAAGGACATCTTTCTCCTCAGTTTGGAAAGATATGAATTTGATGGGTAGACTGCTCAATGGACAAGGAAATGAATACAAGATCACACCCAGAGATTGGTGATAAATTTCTCAATGTCCAGATGGAGATCTGTGATGAGTGGTGACCAACAGGGTTCAGTACCGGGACAAGTTCTCTTTAATAACTTCATCAATGACATCAACACCAGGACTGAGAGCAGCCTCAGCTAGTTGGCAGATGATGACAAGCTGTGTGGTGTAGTCAGCATCCTCAAAGGACAGAATGCCATCCAGAGAGTCCTAGACAGGCTGGGGGAGAAGGGAGATCTGACAGCTGCTTTTCAGTATCTAGAGGGGGATTATAACAAAGAAGACCCTTTAGCAGAGTCTGTGGTGATAGGACAACAGGAAATGATTTCAAACTGAAAGAGAGGAAATTTAGATTGCATATAAGGAAAATTTTCTTTAAGGTATGGGTGGTGAGGCACTGGAACAGGCTGCCCAGATGGGTGCCCCATCCTTGGAGACATTTGAGATCAGGCTGAACCAAGCTCTGAGCAACTTGACTGACCTGTAAATATTCCTTTTCACTTCAGGGAGTTAGACTAGATGACTTTTTAATGTCCCTGTCGATTCAAAATCTTCTATGACTGTATAATTCTATAAAATTAACAGTGTAAGGATTTTTGTCAAGGTAATTAAGGCTGACTGGTACTTTTCTGGCTCTGCAAGCTATCTAGAAATGGTATGGTATTACTGGTGAGTACAGCAATGTAGAAAGGAGTCCAGTGAGACCAGTGCAGCAGTGAAGGCAAAGAGTGAGTTTGGAAGGGTGAAAGTGGGTGATGTGGTCAAGAACTGCAGTGGCAGAAACAAGGCAGTGGGAAAACAAGGAATTTCTGAACAAAGGGAGGGCACAGCCTTGTGCTGTGGAAAAAAAAAAAAAAAGCACCAGTGTAATAATAAATGAAGCTCTTCCATAAAATGTATGTCTGTTTTGCACTGCACATCTTACTTGCCTACCTTTGACCAAAAAGGTCAAAATCTTAAGGACAGGGTATCTAGCAGGGTGATAAAGGTCTAAAGTAGTGTCAACAGTTTTCTGTTTCAGAGCAGAATGCTGAAATTATGAAACACAAAACCATGTTCAGCAAAGTTTCTTTATTTCCATACATGTTTTCCACAGTTGCTCTGCACTAATTTTAGCACTGTAAAACAATGGGAGGAAGAATGTACATAACAGATTTTTGTACACAAGGCAGCAGGGAAGTTTTTGGAGTCTCCTCAGTTTCTGAGACACAAATGGGATGTCTAAATTTGCTGTCTTTGGGAATTCCCATCCCTGTATGAGTACAACTTCACTGTCATTGTCTGAGCCTGCAGTTTTACTCTCTTGCAACAATTTTATTGAAACTACTTAATAAACCTTACAGCTTAATAATCTACAGCTGTTTTGATGCATTGTCCTAAAGCGTCACTAACTGAAGTAATCTGCAGTCAAAGAGTGGTCTCAGACTGCCTCATCTTCTAGACCATTTTAACTACACTGTTGTACTTGAAGAGGTATAACCCACGCCCTTCAGATCTTACTTACGGTAGTTCTACTGATGAACTTCCTACCCTTGAGAGAAGACATCTGTACTGGAAAAAGAGCTCTCTTGCTGTTACTGCTTCTACCATTTCCTGGAATACAGTATCTTTAATGACACAGTCATGGCTTTAGACATTGGATCAAATTTGGTGAAAAGGGTGCTAAGCTAGTTCAAAGTACCTTGCTTCACATAAGAGCCAAGCTTATGCAGACATCTACTGTAATCCTGCAGAAACTTGTTTTGTCTATCTAAGCACTCCTCCAGGGTGCCTGCCAGCACAGTTGTCAGAGAGGTGTGTGACACTTTTCTCTGCACTCCAAACCAGAATGTCTCTGCCAGTAAAACTTCCAAGTTTAGACTGGCCATGGTGTGAATACAGTGGTATCGTTAACTATTATTTCTGTGTTAGGACAGTATTGTATTGCTGTTAGGTAGCTTTATAATCACAATGATAGTGAGTGTTGTATCAGCACTGGCACTCTGGTATAAGTGAGTAATTAGGCCATTCACCTATCACCCACCCCGCTGGTAATGAAAGGGCTTGGCTGCAATCAGCTCTGAAACTGAAAAAACTATTTGATTTGCTGACTGAGACTCATCACAGCTGAAATTGGGTGTCATGCAGTTTTAGTGGTGGTTTTGAAATAAACCTAGTGGTCAAGAGCTAAAATGCAAAAAAAAACCCAAAATAACTCTGATGGTCTGCTTCACATTTTATGACTGATGGTGTATTTGCAGGTTTGTTGGGCTGGCCAAGAGTTTTATTTGATACTTCATGCTGTTCTTAATGAGATATGATTCTGTGGCCTCTTAGAAGGCTTTTTTAAGCAGCAAGCAAGTCTACATCTGGATTTTGTGCATTTTACTTTCAGTTAGTTTGTTCAAGAGGAAAAAAGACTTGGTTGATAAAATGCTGGAGTATACAAATGGCATACCTAGATGAAGAAACATTCATTAAACTTACAATTTTAATAGCTTGCTTATGAATCCTCCTAACAATTAAACTAAACCTTCCTTCATTTAGTTTAAAGTCATTCATCTTTGTTCTATTGCTATTTACCTTTGTAGAAAGTTGTTTTTCCTCCTGTTTGTAAGTTTCTTTTGAGTACTAGAAGGGGGCAGTGAGGTCCTTCAGGAGCCTTCTCTTCTCCAGGATGAACAAACCCAACTCCTTGAGCCTGTAAGAGAGGTGCTCCAGCCCTCTGATCATCTTCATGGCCCTACTCTGGAACTACTCCAACACCTCCACAACTTTCTTCTACTGGGGTCCTCAGGACTGGAAGCAGTACTTCAGGTGAGGCCCCATGAGGGCAGAGAAGAGGGCAACAGTCCTCTCTCTCTCTCTGCTGGCCCCCCCTCTTTTGATGCAACCCAGAATACAGTTGGCCTTCTGGGCTGGAAGCACTCACTGCTGGCTCATGTCCAGCTTCTTGTCCTCCAGAGCTTCCAGGTCCTTCTTCCAACTGGGATGTCTGGCAATGCTCCAAACCAAGTGCAACACCTTGGTCTTGGATTGTTGTGAACATTGATGTGTTCATGTGGGCCCACTTTACAAGTTTGTCTAGGTTCCTTTGGACAGCATGCCTTCTGTCATATAATCTGCACCAAAATTGTATGAGAGTTATCCTTCACTTGAGAACCTCAGGTCTCTTACCTTGGCGATGTGTCTGAAAAGGACATTACTTTACATTTAGTCTGGTTTCAGTAACAGGTGGAGAAGCTGAAGGAAGCTAAGTGTACAAAAGCACTCATGTCAGGAGGTGTATAAAAGAAGGTGTTTGTAGCAGCAGCACCTGTCTTCCCCCAGAGCAAGATTTCTAAGCCTTTTATAGTATCTAATGCATAGACTTTAGAGGTAATATTTCTTCTGGAGCTCAAGAAACACCTGTTCATATAGAAAAGATAGCAAGGTTTTTTTACCTATTTATAATACTGAGAGGAATCATACCTTTCTGTTTTTGAAAACTTTGTGAAATACAGAGTCCTGTGGATGTCTAAGGAAAAGGATTAACTCTTTTGTCTCTTAAGCAGTAGTATATTTATATTTAGTATATTTAATAGTATATCTTATACTGGAAGCAGTAGGGTTTAAAGGTAGAGTTTTTTTAAACCTTACTCTGAACTGACAGAATTTCTGCTTCAGTCCAGAATGAATCTAAAATGGGAAAGCCTGAGATTGTCTCCTTGTCTTGCCTGACTGACTGTAGGAGCGTATGTCAGGCTCCCACTTCAGAATCCCAACCCTATGTTGTGAACTAACAGACATTTTCTAGCCTTTCTTGCATAATTACCATAAAACATCTCTATCACAAAATTAAAGGCAAAGTGAAAATCTGAAAATGATTTTCTGATGCTTCAGTTGGGCCATGTGCTGGTTTTGATTATTTTTAGAATAAAAATGTGACAGCCTAGTTCTCCTCCTTGAATATATCACAAAAACAAATGGTGAAACCTTCAGGATTTTTTCTCAGAATAGAAGGTGTGTCAAGTATGTACAGCATCCTATTTTCTGGATAGGTCTTGCTGTGAATCCAAGAGCAAACCTGCACTATCTTTCATAAATATGCCTCAGAGTAGAGGTTAATCTGGTACTGTTCATGGCACTCATGGGATTCTCAGCTCAAGCACATACTCGATAGCCTATCACTAAGAAGCAGGAGTTAATCTAACATTGAGAATAAGCTTCCACTTCTTCCCTCTCCTTCTTGTGCGTGCCTTTGCATGCATGGCTTTTCTCAGTAGCAAAGTTGTAGAGGTCACATTATTCCATCCCAACCTGTTTTCATCAACATGCTGGGGGTAGGAATCTGCTCATGTGTCTCTGTAAATATGACCTATCTGACCTCTAAAGATGAGGACAAGTTTAATCTCAGTCTCTCTTGTCAGCTTTTCTACCCTGAACCCATTTCTCAAGGGACAAAGTGCAGAAAGCAGCAGCTGTTTTCTGTAAATGTCTGCAACTGGTCCAAGGAATTTGGTAAAATTGGGGGATACGAATATAAAGATTACTGTGTGTTTTCTGCCTTTGCTTTTTCAGCCTCTGCATTCATCTATAATTTGTGGAATCACAGTTAGGTCATGTTATGCTACTGACATTTTTGTATGGTTTAATCATTCCTGATCGCTATCTGTGCCCTTTACTGGCTGGTTTCTCTGCGTGCAACAGTTCTTGAGGGATCACAATAATAATAATATATATTTTTAAAAGAGTACCAGAAAAGATATTTTTTTTCATCTTGAGTATTTGAATAAAGTAGTCCTCCTGTGGAAAATGAAGGCAACTGAAGAGCAGGGAGGAGTTAATAAGCCTCCTCATCATCTTTTGCACCAATTTCTTCCAAAGCAACAGAAACTTGCACTCATCAGCAAATCCTAAGAGGCACTGTTTGCTGGAAAGGAAACAATACACATCCTAGTAAGGCATGTGCTCTTCAACAAAGGGAAATAGAGGCTTTATTCACATGGAATATGTCCTGCTTCTGCACTGTACCACATGAACCTCTCTTGACATCTTGGCGGGACCTAGTGCATGTGCCTCACCCTTTCTGCTTATTTTTTCTGCGCCTGGATGAATGAGTTGCAAAGGAGGCCATACAAACAGTGCCTTCTGGCATTTCTGTCCTATGCTGGCCTCAGTCAGTGCAACAAGGAAGCTGTTCTCTGAGAAAACGATCACTCATAGTGTGAATGAAAGGCAATGTTGTGGCCTGGCACTAGAATTGTCAACTGAGGCTTCCTGGCTGGAATGTGTTGGGAAGCTTCCTCCAGTCTGGCCATTTGCCCAAAATCTTTACTGATCTGTACTCCCTATCCAGATGCCTGCATCTCTGAGTTCAGGAAATCAGTAGAAAATACAGTTCTGGAGCCAAAAGAGTTTGCTGCTTCAGAAGCATTTCATAGGAAGTATGAGCAGTATTGCAATGGGGCTTTTACAAAGTCATCCACTTTTGTATCATTGGCATATTTTCTCAGGTAGCATTTAAGTCCTAATGGATTTTAAGTATTACTGTGGCAAAACTCATTCTGAAAGGACAAAATGTTGTGCCTGAAGTCTTTTTCATCCTACTTCAACAGAGCAATGAGCTGTGCCTGAGGCCTTTTCAAAGGCAGGAAAGATAGTTTTGAACAAGCACATTCCAGGCAGTCACCCTGGTGATAATAACTCGAGCTAAATATCTGCTAGATACTTGCTAAAGGTAATCATCATCTGATAAGTCATTAGCTGCTGTGTTTAAGAAAGAACTGCATGCACCAAGGAGAGACTTCTTTGACAGCTTACTGTAAGTGGCTGAGAACCATTGGCTATGCGTATGATCCTATGTAAATCATTAACACAGAAAGGTGGAGCCAGAGGTGTGAGAGTTCACTAGAATTGAGCATTTCTCAGCAGGTTCGTGATGAGGATTTTGTTCCTCTGACCTCCTCCGAGTTCTGTGATTGTCCATCTAACGAATGACAGAAATATATTTTAAATAATTTGCTTCCAAGCATACATCACAATATGAACAAACACAGGAAGAAAATAAATAAATGAATAAATAAATAAAATTAAATGGATATGTGATGTTTTGGCAAATTTTAATGCATTTATAAATCAGAAAGATTATGGTAATTCCTCACTATGTGCCATGTGGATCATTTCTTTAGTGAAAAAAGCTGAAACATCTTCTTATGAGTTTATCTTAAGACTTATTTCTTGAATATGAATGCTCTCTACTTTTTAAATTTAATCATTTCAGCCACTTTATGCTCTTGTAAATTATAGTATCTTGTGTGCCTGCTCAGCTGTATTATCTCAACAATGTTAACATTACTGAGCCTTTCAAACAATATGTTATCTAAACCAACCTCATGAAATCTGAAAAGGAAATAAATCTTTTTATTTTTATGCTAGTGCCTGTTATCCCAAGAATTATTGAGTTATGCAAAAATTTTACTGGCAATGAAGGCGCCTTACCTTTGAAAATCTGACTTTTATTATCTTTGCTATTTCTCGTGTATAGAAACTCCATGGGATCTAATTGGTCTTTGCTTTTTTTTTTTCTTTAATTAAGAGAATTTAAGTCTGGATGGGACCACTGTAATTATTTAATCCAATGTTTTGCAGAAGAATAACTGATACACAGAGCTTTCCAAGACCAGGGGGAATTTATTTTGCTTCATACAGTGAAAGAAGAACGACACGCTATGCTCCTTGAAATTGAACTATGCCCTATTTTTCAGAAAGCTAATCAATTTAAAGACTTTAGGGGTGAAATTTATCTACAGTGATTTCAGCTCTGGTCTTTGGTGATATTGTAGGTTCTGTCTCTAGTCAACACAGAGAAATAGCCATCTTAGTTGGCTGCCAAATCTAAGAAAAATGGGCTCTGTCCCCTCCTAGAGTGTCTGCCTGATCCCAGTGAATACAGAAGGAACCTAAACAACAGATTTTCACACAGAAATCCCACTTCAAGTGCTAGTGTGAACGTGCCATCAAGTGTCTAGTGATAGTACATTAGATAAATACACATTTTATTTTATCTTTAATTTTTCCTAAGCATGCCTTCCTACAACCAACAATTGCCTGGAGCTTTGATAGATCAAATTGTCATCCAGGTGAATGAGAAATCTTCTCCTTATGGCACGTGCTAAGAGTTAGAAACCCAGCAGAGCTTCTTTCAGAAATTTAGTAAGTCGATCTCTTTTTAATCTCCATAATTGAAAACAGATTTTCCAGGCCATGAATTCTATAATATAAAGAATCATAGTAGCTCTACCAAAAAACAAACAAACAAAAAAACACAAAAAAACACTTTGAAGGAATGTTCAAATGTTCAGTCCTTCTTTTTTGCCCAGGGCAGGAGAAAACATTTGCTCAAGACAGAATGTTATTAATCCTGACAAATATTTGCATAACCTGTTATTGAAAGCTTCTAGAAGTGGACTTTCCACAGTTTCTGTTGCTTAACCACAGTACTGCATCACTGTTTTTCTGACAAGGAAGTTTTCCTGAAGGTTTAAGCTTCTTTGGTGAGGGTGCAGTTTAAAGCCCATTATCTTTGCCTTTTTAGTATTCCAGTCTCTAGATGCAGAACAGGAGAGGTTTTCTCATCAACAGCATGAACAGGAAGGGCTTCACAAAGAAGAATGAGTATTTTGTCCCTCTCTTTTTTTCTCTTTTAACCCCCGTGTGGAATATATGCTACCTGACAATCTCTCTGACTATGCCCCACTAAAATATCTTCTTATTAATATCTGATAAGACACTGAGGTGTACATTAGTGAAATTTTGTTCCTAACTTTGGGATACTAAGCATAGGTCACACATGAGTAACAGTTCTTAATATGAAAGGGCACGTTCAAATTGTGATCAGCAGACAAACTGAGTACAGAAATAAAATGGCTGTGGGAAAAAAAACATTCTGCTCCTGGGTAACTGTCTGCTTTCTCCAGATTAGAAAAGAACATCAGCCCACAGCAGCTGACAGGCTATTGTTCTTTCCAGATACATGATCTGAGCAGACAGGAAGGTGAGGAGATGAGTAGCTAAATCTGAACTTGCATGCAAATCTCTGACAGAACAAACAAGCTCTGCAGATCATTTCCTAACAAGGAATCAGGAATATCATTCTACTTTGGGAATTTATGGCCAACAGAATGTTGCTGAGCCAATGAAAATCTCTTCTCAGAATCATGAAAAATGCCATAAACTTCAGAAGCAGAAATCATCCAGTCAAAATGGAGGTCACACTCAGCAGCGAAAATAGAGGAGCACCGACAATATTTGGCTTCTATTTCTGCAACTGTGTGTGGTGTGAATGGAAATCAACACAATTTCACAATGATTTCTGCCAATACCCTTTCCACTGTGCCCCATCTGAATGGAGCAGCCCCTGCAAAGTTATACAGGCGATAAAGATGGTATCTGTTCAAGTCCACATTTTATCTAATGAAAAAAATATGCATATTTACAAATCATTAAGTTCTCCATTTCAGATTTAGCCTTCAGTCTACATGTATACTAGCCTGGCACAGAGCCTTCTAGACCAATGCTAGACACCCAGTATGTGTGCCATAGAAACACTGGACCTTAAGAGAGACAGGTGCCCAGAAACTTTGGGGCTTGCATGTCAACAATGGAATCTTTGCCATAATTCATATGTACATATATATAGAGCCCCGCATTCTCGATTCTTAGTTTAAATTTGAACAGGAGACTGGAATGAGAACACTGCCTGTCACTGTTGTGTTTTTTCTTTACTATTTGGAAAGTTGAACAAACCAGAAATTCTAGAAGGAACACAGACCAAAAGTTAGAAAGGTGTGTGCCACACACAAAATCTGCTCTAAATTTTTTTGAAATTCAGAGGAAGAAAAAACAGATTTTCATTCCCTTCCCTTCTCTTCCCTTCTAAGCCTTTTTCTTCTGTTTATGCTGCAGCATTACTTTCAAAAAGAACTCCTTTCAACAAGAGACCCATTGTAAGGGTCGTGGCTGAAAACTTTGATACCCACCTTCTTCAGAACATGCAGCGAAGCCAGAACATGTGGTAGATATGACCTGTTATAACATCTCCGTTTCTGAAACAGCTTTTGACTTGAGCCTGCATCAAAATATTTGTTGATTGAGGAGCCTTCTTGTGTGACCTATGTCCAGCCAAGCATGAATAGTAATACATCAGATCAGCTCAATGCACTGAGAACAATCTTATGGTCTAAGAACAGTGTTACAAGAGCAAAGAGAAAGAAATGTTTTGTTATGAGAGTGAATGGAGACTAGAAGAAAGCAGAGAGTGTAGCAAAGTACAGCTGCAGAATAAAAACAGGTAAAATTTACATGATATCTTTATTGCATTAAAATACGTTGTAATTTCACTAAGTACTTAAAATACACAGATTTTAAATATTATGGATACTATATATACTATATATACTATAAATAAAGTACGTAATAATTCCAGTGAATTACAGGTTTCAGATGAACTGACTTTTTATATCTCATCACTAAGCCCTCTCCAAATCCAATCCTCATCCTGACCTGTGAATTTACTTCCTGGCTTGACCTCAGACCTTCTGTATTACCATGAACCTACCAGATTATCTGGATGCCTTGCTGAGCTCAGAGGACTCAAACAAATGCACAAGTGGTCAAATTTTAATATATAGATATCTGTAGACAGTATCAAGTATTATTTAGGAAGTAACTGGGCCATGAATATCTAAATACATTTGGTTCTGAATTTTCCACAGATCAGTATATTTATATTTTGTTTCTTTGCAGATAAATAGCAATGTGCCTGTACATGTAGTCTTGTAGCCCTGTTCTTAAAGCCAGATTCCAACTTCTGCAGTCATTCCTGTGTCTGTGTTACCAAGAACCACGCTTGCATGGATGCTTGCACTACACTTGATGGTGCAAGCTGCTCAAATTAGAAGACGGAGATGAAACTGAAGACAGCCTAATGGTAAGTGGTTAAGCAAGCTACTGTCTGTACTTGAAATTATGAAACAAAAACTTGACAACACAGCTATTACCTTTAAACAGGGGAGCAAAAACTAGCCTATGCCATGAATATTGTCTGATTGTACAGGAAACATCCAAGTTTGCATCTGAAAGCTGTTGCTTCAGGAAATACAAGTTATCACAAAATACATAAGGAAATGTACATAAACACATTCCCACACATGCAAGAAAAGCAATAAACATGGAGCACGGTGTATTTACTTGGTTGTGAATGAAGTCAGTGACACCACGAAGGACAATTGTATTTCAATTGGGCGAGGTAGTCTTTCAGTTAGAGTTAGAAGTGGTGGCTTAAGACTACACACCTCAAAAAAAGAGCCAGACTTCAGAGTGCTTGTGCCCTGCTCAAAGTTTACATAACCATGAAGTCTTCATTAAATTCTAAATTATATGGACATCAATGGAGACTTCTAAACTTAAATAGTTTTTAAATAGTAGTCTTGTAACTACCCAAAGGCATTTGGGCCAATAGCTGTTTCAGGGACTGCAGCAAACTTGAGGTCATGTTCTTAATGAAAGTAATTTAGTACCCAGGTACAATGCCCAATGAATACACATTATACATAAGATACATATATTCCTACAGAATGAAGCTATGTATTATATACAGCTTTTCCCTGCTTACTAGACAGTAGCAAAGATGCTCGTATCTGCCATGGCTGGTTTATTTATCTATTTACTTATTTATTTAGCTAAGGAAACCCGTTCTACATATGAACAACTGAATTTTTGCAAGCTAACTATTATACAGTGAGTTATTAACTTTAAACACCCTTCATTCCTGAAAGCTATGAAGTAGAAACACTTTAGGTTAGGGCAACTGCTCTTACATAAGAGAGTCTTTCTGCCAAGTAATTACCTCAGAAGGTTTTTATGATACAGGTGAGTGTTTGTACAGAGATTTCCACTCCTCGCATGACGAAGAGCTACTGAGGAATTCAATGTCCTGCACATGGCAGAAGCAGGAGAAAAGCAGTCTTGAGCTTGATAAAACAGAAGAAACGTCTCTCCAAATAGTTCAGAGAAAAGAATACCAGATGCTGAACTGTAATTCTATCTCCTGTGGAGTCTTGCCTATTGCTGCTGCTTCCAGCAAAAGCAGAGATATCCTGACACCTTGCAGAAGCTCCAGAACACCTGGCTGGCTCTCAAGGGTAAGTCTAAACTTGTCTGTGAGCTCATCAGAAAAGCACTGGTATGTTTTTCCATCTGATTTTTCTTTTCAGTTTGCCTGAAGATTCTCTGCTCAGTGAAGTTTCTCCTTCTCAGAAGTTCCAACAAATAAATATTGATAAGCTTGACTTGAAACTAAAAGTGCCAAGTTAAACACTGTCCTGATAGTCCTCCTCTCCCTTGGGTGCTTGAGGTTTCTATGGCCTTGCAGAAAGAATAGAGAAGTTGACATAAACACTGTATTTTTCTCTTTCCTCAGTTTGCTGGTCTGGGGACAGCATGTACTAGCTAACAAGTTCTGCCCCGTCCTGTTGTTATTCTAAATTGGTACTCTGGTCAGACAATTAAATCAGGCAATTAGAGGGCTGTGTTGTTAGCCTCCCTTTTAGCATGTGTTTAGATGGGTAGCCTAAAGACTAATGTGAATGTCTAGATAGATCCATACAATACATTTTGGAACTACTAAGTAAAGTTCACTTTTTTCCCCCTAGCCAGGAAAAAGTTTAGGGTGTCTAAGAGGAAACAAAAGGAAAAAAATAAGGGTGTCTAAGAGGAAGGACAGGGTTTTTTGTAGTCTGCTGTCAAGATATTTGGAGCAATTTTCCATGAATGAACTTAGGGTAATCTGAGAATTCTTGCAAAGGAAAACTTCCTTGGCCCTCAAAAAAAGGAACTTGAACAAAAATCTTTCAGAAGACTGACTTGGTTTCCACTCCCACTGGAGTGAGTTTGAATACCTGGATTTGATTTCAAAGGGAAAAAAACATGCCAGCATTTTCACAGAAATGCTATTTTTCATATACTTCAATATGGAGGATCTGAAGTTTTGACCCTTCTCTAGATCATGTTATGGAGTAATCTCTAAGGAAAGGGAAAATTGGCTGCTATGTGGATGTGGAAACTTTCATTAATCATGAGATCAGTAGTCTAAACATTTCCTGTTTATATCCAGAATAATACTTCTTTAAATGATATTGCCAGCTCCAATTTGTCATCAATGTCTTATTTTATAAAAACAAGCTGCTATCAAGTTTAACGGTAACAGAAATGTTTCTATGAAGATTGTGAATGGCCTTTGGTTCAGATCTTACTTCAGAAAACAGTCTTTCATCAGGAGCTGACATCCAGTCATCTCAGATAGAAAAGTTGAATGGAATCTGCTTGAAACAATAAGTTCGGAGATGTTATGTGTTGGCCACTTCTGATTCTTTCTGTTTGTCACTCACACTCTTTCAAAATTACCAAGATCAGCAGCTCTCTCTCTTTCTTTCTTTATTTTCCCCTCAGACTAAATGTTACGTCTTTCTTTTTTGTGATCAGAAGTTCAGTGGCACAGAGACTTTACATATTTGGGATCACTGCAAGAACGTATAGGCAGGTACTGCAAGTAGAGAGATGAAGAGAACTGTGGAATAGAATAGCTATGCCCATTCTGTTGAGCTCTTTCACCCTCCAAAACATGTTGGCTGTATCCAAACATCCATATGGGACAAGTTCCAGGAAGCATGTTTAGGAAATGCTTGGCCTGCAGGTGATAATCAGGAAGGTTCATCCTGAAATATTTTATCTCTTCTTCCTCCATGAAAGACCTGTACAGAAGGCTGCTGAGGACAGCGGCAAGATCCATACACCCTAACAAAAATGTGGCTTATAAAGGGAAAGGACAGGTCATATTTAGAAAAGTGAAACAATTCACTCCATCTCATTTTTTTTCCCCTTGCTTGTGTGTCTGACGAACCAAATTAATGCACAAAATCACCATTCCCAAAAGTCTAACTTCTCTATCCCTTATCCATTAGAAAATGGGTGGGTGACCCAGTCACCCAGGACAAGGATCTTAGCATAGTACTTAACAGAAACTATGTATGTTTCTTTCTTATGTGTTTTATTGTTTCAGCACATGAAAATAACAGGCTTTAGTGGCATTTGAACTGCTGATGGAAGTGCAAGTTTTGCCATTTTTTGTCTGAGCAACTGATTCTCAGGGTTGGGTTTGCAAGGTAGAATCTTTTTAGCAGCCTCAGCAGAAAACAGTTCTCAGTTCTTCAGAGCTTTGGCATTTTTATTTCAAGACAGAAAAAAAAAAAAAAAAAAAAAAAAAAAAAAGTCAAGAAGGCTGTAGTTTAATCCAAGCAAATTCAGTTCAGTTCAGAGAAACTGTTTGCCATTATAAAAAAATGCTGTAGAATAACTTAACCTATGACTGTCTGTTAAGTGTTTATATGTTCAGGTCACAGGCCAGTGGAGGAACTGCAAAACTTTGGCTTTTCTGTTCAAACTCTCCTGATGTTTATTACCCACAACAAAGCATCCAGCCTTCCTCTATACAACACTGCCTTGTTTTGTGGCAGGGCCAGGAATGCAGGAATGTGGATTCCAGCCAAGCTGGTGGGGAGAGAATTCCCTCAACCTGGAGGATCCCAGCTCTCTCCATGCTGCATCTTTTGTCCAGCCATCTGCAGTGCTTACTCCTTTGTGCTGCCACGGTTCTGGCTCAGCCTGGGTGGCCATGCTGGGTTTGTGCACTGTGGGGCTGCCAGGATGTGGCTTCTGAGAAGGCAAATGCAGGGAAGGCCAGAGCTTCTCTGTATGTACATAGTATCAAAAAAGTCAGTGCTCGCAGGCTGAGAATACCACAGTGTCTGAACGAAGGGAAGCTCTTTGTTTGCTTTTTCTTGCAGCAGTGCCTGGGTTACATGAATCAAACAGAAGGCTCTTTATTTTGTGCTCTGTGAGCCTGACCCATCACAAATCAATCACAGAAAGCCTAAAGGGGATATCTCTATCTCCTCCCAGGAAGGGCAGCTGAGAATAATTTGCGATGAACTCCACAGTTCCCAAAGAACTGTTCAGTGAGCTGCAGGTTCTTCCTTCTGCTTCCAATTCAGTGAGAGATGATCTTTGGGTGTGATAGTTGAGGCAGAAGTAAAGGTATTCTATTCTCCACCAGAACACAGTCCCTGATTGTCCCTCTGATTTTCTCTGTAACTTTGGGAAACAGATGCACCCAAGGTCCTCTCAGGGGTAAAATGTGTTGAGCACTCATACGGCTGCAGTACAGCAGGGTTCTGGGCTCCTGCTTTAGTTTTACTTCAGGGTTCTCCATGGAGTATGAAAATACTAATTTCTGGGAGGTTTAGGGTTAAAGAAGCAAGTGGTTTATTCCTCTGTAAAGACAGGAACTACTGTGAATTCAAACTGTGACTCTGGGTCCAGATGTTAAAGTTGACTGAGGCCCACCATCTCCCATTCCAGAGTCAGTGGTAGTTTTCAAAGGAAAGAAGCTAATCAGGAAGGATTTAAATGACAGCTTTCCCCAAAGTCTGTTTATATTCTCTGCTTTAATCATACTTTCATTGAGCCAGAAAATAATAACATTGTAATAACACTGTGCCAGATAAGCCACTTAAAAACAGGAAGAAATAGAAATTATAAACACTGAACTGGCAAAGAAGAAGACCACTAGAGATTGCCCAAATGGTGCCACAGTGTCTGCAAACAGTGCACGGAGACAATAGGAGACAATACATGGGGACAGAAACCCATACTGGATGGGAAAGTATGTGTTCAGGGGATAGATGATCATGATCTCTGAGGTTTGTATTTGATGCGCTTTATGTATGGACATGTTTTCAACAAGTATTTAAGCACTTAAAGAACTAAGTTTGTATATGTGGGATTTCAGACAGGAGCTAGGTATCTGGATGCTTTTGAGACCTTCTTAGTTACTGTTCTGCTGCTTAGACATGGTAGGGGTCTGTTTTTTTTGAGCCTGATCTCTCAAAAGTGCTTGACTTTCATCAAACAAACAAACAAAAACAACGGAGATCTGCAAGCACTGAATGGCCTCCACATTTCGTCATGCTATGAAGTATGGAGATCTTGTCCTCAGTGCTTCCATGTCCTATTACTTAAATTTCTTTGGCCCATCCATAGTCTTTGACCTCCATGTGATTGCTCCAACAAGAAACAGTTACCAGCTTTTTTAACTTTTCTTCCATCCTGCAAGGGTGTTGTGATGCATAATTTGAGTTTGTAAAGTGCTCTGGCAGGAAGGCACTCTGATGAGCAATGTGTTGTGCACTGCAGAGCTTGGTTTTATTCCAAAGAGAGGAAAGCAACAGGAAGAGATTGTATTTAGTCCTCTGTTTTTTCAAGTGACTGTAGGATGCAGCTAAAAGAGCCCAGAAATCTCCAGATGTGAGACAACCTGGGAATATGCTTGGTTACTCTTTATGAAACCATGTTGAATTTTTTTCTCATGCCACTAACTTTTGCAAGTCCAACACATTTAAAGTTCTGAGAGGCTGGAAAGTGCCTCTAGTGATGAAGGGTGGTGAAGGCCTAACAGCTTCACCCTTTCAGAGGCGTGATGAGTGGGTCAGTTCACAAGGGATCAGAGAGGATGCTCAGTTCATTGTAAACTCTATAGTGGAGGAGATGCAAATGTTTGTGCAAGGGCAGCACTGTCCACAGCAGACAGCCTCTGACTCCTCACATAGTTATTAGCTAACTTCTTTAACCTTAGAATTTTATCCTAGTTAAAGGGAAAACATTGGGAGTTTGGAGTTTGTACATTCTTGCATCATCTTACTGGGCTTAGGAGGAGAAGTATTTAAACTGCCTGTGCAGCATGAAGATCCAAGAATTGGGTGTTTGTTATGCTGACACAAACATTTTGTGCCACTCTGGTTTTGTGCTTAACCAGTCCCAGCTATTACGTGCAAAGAGGAAGCAGCTGCCAGCTTTTGAATCTTTCTAGCTGACAGAGGAGGACTTGCACAGTATTCACTGTATTTTTCTCAGCTGTAGAGACCTCACAGAATTTGGAGTACATATAACAGTCATTTCAAAAAGGAAATCTTTAGTGGAATGATCAGAAGGGAATGTGCTTAAACGTGGGCCATACAGACATGCGTGTTAACTTGGAACTTTATTAAATAAATTTTGAATGTGTATACATATATATGTACACATGCATATACATGTGTACATGTGTAGAAGTAAAAATGTGACAACGTCTGCAATAAAAACCGTGGGTTAACAGAAAATCCCTGTGCTCGTGACAGGGGGGCAGCTGGCCTGCAGGGCCACTGGCCCAAAAAGGAAAGGGAAAAAGGGAAAAAGGGAAAAGAAAACAGTGGCAACGATCTAAGGAGGCACACTTATTTACTAAATACTATATCGAAATACAGGATAACACAATATAATACAATATAACTGAAATTAAGGCTAACGAATCAAGTAAAATAGGAGAGTGAGTGAATCCCAAAACTGAGAGGCCTACTGTAGCTCTCGGTGAAATGGCTGGAATGCTCCCACACGCTCCCCCTGGCTGGCAGGATTCAAGAGAGTGAGTCCAGCCCCAAAGTGAGATTATACAGTGTCCTTGTCTTGTGACTTATCCCTGACTGTGATGTTTTCTGAGATATGCAGTCTTCTTCTGTGAGCTGCACATTCGGTAAAATTATCCATGCTTTACATGATGTTATGATGTACAAAATTACAAAACCATGACACAAATGCAGTCTTCACTGTAAGAGATCTTCAGTTTTTGGCGTCTTCTCTTATAGAATTTAGTCTATTTATCCAGATTAGAAACTGACTCCACAGACATTGGTGCCAGCACAACTAAGAGAGCTCTTCCCCCTACCATGAGACAGCAGAGAGAAGTCTCTTAAGTTAGTATTTCTGCTAAAATTTGTATCAGGAGACAAAGTGTGAAGGGCTAGTCTAGCACATGGTTGTTGCAAACCAAGCTTACTTCATCAGCAAAATAAGTAGAGTAGAATTCCAGGTGTATATATAGGAGATAGGTTAGAGCCCATTCCTCAGGAGGAGTAAAATTAACTCTACAATTTTCATACTTTACCAGCACTGGCTCTGATCATCATTACTGTATAACTTAAAGTGCATCTCAGATGCTTAGGACAGTTCAAGTTTAAATTATGCTGAGAAAACATCAGATGACACTATACTGGTCATAAATCTTTTGCTTATTCATAGTATAGATAGAGATATAACTGGAACACAGGAATCACCCACATTCACTCTGTCTAACATCAGATGCTGAGATGCCCAAGTCAGAAGTCTGGTTGTCTTAAGTCTTTGTAGAGTTAGTGGAGAGAGAAAAAGAGGTACTCTCAGAGATCTATTCAGATTCAGACTTAAATTGTTCTCCATAAATGCATCTGTCCACTGACTATAGCATGATCCCTGATTACTCTAAGTTAAGAATAATCCCTGATTACTCTTAGTTAAGAGTAATTAAACACCTAAAGTAGGTGCTTTGTTTAAATAGATGAATGTAGATGTTATTTCTGTTGGCCCCTTGAGAGTCACTGTAAGGCATTCAAAAGGTCTACAATAGGCCTAGATCTGTATTTGGTATCCAAGAGAAGAGCCTGCTTTTGCTTAGTTACTCTAGCACATTTACAGGTCAGCAGCACATTTCTGTCTGCTGCTAATCTCAGGATCCCTCTCCTTAGAGTGCTGACAAAGGGTAGGTGGCAAAGATTTTCAGGCTGTACTACCTAAAGGGAACAGTGTCTGCTAAGAGTTCATTAACTCCACTTACATTAGGTACTTACACAGCGGATGTTTACTTGCTGTCTTGGCTGTAGATGTAATGGTAAGTGGTTGCTAGGAGGCAGGAACAGATTAATTTTAAACAGAAAGGCAAAGGAAGAATCTGCTTTTGCAAGCAAAAAGTGTGTAATCTCTTAAAAATAGGAGAGTGGATTGTAAGTACTCTGTCTCCAGAAAATAACCCATGGGACTCAGGTAACCAGCCCAAACTTGGAACAAGAGCTAGGGAAAATGTGAAGATGTAACAATAAGAATACATTAAACCTACTGAGACCTGATTTTCTTGATGATGCACTGCAGAGAAAAAAATAAAAAGACCATGCTGTTATATCTAACATTGCAGAAAACAAATAGAGGTTCTGTCACATCTACTAAACTGACTTATGAAAATGATTGTAATTTAGCAGCATCTAATTCACTGGACCCAAGATCATGTATTTCTCATTTGACAAATCTGATAACCAGTGCCAGCCAAAAAGTATGATATCCCATTTGGAAACAAACAATCTGTTTTCTCTCTTCATTCTGGAAACTGTGTGAGGAAGTCCTAGGATAAGGAAATTGATGAAGTTTTTGCAAAATAATCATTTTAAAGAAAGAATATACCCACAAGTGAACTTGTGGGTTTTTTTAAATGTAGTTTGATTGGTTTGAATCATAGAAGCATATGTTCTTTTGAGTTGGAAGGGACTCTTAAAGGTCAGCTTGCTCACATCCTGGTCCAGCCTGACCTTGAATGTCTCCAGAGATGGGGCATCAACCACATCTCTGGGCAACCTTTTCTACTGTTTCACTGTAAAAAACTTATTTCTTATATCTGAACTATATCTCCTCACTTTCAGTTTGAAACTATTTCCCATTGGGCTATCATCACAGGCCCTGCTAGAAGGTTTTCTTTCTTAAAGCACCCCTCTAGATACTGAAAATCTGCTGCCAGAGCCTTCTCCACACTGAACAGCCTCAGGTTTCTCAGCCTGACCTCACAGGGAAAGTGTTCCATCCCTTGGCTTTCTGGGCTGTGAAGGCACAGCTGGCTCGTGTCCAGCTTCCAATCCACCAGTACCCCCAAGTTCTTTTCATCAAGGCTGTCCAGCAAATATTGGTAGAAGGGGCTGTGCCCTGATTGAACCCCACAAGGTTCACCTGGGTCCTCTGTTCAACCTGTTTAACTGGATGGCATCCCATCACTCAAGCATGTTGACCACACTGCACAGCTCGGCATTATCTGTAAACTTGCTGATGGTACACTCAATCCTACTGTCAGTGTCACTGATGAAGATGTTAAAGAACACTGGCCCCAGCACCAACGCTATGAGACACCACATGTCACTGATGTCCATTCAGACATTGAGCCATTGTCCATCACTCTCTGAGTATTGATCTCATAACCTTCAATGCTCATGCATTGAACAGTTCACCCACCAAATCCACCAAATATCTATCTTTCCAATTTGGAGAGAAGGATGTTACAGGAGACTCTGTCAAAGGCGATAATAAAAATCCAGGTAGATGATATCAGTGGTTCTTCCCTTGTCCACTGACACAGTTACCTTTGCCCACTGATGCAGTTAAGTGGTTTAGATTTGGTGTTGGTTGATTACTTGGCTGTTTCTAAATGAGTTCTATATTGCAAGAGAATGGGCAGCTCCACCAGGGAACAGGGTGCTCTTTGCTGTTGTGAAAATAAGAAATATCAGTATGTGGTAATATCTACATTTTTTCCCCAAGTATGAGATATGGAGATAGAGGAGAAGTGAGGTTTGGAGTGATCTTGTCAGTGCTTACAAATACCTGAAGGGAGCTGGAAAGAAGAACCACACTTCTGTCAGTGGTGACCAGGAACTGAACAGGAGTCAGTGGAACAACCTGGAACACAGGAGGCTCCCTCTGAACATCAAGAGATACATTTTTATTGCTTGGGTGAGTCAGCTTGGGAACTAGTTGCCCACGGAGCCAGTGGGATCTGATGAGCTCCCGGTTTTCATTTGGACCTCAGCTATTCTGTGATATGTGAACCTGGAGAGCTGCTATGGACTGCTGTTGTCAAAGCTTAAGAGAAGGAGGATGTCAGTGGGGAAGAGACAGTTTCCAGTTTGTTCTTGTATAGTGCTGAGAAATTAACTCCCAGGCTATCACTAATGTTTGCAGAACTGGGTCTGTGGACTACATTCCCCTGGGCAAGGGGAATGGCTAAGAAAAAATGCTTCACTGTTACTGATATTTGTTTGCACAACCATGAGCCAGGTTGCTTTGGCTTCTTTCCATCTATGAGCAACCAGCCCAGTCTTCCAGCAACCTGGTTTTGATTCAGCTGATCTTTTGTTTACTTGTTACTTTTAATACCATAGATACAGAAGGTTAAAAAAGCAACAGGGAAAATTCTAGTAGCAAAGGATGAATAAGAGGCTAAGCAGATATTCTTTCAAATGAGGAATGCCCAAAACAAGGCAAGTTTGGTAAGTGACTGGCCTAGCTCCCTGTACTATGTCAAGCCTGAGAGAAATCCTATCCATGTAATTTTCTCCCTTTTCTCAAGGAGGCAGCTGGTGATCCAGGACACACAGAACTAATGAGTCCTGGGAGTGTCCTGAGGTCATTTCCAGAGCCCTTTCCTTGCAAATTCTCCAGATAAATAGTAGGACATAATTCTGCCTGTTTGATAGGAAAAGTAGATTTCATTTTCAAATAAGCTGACATTCTATTTGTTTAGACTCAGCAGGAGAAGAGCGATCCCATGAAAATAATGAGGGCTAAATCATTTTTTGGGCCCTCATATGGGGCATGGCAGTCTTGTCACTTCACAGAAGCAGAATGGATGTGGTGGAACATCTCAGGTAGATATTGCTGATATCTTGGAGATCACAGAATCAAAGAATTGCAGGAATTGCAAGGGATCTCTAGAGACCATTGAGTCCAACCCTCTGCTAAAGCAGGGTGCACAGGTAGGCATCCAGATGGGTCTTGAATTTCTTCAGAGAATGAAACGCCACAATTTCTGTTCCAGTTCCGGTGCTCTGTCACTCTGACAGTAAGCAAATTCTTCTTGCATTAGTATGGAACTTTCTGTGCCCATTTGTGCCTAGTGCCCCTTGTTCTATTGCTGCATACTACCAGAAAGTGTCTGACCCATGGACTTGACTCTCACACTTCAGATATTGACAAACATTGATGAGATCCTGTCCCAGCCTGCTCCTTTCCAGGCTGAACAGTCTCACATGTCTCAGCCTTTTCTCATAAGGGAGATTCTCCAGGAGCTTAACCAACTTTGTGGCCCCCACTGGACCCTTAAATGGATGGAGGAGGAGTTGAATATGGTTGAAATAACCCTGCAGGCACTTTACCCATGTAGTCCTGACAAAATTCTTTGACTTTGAGCTGCACTCAGCTGTTACAATTTTTGCCCTCCTTGCTCACATTGGCAAACCTTGAAACAAGACGACCTTTCTGTATGAGATAGGTGCTACATCTTTTATTCAAAGACCTTTCCAGTCAGCTGTGGCAGGGTTTCCCAGTATGAAAAGTCTCTCTGAAAAGAGAGACAAAGAGGAAAATGTTATGTGGGACAGAGTCCTCCATTTTTAAATCTAATTTTGTCTTTACATATATAACATGGAAAATCTACTCTGTGTTTATAAACTGAGAACAGAAAAGTCACTAAGATTTACGTAGGCTAAACGCTTCCTGTTGGTGCTTTAAAGAATTCAGTGGCTGTCTTAAAATAATGTACCAGCTCAATAAGTTCTTTAAATAGCACAGGGAATGTGCCGAGCTCTGAGTCCACCAGCAACAACACAGGAAGAGGAAAGCCAGAGATCACAGGAGACTTCGGAAGCAGGAATGATGCTGGGATGATTTATTCCTCCAAATGTTACCATGTGGTTGACCCCGATATAAAGAGACTCTCAGTAATAAAGAGAACAGTCCCAGGATGGACTCTCCTGATTATGGAGCCCTTCTGTGACACAGAAACTACACACCATTGGTGGCAAAGTGCATGTATGGCATTAAAAGTACACTGCCAGAGAAATACACAGAAAGCAGAAAGCAGAACAGTTAGCTGCAGAAAGTGGCAATGCAGGAAAACTGTTTGTCTTACTGTCTTGCCTGAATGCAGTGCTCCAGTGGCAAAGAAGAATGGGATGGTTGAAAAGGTAATTCTGGTTACTTTGTAAAAGGAATTGTCCTTATGAATTCAGAGCATTTAGCTTCAGGATCTTTCACATGCTGGGCAGAAATATTCTTGCTATCAGAGATTATAGTTCAATTTTACATCTACAGCAGCATTTCATATTATTGGGACTGATATCTCACTGCTGTTAACAGTACCACAGAGTTCAGATCCTTCTCCTTTGCCTGTTGATTTTTATGGGCGTTGCCTCACAGAATTAGCTGATAATCTCATTATAGTTAATCCTGTTTACTTCTTTTATGAAACAATCTTGAAGCGACTGACTGAGCTCCTGTTGTTCCTACTTCTCTTCTCCCTCAGTTATTTCTGAGATGTTCTCTGGGAAACATGAACTCTCTGTACTCCTGCTTAGCAGCTGTAGTTCTAGCCTCATCAAATTAATCTTCTTGTCCAACCAACAATTATCTTCTTTTTGAGCCAAGCAGCAAAGAAGTATTATCTGTAGTTCCTTTACATTCCAGTCAACAGACTGTTCTGTGCTGAAGCAATTAAAGTTTCCCAAATTCTATTTCGCTTTTACATTATCTTTTATGCCTTTAAAAAGTGATCCTTTTTACGAGGTTTCTTTTGAGGCAATAGAACACAGATGGCCCATCGAACTTAAATTATCTGCTAATATTTTTGGCACATGGATACTAGGGTGCTTAATAAGGGGTGTCACTTAATCCAAGATATTCCTATAACATGACTAATCATAATTATACATTTGGTAACCAGAAGCTCTTAATGAAGTTACTAAGAGCATGGAAAGTTTGTTGGGCTGAGCACAAGCATTAGAATTGTGCACACACCGAGTATATCTCTAAACAGAAGTTTAGGATGGTGAGAACCACCCACCAGTTTATTTTGCCAAATGCAAATTATATTCAACAGTAGTATGTCAGACTTGAAGAGGATTTGCACAGACGTGCTTTGCATCTTTTGTTTTCCTTATTCAATGCTTGCAATAACAGCTAAAGAAATGTTACACAGTAATTCTTCATTGATTTTTGGTCTCAGAATATCTGCACTAGATGAGGCAAGGATTGTAGGAGAAAGTAATGTCTTATTTTAATTCATCCTGGAAAGAAGAGATAAGCCCCTGGGTTGTGTACCAGAATTAGTTCCACTCAAAAATCTTGCCTTCAAACTTTGGACCAAGAAGTATGCAATGAGGCTATTTAGAACGTTAACGCTAAATATGCATCAGTTACATTGCACACGGGGAAACAATTTCATCATTGTTACACAAGCTGCAGTTCCATTACTAAACGGCATCTCAGGATTGCCTGTCCAGAACAGCCATGTAAGGCAAGGAGTGTTGTTCATTTCTTATGATTATTTTGCATTCGAGAACACCTTGTTCAGGACCCACTGAACAGACTAACCCTGACAGGAAAATTTCTACTTTAAATAAGAAAGGTCATCTGATTATGGCAATGCAGAATTACTCTGATTCTTAGTGAGAAGGAAGGGAAAAGGTGTAAACACTGACATAGCAACCAAATTTATGAGGACGATTAAGCACATACATATTAGGCCCATGTATCAGTACTGTGTTGCCAACAAGAACTTCTACAAAAGAGTTATTTGCCACATATTTGCCTAGCTATCTAAAGTATCTCCATCTCTGACTTCAAAATTTTGGCTTCTGGAGATTTTATCATTAGGTATTATGCTTCTGCACTGAGTTTCAACTCAGAAGTCAGATAGAAAGTAAACGCAGATGAAAAATTTGGATTTGAATCCTTACCCCAGTTAGTTAAACAGGAAAGGATATTAATCCAGCTTTACTACATCCCAGATGAACGCCCTAGTCACTGTCCTCTGAAGCATTCATACTGATATTTTTCATATACTTCAAGCTTTTCTGCTTCCCACAAAACACAGAAATACTGGTTGGGGCAGGAACAGGAATCCCCATGCTTCAAAATGGTACCTTAAGCACAAAGGCAGAAGAAGTTTTCTCTTTCTTGCCTGAAGGTAATTTCAGCAATTCATCTGGAAAATATTAATTTCTACACAAGAAGCAGAAAAAAAAATATATATAAAAAAAATAAAAAGAAAGAAAGAAAGAAAGAAAGAAAGAAAGAAAGAAAGAAAGAAAGAAAGAAAAGAAAGAAAGAAAGAAAGAAAGAAAGAAAGAAGAAAGAAAGAAAGAAAGAAAGAAAGAGAAGAGAGAGAGAAAGAAAGAGAGAGAGAGAGAAAGAGAGAAAGAGAGAAAGAGAGAAAGAGAGAAAGAGAAGGAAGGAAGGAAGGAAGGAAGGAAGGAAGGAAGGAAGGAAGGAAGGAAGGAAGGAAGGAAGGAAGGAAGGAAGGAAGGAAGGAAGAGGAAGGAAGAAGGAAGGAAGGAAGGAAGGAAGGAAGGAAGGAAGGAAGGAAGGAAGGAAGGAAGGAAGAAAGAAAGAAAGAAAGAAGAGAGAGAGAGAGAGAGAGAAAGAAAGAAAGAAAGAAAGAAAGAAAGGAAAGAAAGAAAGAAAGAAAGAAGAAAGAAAGAAAGAAAGAAAGAAGAAAGAAAGAAGAAAGAAAGAAAGAAAGAAAGAAAGAAAGAAAGAAAGAAAGAAAGAAAGAAAGAAAGAAAGAAGAAAGAGAAAGAGAGAGAGAAAGAAAGAGAGAGAGAGAGAAAGAGAGAAAGAGAGAAAGAGAGAAAGAGAGGAAGAAGAAGGAAGGAAGGAAGGAAGAAGGAAGGAAGAAGGAAGAAGGAAGGAAGAAGGAGAAGGAAGAATGTAAGGAAGGAAGAGAAGGAAGGAAGGAAGAAGGAAGGAAGGAAAGGAAGGAAAGGAGAGGAAGGAAGAAGTAGGAAGGAAGGAAGGAAGGAAGGAAGAAAGAGAGAGAGAGAGAGAGAGAGAGAGAGAGAGAGAGAGAGAAAGAAAGAAAGAAAGAAAGAAAGAAAGAAAGAAAGAAAGAAAGAAAGAAAGAAAGAAAGAAAGAAAGAAAGAAAGAAGAAAGAAAGAAAAGGAAAGAAGAAAGAAAGAAAGAAAGAAAGAAAGAAAGAAAGAAGAAAGAAAGAAAGAAAGAAAGAAAGAAAGAAAGAAAGAAAGAAAGAAAGAAAGAAAGAAGAAAGAAAGAAAGAAAGAAAGAAAGAAAGAAAGAAAGAAAGAAAGAAAGAAAGAAAGGAAAGAAGGAAGGAAGGATGGAAGGGAAGAAAAAAAAAAAAAAACAACCCAAAAAAACCACCTTATCTGACAACCGTGCACTTGTAGGAAAGAATTTGGTCTCAGATTTGAACCAGAGGAGATCTCAAGTCACAATCTTAATACTTTATTTAACATGCTATGAAGTATTAACAGAGAATAAATTTTCATGAGAACAGCTGCTGTGGACACAAGAGGATCCAGACGAGGTAGTGCTGAGCAGAAACAGGAGGTGCACATACACAGATACCCCTCAAGTGACAGGAAACTGTGTCCCACTGAGTGGTACCAGTGCTGGGAGATAGGGGCTGTGATACAACCCCATAAATACACATCCTGCTGTTGTTTCCTCTCAATCAGCTCTACACACCCCTAGCTTGGTGTGCTGGCTTCTAGGATGCCAGTTACTAGATCTGTCATTGGCAAGTGATGATACGTGAGGCACTTGGGTGTTTAGCTAGAGGCTGCTATTTCTGTCTAGGCAAAGATGGATTTACACAGTGCTTAGTGTTGTTGTACTCACACTTTGTAATGTTCCCAAAGATTTACAGTCATAGAAACATAAAAGTGAGCCCATTCTAGTGTCTTGCTCTCTACAAAATGCTTTTCTACCAATATGTTGCCCTGTGGAAATGATTCTTAAACTGGGAGAAGCAGATTTACAATCAAGGATCCTGTGGTGGTGACAATGTGTAATAATGTACAGTGAAAATTCTTTAGAACTGAACCTGTTTTTATGGCACGGGAAGTGCTCCAAGAACTTGCCAGTACTGTTTTCTCTTCTTTAAGATGAGAGCTTTTGTAGTGCATAATTCTAGCTGAGCATATTTCCTGGGTACTTTATGATTTTGGTGTGGGAGGTGAAAATTTTCCAGGTAATTCCTTTGCTTCTGCTTCTTTTCTTTCAAATGCTGGTCTTTTTTATCTCATCTTGGTTTATTTTTAACTGTAGAAGTCTTGCAAAGCTCTGCACAGCTATACAGCTTGGTAGCACTGTCAAGGAAACACTGGGACATCCTTTCCAACTCAACCCTGGGAGACAAACACTTTGAGATGCACTCAATGTGTGGCTTTGAAGTAGAACTTGGTTCAGCGCTTTGCAGGAGGACTTTCTAAAGTCTTCTGTACTGTTAGTTTTGAAACAGTGACTCAACAGAGCATTTCAGAATAGGGTTACATTTTAATTGCATTGTCAAATTCATCTTTATTCAACAAGGAAACTGCATATACACTCAAATTAAACTTACTTGTACAGTTTGATGAACAAGCCCTTTAAAGAAGGCCTGCTTCTTCTTCACAGCACACTATTTTATACCTTTTAGCTACAATCCTAGCACCTCAACAGCAGGAAAGTATGACTCTGACACCATGCCCTAACATTATAAATGGTAGAATTGGAGATAAAAACATTCTGAAGATAAATTCTAAGTCATCTCTTCCTCTTAGGGGTTAAATTAGACCTACAGTAGCAATCCCACTCTGTAGATAGGCATAGTCAGACACAGATATAGAGGCAGATACACTGAGAAGGGACATTCGTGCTCTTTTCACTTAATAGGACACATAGGGTTTGGGTTCTTTTGCTTTACGGGAAGTCTTACAGACTTCAAGACGAGACATTGATGAGAGCATGCTGTCTCCTGCCTAAACAATTGCAAATGATTTTATTAAGAAGGAGAAATCTTGGAATAGCATCTGCTTTCATAAACAATTTCTCTTTCTTATCCAGATGTAATAGGTGCTGACAGAAAAGAGCACAGAAGTCTTATCTTCTATGAGGCATCTCAAAGTGTCTGACAGCTGCATTCAGAGCTGCATTTCAAAGTAGTGCAAAAATGCAGGTACTCAAATTCCATGTAAACTGGAGCCTTAGTTCTTGAGGTAATCTGAAGCTAAGACTTACTCTGCTGCAAGAAATAATCTTTGCTGCAGAGAAATAAGACATGTTGTTAATCCAAACTGCAGTGAAGCAAATACAGGATGACATGCACATCATAGCCATGCTAATTAAGTTTATGAAATCCATGCTGGTTTACTCAGAGAAGACATAAAAAAATAGTTTAATGGAAATAAATTTTATGTTGAGTGATACAATGGCCCTGAAAAGAGAGGTATCAGTCCCAGGCATTCTCTAAAGGCTATAATAAAGGAAGGAAAGATGCCCAAGTCTACTTCTGCTTCTTAGGAAAAAGTATCGCTGGCTCTTTTCGCAGCAAGAATGCTGGAATAAGGTCAAGGAGGAGGAAATTATGTCTCACTGTATCTCCACTGGTATTTTGTCAAGCCGCTGAAATTACATTATCAGCTTTTATTGGTTTTGAAGCTAACATTAAGCAAACTGTCCATATCTCCAGCTGATGAGACAGCTAATGTATTAGGAGTGAATAAATGTGCTCCCAGGAAAAAAATGAAAACAAACAAAGAAAAAAAAACAAAACAAAAACAACTGCCTAACAACATAAAATTGTAGAATCATAAAAGATGAATTCTAGGCTGATTATGATATATATCCAAAAAACTTGCTAAGCGTGACACCAAAATAGTGGTGGATGGCTGGGATACCAAAGTAGAAGGGGAAGATGGAGAAGACAGTGGGAGAGGTCTATGATACAAAAACTGACAATGACATGAGATTAATTGATTTTGTAACAGTTAAAGACACAGTTGAATAGCTCAGAAAACTTCTTAAAAATGTTCTCAGGCATAGATGGCTATCTACAGAGGTAGACCCCATGTACCGTATTACGTATTTTGTTTCAAGACAAAGGCTGGAAATGTAAGAATTAATCATAGAGTGGCAGTATCAAAGTGATAAGGAAATTCAGTAGACTCGTTACAGATCACAAGGTCCTGGAGATTTATTAAAGAAACAGGCTAGAAAGATAATTCAGGAGAATTTCAAGCATAAGAAGCAAGGGAACACTTGCAAGCACTTGGGAAAGTAGATGGACAATGATATGTAACAGTGAGAATGTAACTTTTTGGCAAGGCCAAAAAAGGACATATGGTATTTAAGTATTGTATGTATGTAGAGTTTGCAGGATTTAGTGAATGAAATGGAGCAAGAGGAAAATGAATGATAAGTGAGAGCCTTTTGTGAGAGGGAGAGAAGATCAACTGTGAGTGTGAAAAAGGACAGAATGCAAGAATGCAGTTATGGACAGTGGGAGAGAAGTCTTTTATGACTTTCTTAGTACTAATAGTTGAGCCATTTGTAGATCAACAACAAAAAGATCAGAGATTTTAGAGACAGTTGGAATTCTCGGAAACAACAAAGGACAAAATGTTGGGTGTTTAAAAAGCTGAATTACTGAAACCAAAAGGATGATGGAAAGTTCTTTTTTGGGCAGTGATATAAGATAGCTTAATGACCATGGAAACTGACTTTGTTGGAACAAAAATAGTTTCTCCAGCACTTTTTAAAAAGTGTTGAGATAGATTATAACAAGGATCATAACACTTCCTGTGTGGTACAGTTTATAAATTCCTGTTTGTGACAGTTTGTACACCCATCTCTTGTACAGAGGAGATAACAACTAAAGAGCAGTGTAATTTCTGGAAAATGCACTGTGGGAGTAGACAGAAAGATTGACTCCTCCATGACTCTTTAAGGTGTTCTAGGAGTCATGGCACGATTATAACATTTGCAAGAGGGACAGAAATTAGATGATCCTCACCAATCCTTCTGTTGTTAATAATAATTTCAGTGGCAACAAAAGGAAGACAATATGATATAAAAAGTAATTGGAGACCATATGAAAGTAGGAAAAAAAAAAATGAGGCTCAAGTTAAATAAAGATAAAACCAATTATTGTCTGTAATCCTATAAGAGGATTTTAGACGAGCTTCTCTAGCAGCTGATAAAAGATAACAAACATTTGGTGGTCAGTGGAAGTGGCTGGAATATTGATATTCTGAGAACACTGATGTTAATGCCAATCTGAGGAGGAAAACTGAGTAGGGAGGTGTGTTCCTTCATGTTAAAACCATTTTTACTTTCAGACCATAATTAAGCAGACAAGAGATAGCAGACCATTGCAACATATTTTGTTTAATCTAGAAGTAAGATTTGGTTGCAAAGGAAGTTACAAAGGAAGAAAGGAAATAACTTGAGAAGTAAAATACATGGATGAAATTTCATTAGGAATGGTGGTGGGTGGATAGAGAACATGAATAGTGATTTAATGGAATCCCCATAGCTTCAGTGGGTGAAGTGTGTGATTAGAGTGACACAAAACCTGCTGTTTAAGGCTGGTCAATCAAACATGAATGAAGTGAAAACAGTAAACTGAAATAATGTTCTTAACATATATCCAGCTGAATAAAAATGCACCCTAAGAGAAGGAATCTGGGTTAAACTGAGAGGAGCCGTGATTCGTTATGATCCTTAAAACCAGGGAGGGAGGAAGGAAGAAAGTGAGAATTAAATGGTACACCAGCAGAGACTCATGCTCTGGAGGCACAGCCACATGCAATCAGAGTCAGCCCTCTAACATACAACTACATTGAGATTATGGTCTGCTACATGGTGAGCAAACCAAGTTGTAAGCCATGTCAACATTTGCATCATTCTTGAGTTTACTTGCCTTAATCTCAAAATAAATAAGAGTCTTGTGTTCCCCAAAGGTTCTACTGTAGTTTGAATATCAGATTGAACATATTCTCTGACTCCAAAATGATGTGGCGAATGTTCAATTGTTGCTGATACAAGGATGTCTGAGGGGAATCTGAGATGGGTTATAGGTGCTCATAATGCAAAGTGTACTGCTGCTCTGGCCAATATTGAAAGTAATAACAAAAATTAAGATGCAGTTTGTTGTTCATTTGAAATATACAGCAGAAGCTGCATGAGGATCTAATCTCCTCAGAATTACCAAGCAGGCTGTGGATTTCAGGGTAGATTCAATTGCCAATATGAAAGAAATATCTTTTCCACTTAGATTTTGTTGACTGCATCTTACTGCCAAAGATTTTGAAAATGTACATACTGCTTTCCTAAAACACACAAAAGTGAATTCCTTCCAACTCTCTTATTTAAAACGTTGGTCCTGGAGCTGAATGATACCTTTGTATCAGTTGGATCTGCTACAGAAGTGTACACTGGAAAAGTACATTACATTGCCTTGCAGTTTTCCTAATGCAAGCCAACAAGGATATATTCCTGGTATCAGGACAAAGAATTGCTGGTTTCATTTGTTTGTATCTGATTTGTGCTCTTTCTATAATTTTCCCTTGAATTTTCCCCTATCTTTCTTGATAATTTTCCCTATGTCTGTGTTTGGATGTTCTTGTGTGAGGATGCATCCTGATGCATCTAACACAGGTGTACATAGCCTGTCTTTGTCCATTGAAGTGCTGCTAACCACAGCTGATTCCCAAATTCTTCCCATGTTTATCCTGTGTGATCTCATAGAACCATGAAGAAAGCATCACTTTTGGACTTGGAAATATAGAAGAGAACTTTTCCTTCCTCTAAACGATTGTATAACACAATTATTTTAATTACCAGCTTTCTTCTATCTACAATTGGAAATGGAAATAAAAGCTTACTAGTGACTTCTGGGAATCTGGTGGCACAGAGAGAAGACAAAATGTTTTACAAATATCTCCCAGATTTGAAGACAGAGGACAGCAAGTGAGACCATACAAGCTGACCTGAATTTGAAGCTAAATCTATATTTTAAGAATACCAAAACAACCAGGGCTGAGTCACTGGGGAGGCAAAAGTAACCACAAAGTTCAAGCGCAGTCTATACTGTGAGCCTGACATGGTTTTCAAAACCTTTAATTTGGTTTAAAGGAACTAAACACATCCTTTAAACAAAATGCTGTGCTTTTATAAAGTTTATGCTTTGCAAAAATGGGAAAGATACTGAAAGCATTAACTCTTCAGTACTGTAATCACAACAAATGTTGTTCATCTGTGAGATGCTATATAGACTGATATCTTAAATAAATCACTAGAATTTGCCTTTGTGCAACTTTTACCACCTACTGAGAACACACAATACCTACTTCGCAGATACTTACTAAAAATCTGTGTCAGTAAAGAAAAAAATTCTGACATCAAAGTCCAAGCAGCTTACCCAAAGCTCAGTGAATTCAAAGGTAGCTTTCCATGATGAGGATTTCAATAAGGCCTTTAATACTAACAGGTTATCCTGAAGAGAACAGTCTGGGTTCTTGAAGACATATTCTACCAGTACAAATGTGATTCCAATGCAAAGAATTTTACTGCCTTCTGTGGAAGGAGATTGGTGAGGAAGGTATGATAGCCATGAAGTACCTTTTGTGTTGCTTTTCATGAAATGAAGAAGAAACACAGCGTACCACCCTTCTAGGTTTTGCTTGACATTTTATGATATAAGCAGAAGTTTGGGATGATGATAGTAATGAAAATGGATGAATGAAGAGTCATAAAAAATCTAGCAACCCTGTAACATCAGTGGAAAGAAGTGTGAATGTGCTATCCCCTCTCCTTGTGAGGAATGCTGAAATCTTTTACAGGTACTGCTTTGTTACTGGAAAACCTGAATGCATTTTCCTTAAGTGCATATGATAGGACAACAGTGTGCTTTTCAGCTTTGCTGTGAAAAACAAATAAAAAGACTTCAAGTGCGATCAAGCAGGAACCTGAATCCTTAACACAGTAATTGAGGCACTTTCTTGGATTAATAGCAACCCCGGGTCTGGTCCTGCTTAAAGGTCTGTTGGTGAGAGATGGAAACTAGGTTCAGTATGTAAACTGTTCTTGGAGCAAGGGTTAGAATTCACATCTCCTTTTCTCTCAGCAAATATTTAACGCATCTTAATGTCATTTATATTATCTTCCCCTATTTTAGTCTGGGGAAACATGCGTCATCTGTATTTTGCATTGGCATCTTTTTCCAATGAGGGCAACTGACCTAAGACAGTTTCCTCCTCTTGAACTCAGATTTGGTCTTATGAGTCAAGTGCTTAAGGGAAAGGCAATGTCTGACTTTGAAGTATCTAAGAAAGAAGTAGATATTGGAAAACAGGGTTTCAAGAACCCAGTTCAAAGCCTTTCCTAGCCTCAGGTCTGTTTATCTCAGTAGGCATATGAATATAACTTCACTATCTGGAACAAAGTAATTTCCTGCAGATTAATATTCAAAGCTGTAAATCTACATTTGTGTAATGTTAGTACATGTATAGCAGTCTTTCCTATAAAGGTAAAAGTACTACACGTTAAGGATAAGACTGACAGAAAATGACACAGATGCTGTTGAGAGTACAGGAGAAAATATGCTGAAATAAGTCATTATTTGGCTACTATCGATGCAATACGGGGGCCAAAAGTGTTGAAAACAGATCATTTCTCACTGCGTATATTGAGGAAGAAAAGCTTACCCAAGGTTTTCTATGCATTTGGCTCAAGGACACTGCAATATGAGAACATGTGATTTGCTAGGGAAATCCTATGTGACTCTTCTACAGCAGCTAACCAAGTAAACAAGAAGTGAGCTGGAACTTTCTGTACAAGGACTTTTTACTGGAATCATTCAGAAGCTTATGAATATACTCAGGCTTCCTCGGGTGGTTCCCTCTGTTAGATCTGCTGCTGCAGGCATCATCTCTCAGAGAAATGAACTTAAAATTTTGGACTTACATCCCTTTACCAGTTCAGGATCATGCCATCATAACAGTTTCTATTTGAGTTGATAGGCTTTTAGAAAATACACTCTACACAACTGACTGGTTTTAAAAGAAAGCAACAGTGTAAGTATGGCTTTAAAAACCACAATAGTCTTGCTAATAATCTCCATGCATGAGTATCTTCATAAAGTCAGAGCTCTACATTTTTGCATAGCTCCACATTTGTCTTTTCTGACTTTCAAGTTGGCATCTGCCTGTGTCATTAAATCTAAAATGATTCAGATCTTCCTATGTTATTCTGGGCTTTCATTTATGAAAACCACTCTTCTTGAATCCAATGAAAAGCATATGGCAATCAGTGGATGATGAAGCCCAAGTCTGTTACGGTCCAATTATGGTTCTCAAGAGAAATCAATGGTAAAATGTTCTTAAAAACTCAAAAACAAAAGATATAAAGCTTATGATAATTGCTAAAACAGTTTTAACTGACTAAAGTACCTTGGCTCATTCTTGTAAATGATTTTAGCCCTCATTCTGCATTGACATCCCTGTCAGCAATTTCTTTGAAAGAATTTGCACCTTATTTTTAAAATGTTCTTAAAAGTATACATTGTATAACTGAGCACAAACATAGTTGTATTCAAAAGATAAGGAGGAGGACATCTGAGTGTATTTGCTTCCACTGTCTTTGCCCAGACATTTCTTCTCACTTGATTTTCTTAGGCAAGTTTCCCACATTATTTCAGAGGGAGGATCCCAGCCCAGAGCCGCTGGTTTGTTGTGCTTGCACTTCCAGCAGGTAGAAATAAGAAATGTAAGTGCCAGTTTACTTTAATATTCAACTCCACTGACTGTACCTGTTTCTTTAGTACAAAAATCATAGCAAATGATAAATCAGTTGCCAAAACTGGGGAAACACCAAGTTTCCAAAGCCTTCTCCATTGCCCTCAAAGTAATACTACACATTTTCCACTCAATCACTCCTTGCTTTCCATTAGTTTCCATTGCAGAAATCGTGAGAAAATTATTTATCATGTGTACACCATGAGTTTGGACTGAAGAATAAAAATAAAATGTAAAGTTTTCAAATTTGCATACTTGTTCAAGACTTATTCACAGATGAACTAACAAGCTGCTCTCTATGCATTTAACTGTGTGTTTTCAGTTTGCTTTTTGTTTAGTCAGTCACCATAGATCTATACAAACATACATTAGAAGAGTCATTCTACAAAAAGTTTGGGGCAGGAAAACATCCCTTATTTGAAACTATTTTCTGCTGATTTATTTATTTTTCTTTTTCTACCAAACAGCAGTACACTGACACTTTTCCTGGAAATCCCATTCTAAAGTGGTGAGAAACTGGGTAACTCTTGTAATGGGGTACTGGAACAACACAAGACAAAGGTGTGATTTCACCTGAAAAGAAAGAACAATTCCACCGGAGCACGTCTTCATATGCTTCCTTTGGGATCTGTGTGATCAGCACTGAAATATATTCTTTGTAGAGTTTCCAAGCTCTTGTCATTAAAATTAGTATCATGAAGATCACACTCCAGAATGCTCTGGGGGAGAAGGCACTGCAGGTGCCCTAGCTCTGGATGCTTTCTCTTCTCTAGGTTTGAATCTGAGTATCTTCTCTTGCTCTTCATAAGCCTTCAGATTTTGCATGATGAATTAGTCATCCAAAACCAGTGTGACTCGTAAATGGAGATCTTGTTCTGCTCATGGAATATCACGGGTTCTTCATTATCTAATTCTGGATTATTTTAAATGTTATCAATTTATTCTGTTAAACTGATTAATCTCAGTAGGAGATTTTGAAGGTCACAAAGTGCACAGATTGTAAAAGCAAAACTTTGTGGAAAATACACAGTTAATTACTGTCCTTTCTGAGTTTTGAAGATACAAATTGAATACATATATAGTAGTAATGCTACAGAAGACTGAAAATGTACCAGCTTAAAATAAAAATCATATATTGCTTTTGAAATTTGGAAAGATTGTTCAACGTTCCATTCACTTCATAAGTAAAATTGCAAAATCGGGAATTATCACAATCATATAATTGTAGGAGTTGGGAGAGACCTCAAGAGATCATTGAGTCCAACTCTGCTTCTAAAGCAATACCCAACAAAAAATCACACAGGTAGTGTCCAGCCAGGTCTTGAAAATCTCCATAGAGGGAGACTCCATGACACCCCTGGGCAGCCTGTTCCAGCATTCTGTCACCCTTACCATAAAGAAGTTCTTCTGCGTGTTACTATGGAACTTTCTATGCTCAAGTTTTAGCCCATTGTTCCTTGCCCTATCACCACACACCACCAAGAAGAGCCTGGTCTCATCATCCCACCTCATCATCATCCCACTTCTGTTCTGATATTTATAAACATTTATCAGATCCCCTCTCCAACTCCTTTTCCCCAGGCTCAACCGAACCAGGCTACTCAGCCTTTCCTCATACAGGAAATGCTGCAGGCCCTTTATCATCTTTGTAGCTCTCTGCTGGACTCCTTCTAGGAGACCCCTGTCTTATTTGAACTGGGGAGCCTAGAAATGGACACAATATTCTAAACGTTGCCTGAGCAGGGCAGAGTAGAGAGAGATGATAGCCTCCCTTGACCTACTGGCCATGCTCTTCTTAATACACTCCAAGATATTATTGACCTTCTTAGGCACAAGGGCACTCTTCTGGCTGATGGCCAATGTGTCATCCACCTGGACCCTGCAATTATGTATCAGTTAGGTTTGTTTGCAAGAGCAAACATTAACACATCTCTCTTAAACAATATTAATTGGCTTCAGAAATGAAATTATAAGGAAGGAGTGAGTCATAACGTTAAAGTATCAATCTTTCTAATTATAATGTCATTGAAGTCATGTTCTCTGCTCCATTCATCTTTTTCAGGAATGTTTTTGTGAGGGCACAGGCCATATGTTAGAAAATCCAATGCTTCTCTCACTAACCAAACATCAGAGGTTTGCACAGACTTGATCTGCCTCATCATAAATCAGAGACAAGAGATTCATACTCACGTTGCCTAGACAGATTCAATACTAAACATTAAGTTAGAAACTGTGGAGCATTTTATGACCCTAAATAAAACTTAGCAGTTACACAGCTTTATCTTTCTAAACTTCTGGGAGCAGAAAAATGACTATCCAAACACAGAGATAATTTTTCTTCTCTAAACTTAGGAGTCCCGTTACTTCTAATATGTTTCCAATGCAGAGATTTTCTGTGAAAATTACTTCTCCATACAGAGCTGCAATTAGCAGAGAAGATCTCTGGGGAGATAGCTTGGCCCTGCAACATGTTGGTTTATTTCAAAAGGTAGGAATAGCATCCTTTTGGTCAGTGATTGCTGTCATGTGAAATGAGGGTCACAGCTCTGGAGATTTCCACAACAGAGGGTAGCCCTCTGTGTAAAAGTGTAGGACAAGTCCTTTGACTAGCTATGGAGTAATAAAAAAGCAGGGTTGGAAGGATGCAAGGACAGAAGAAGGAAGAAAAGAGAGACAGTGAAAAGAGTGTTGGCAAAGCAATAGTTAGATAGGATTTTTAGCATTTGTGCTCTTACTGTCCCCCAGAACATCTCAAACTGAAATGCTTGTTCTGGGTCAGTCAGAGTAGTTGCTTCCCTTTGGAAGCAGATCTTACTCTTGCTCTGTCTCTTGCCAGCTGTGGGAACTCATCCCACAGGTGTCTCGGTACAAATTCTCCCTGGAGCTTTGGTACACTCCCTCCTTCTGGAACTAGAGCCAGCTGCATTATTAGGACAGATCTTATGTCCACATGCAGCAATAACAACCAGCTCACAGTCTCTCTGACAACAAATTCTTTAAAAAAAAAAAAAAAAAAAAAAAAAAAAAAGCAATGATTTATGCAACAACCAACAACCTTTCTTTGTAGTGTATGAGTTTTTCTCCCTGTTCTGGAGTATCACTGAGCTGTGGGCAAGGGAGCTGTGAAATGCCTGCTTTGGAATTGTTGAAAGACACTGCTGTTCTGTTCTAACTGCTCAGAACAGTATTATCAGATGTTACCTCCTGCAGATCACATTGCTACTGAGCCTTGGTTGGCACATGCCAATGGCTACTGCAGGCCCTGCTGGAGCTGTGTACCAGACAGAGCCCAGACAGAAGGTCATTGCACAACACTTAGGGAGCTCCTGCTTCCCCCAGATGTGGAAGGTGTAGGGAAAAATGTTATCACTGGGACCCTGAAGAAAAGAACTGTTACTGGCAGAACTTATGTTAACTTTACAAGAAGCGTAAGTTTCAACAAGTCATCCCATTGCTGCTCTCTTGTGTGGGTTTCTCTGTGGGAGGAATAAGGTCTTTCTGGAATAAAACCCCAAAGAGTCCAAGAGTTCCTCAGAGAAAATGGCAAGATTGCACAACGTTGGTCAAGGTTGTTGCCTGTAATAAGGGACAGACTGAATCATAGCGTGACTATTATGGGTAAATACAAGTTTCTCCTCAGCTTAACTACTCAGTGTGAAAACACACAGCTTCAGCACCTGAACACACAAGAAATGCACCGGCATTCCCTTGAGCAATGGCTTGAAATTTAAGTAGTTGGCACAATCAATCTCTCTGCTCCAGCTTTTAAAGCTTCACTTCTGCTATTTAAGGGATGGCCAAGCTTCAAATGTAGAGTGGACAGTGCCCTCTAGCCTAATGATGTGGTCAGAGCACTCTGGACAGCAGAAATATCCTCTAGAGTGGCTTTGTCCCTCACACCCCAGCTTTCTGTCCTCCCAACAAGCCTTTTACCACCTCTTGAGCTGGAGGTGATCTTTCCAATTGCATGTGATAACATCTGTTGTTTCTCCCACATAACTTCAAAGAGAGAAAATTCTCTGGCATTTAAATCCAAGAGTGTTTCAGGCTAAAAATGCCAAATGACCTGAGGACTGTGCATAGACAGAACAGGACAAAACACAGAAGACTGACTTCAGTGTTAGCATCTCCAAAATCAGGAAAGAATTCATCTGGATATGACTCCACACAGTGTGTACATTCCATATGTTAAAGGTTGAGACATTTAGTCTTCCTCGGCATTAGTTTTGCAAATTAAAGTCATAAGGAGGAAGACTATACATTCATGTGGCCAGAGATCCAAAACAAGGTACCAAGGAGTTGCTGCCTGTTGGTGCATATAATAGACAACAAAGCCTTACCTTGCAGAGCTGAGTAGGAAAATAAGAAAAGTAGAGAGATAACAGTAATTTGCTTTTGTTTAGGTAGAATGATCCATACTCAGCAAATTACTTACTGCAAGCCTTCTTCCCTGTTCACTAGATGCTTGCATGCATTTCTAATTATATATTTTAGGTCCAGCAAAGAGTGTGTCTGGTCTTCTATATTTTGAGTTCTCATTTTTTCTTCTAAATGAAAGAGAACTGTCAGTCTAACTCAGGCATAAAGTATGTTAAAATGTTGAGTGCTGCTGTGCATGTTCCTCTCTCAGGTGAATCCATCAGCAAGCTGGGAAGAGACAAAGGCCAAAGAAGTACTCAACAGCCAGCATGATAAAGCCAGGCACCTTTGCAGACCAGCAAAGTGCCTCCAAAATTAATTAAGAGCCAAGAAGACCTTTATTTAGGTTCTGCTGTAAGCTGAGTACTCCTTCTCAGCTAGGCAGTTCCCATGTTCTAGTGGCTATCCAAAAGTCTTGTTTAAGGAGGTCTATGGAGGATAAGTAGTGCTGTCATGTGCTGAGGAAAAAAAAAAAAAAAAAAAAAAACAGAAAAGAATCAAGATCTTTGCAAGTAGAGACACAGCTTCACTCTCTCTGCTCTCTCAGTTGTCACTTTCATCAGACAATGGTCAAAGTCAAGTTCTGTTTTCCCTGCCAGCATCAGGTCTCTGCTCAGTCCATCCTGGCTATTGTGAGTGCAGTTGGGTCCTTGACCATGCCTGAAATACTCCAGTCCAATGGCTAAGACTCATAGCTGAAGGATGAGCTCACCAGCTCTCCCAGCCTAGGGACAGCCTGGAGTTCAGGACTGTGGTTTGACACATAGCAGGAGTGCTGCTTCAACTTTTGCCCTTGGATATTCATTCCAGCATGCAGCCCTTAAACCTTTGCCCTTGGCTATTTTTTCCTGTTTATTCGACTTCCTATTAGCCTTCCAGCGGCTTGATGTTTGTGTTCAGTCTAACTGACAGCAGGGGAACTATTCAGTTAAAAAAATGCCTTGAGGGGAGGTTATTTAAAAATAATGGAATTGTTTCTTTGATCTTTCTGTATGGATATGTACAAGGATTCATACTAACAAAATACAGCGGAGAACCATAGAAGTGTCAAGGTGAATGCTCAAGCTCATACTGCTTGCTGCGAAAGTACCTGACAAAGACTAATCTAGGCATGCATTAACTCAGTCTGTGCCTCGTGTATTCACAGTAGATGCCTCAAAAACATGATTTACCACCTCAGTGATGAGCTGTGCTTCACTGCTGGGAGCACCGAGCAAAGCTGTGTGATTGTGTATCACTGGTTTAACTCAGTGTTAACAAATGGGAATCAATGACACAGGGCTGGTTGCATTTCAAATGACCCAAAAGGCAAAAGAGATTGCCTAGACATCCAACTTGGCAAAGGCGTGGCACATGAAAGAGCATGCTCAATAGTACAGTTTTAAGCATCTAAGTACAATCCCAGTGTCTGCAGTGCTGCCCATACATGTTCCAAGAGTTTTTCACTGAACAGTTTTCTGCCTGAAGAAGCTTAATCTTACAGCCCTGAGGATTAAAAGAAATAATTCTCTGAGTGGGAAGCTAGGGTTGAGATTGCTGCCCATCTGCCAACCACAGCCTGCCTTTCAAATACACTGGGATATACTTCTTTATTAAAGTTAGATTTTCTGTGTATATGTTTTTACAGACATTTTATTAGCCTGCAAGAGAATTGTGGTTAACCAGAGCTCTCTTGCAGGCTAATAAAAGGTCTGTACTGATACACCAAATAATAATACTTGTAAAGTCAAATACAGAAAGAATAAAGCTCTTTCTGATAAACTGACTTTGTCATGGCATCTTCCAAACCCACACCCTAAGGTATGTTACTTGTACATTATTTAACACTACAATATCCTCTAATGCACTATGTTATGTAGTACTGAAACACAAAAGAAGTTCCAAACATACTTTCAACCCAAGTTTTCTTCTACATGTCATCACATAGAAGTTAGTGAATACAGCTTAGTGTGTAGTCCCACTCTTCTGCTTCGCTACCCACTGCAGCTTTCATGTATCAGTGTGTACTTGGGCATAACACAGATCATACCCTGGAATGCATCCTGGGGAGATCACTGGAATTCTTCATATGTTATTGTGCCACATTCAGTAGCAGAGATCTCTTGGACATGAGATAGATGCTCTTAGACATGAAAACAGCTGAACAGCAATATGAGCAGAAAGTATGTGGATCACAGGACTAACCATCCTTAAACATGTCCTTTAGGTTGCTTTTCACCTTCCACATGCACTGCCCATGGGACTTTAAAGATGTAGCCCACTGTATTGCCTCTACAAACATGGAAAGACTGACAAAGCATACACAGTGTCCTGAAAATATCAAACTTCACATGTTCCTGCAAAGCATTTGGTAGGTATCTCCACCTCCTCTCTGGCTGAGCTGTCTTCATCTCCTTGTTTTTATGCTGATGCACAGAAATTTGGTTCCAAGCACTGAGTGGGCTCACGGCTCTGTCCAAGGATAGTTTGTATGGGAGAAGATATATTTTTTCCCCTGGATGGGATTCAGCAGGGGGTGAGGGTATTGCTGCCTAGAAACTTTGTGCAGGGAGAATTTTGATAATTTTAATCACTTATTCAATGGTACCGGCTGCTCAGCTGAGTTACCAGAATTCTTGTTGAATGGCTCCTGTTGATATAGCCGTCAGTTCCCGAGTGAGTGCAAGCAAAGTTCGTGACAGCTGAATTATTGCTTCAAATCCATCCAGCATTCATCAGACATGTTCAGGCCGTGGACTGAAGCACAGATAATCTGAAGCATCACACAAGCACCAGCTTACGAAAATTTATAGCACAGGACACATTTACTTGTGAGAACTTCTAGAATTAGAAAAAGCATGGCAATATCTGTCTGATTAATTGGCAGGCAGAAAAATGTGATAGACAGGAACAGTTACACAGAGAAAGGAAGTATGTTTGAATGAGATACACTGATGTTGGGGAGACACTGGAAGGACTTGAAATATAAAGAGTATACGAATGCCTGAGATGTCCTCAGTATATCTAACTTGCACATTTCCATGCTTGTATGGCTATCACTAATCTAAATTAGATGGTGACTCTCATAAATCCCTTCTTTCATGATGTAATTAGGCTCTTCCACTACTATGCAAAGTAAGCCTCTTCAGTTTTATATTCATAAATCAGATTTAGTTCTAGGACTGCTTCCACCATCCCTTCCACAGTTAGTGAGATTGTTACCATTTGTCAGTGTTTATTGTGTTCTTCGGAGATTTATATTTAGCTTCATTTTCTTCCAAGAAATATGCTGTATCTTGTTTCACTGACATGAAGACTGACCTCTCAGGCTACTGTATGGAACAGTGCAATGGAACTCATCCCACTTGATGATTAAGCTCGTGCTGAACTTTACACTGCCAGCACAGTCAAAGGCAAAATAGCACACCTGCTTAAACTGGAAAGCAATTGATAATGTTTACAACATGTAGCTTGTTGTAGCAGAACAGCGTCAGCAGCAGGCTCCTTCTCTGTTCATGGCAGACACTGTAGACAATTGTAACCAAAGTACTAGGACTCCAAGATCTGAATCTTCCACATGGCAGCGTATGGAAGTATCAGCAGACACAACATAGAAAGGGTGGAAAGAATGGATGTGAAAGACAGCAGGTAAGTCAAGAAATGGTTAGGAATGTGCTTTTTTTGCATCAAGACCAGAAGACCAAGCATTCAGATTTGTTACTAACGTATAGGTATTTTTTACACTAAGCTCATGCTCTGATAACGTGGGTGCATGTAACATCTTCCCAACAGAAAGACAGACAGTAGCCATAAAGATGATAAAACAGTGAAATACAGCAAGAAGCAGAAGCTCTTCCTAAGGTTCCTGGGGGATATGGCAAGCAAGGTTCTGAGGCAAAATCACTGCATAATAACTGTTTCTACTAGGAAAGTGAGGAAGACGTGTTCAAAAATATTTGTTGTTGCAAGACAAATCCAACATACTCAGTGAAGACACAAGCTGGTGCCCTTGTCCTCAGCAGCCCTGATCACATAATCTGGACAGGACTGAGACACTTGGCTGTGTGTGGCGATGAGATCCCCTTGCTAGCATCTCTGTACTGTGTGGGTGAAGCTTACCTTCGCTGCTAACCATAAGGGTCCTATTACTGGTAGCGATTCTCATATTTCCACCCAATGCATTTTTCAGACATCTGAGATGGATTTTTTTTATTTTTTTTTTATTTTTTTTATTTTTTTCCAGTGAGAGGAATTCAAGTGCCCTCAGCACAGTTGTTTTTGGCAAGTAGTGTTTTTCTTTCAATTTCTTTTTAAATTCATGGCACTATCTAACTAGTATAGGCCAGCAGATCGAAGTCCATCACTGTTCCTCCCCGCAAAAAGACAAACCACAACGAACTATATGGTTTTCCTTCCAATCCAGGAGATGAAGGAATTTTTTGAAGCCATATATTGCCAATATGTCACTGGGCTCTTCAGACATAAATCCCTAGTGACAAAGAAAACTATGCATTTGAAAAATATTTATTAAAAAGAGATTATTTCTCTTGGGTCAGAATACTCATTTCCAAGAATAGGTCTGATCCAGCTTCACAACACAGAGATGCTTCCATTGAGATCTCATAGGAAAGAACTGTTGCTTTTTGAGTGCACCAAAACATATGCGCTACCCAGTGCATATGAATTACTTGAGGTTATTCTTGGCAGAGCAAAGCCTACTCCTCCTTGTCCTATCACAGCCAGTGTGAGTTTTGTTACTGGCTTTCCTGAATACAGGACTGACTGAGTCAGTCAGGCCCAAATACACTCTGCCGGTTGCATTATGTAATCATTAAGAGAACAAAAACAAAAACAGGAATAGGTAATCCATACAAAGAATAACTGGCAGACATTATTCCCTCACAATATTACATATTTACAATCTCCAGCTTTTGTAAATACTGGTAGAAGTGCTCATCACACCATTCTGGTTAAATGGTAGGGTTTGTAAAATGTGCACACAGCTTCTCAGCAGAGGAAGTTCTCTAATATTCTTTATTGGCTGGAGGAAAGTGGGTGCCAAATACAACTGTGAAATAGGAAACAATGCACAAAGGAAAAGTTCCAGAACATCAACACATCCGTTCCTTTCCTGCCATAAATAACCAACACACCCTTAACAGCAAGACTAAATGGCTCCAGGAAACTCTCATTAATGAAAATGTCTTAGCTGAGCTTCTCACTTTCAGTTGGAACTTTTCTGACCTGGAGAGCAGACAAGTTGTTCTGTAAGTAATAGGAGGCACTGAGATAAACTCAGATAAACTGAAACTAGCCCACTATCCACAGAGACTTAAATCTTCCTCTCATTGCCCAAGCATTAATGTTGAAAGGCAGAGCTCCGTTGCAGTCAAAGTCAATGACAAAATCCTGCACTAAGTCTATAAAGACTCAGCATTTGTTCCAGCATCTACCCTTTAATTTTCTGGAAACCAGAGATAAGGCAGGAAACAAAAATGTGCGTATATGTACTACACACAGATAAGTTTTGTTATAAAATATAGCAGCTGTGACATTTTACAAGGGAAAGTTGCAGGGTGAGTCAGGATGCATAGACAGCATATTTTCTGCACATCAAAAGCTACAGGGTAAGGATAATCAGCGCAGCCATTAGTTAGTTCTTTATTTAAATTAGTGTATTCCACTGTGTAACAATCGGGTATCAGAAATTCAACCTTCAACTTTATCACCTTGACACCTTCACTATGAAATTGTCTTAAACTGTGGCTGGTCAGGAAAGTTTCTTCACTTCTAATGGTGCCTCTAACCACTGGGTCATTAAATAAAACAACAAAACTTAAAAAAACAAAACAAAACAAAACAAAACAAACAAACAAACAAACAAAAACACCTCAAAAATGCCCCCTACCTCTGATTTCTCCTGGCAGCAAGAGCAAATGGTACAAATGAATAACATATGCCATAAAGAAATGGGGCCAGATCCTCTGTAGTTAATCATGGCACGCATTCCTAATACAGGAAGGCTTCCTGTCAAGTGAGATGCCAGGGAGCCATTATGAAGGAGAAAGTAGTATGAGCTGCAGAAAAGGAAGGTGGTACAATTTAATTTGACACATACAATGCCTTCAAAAATAAAAAATAAAAAAGAGAGAAAAAAAAATGTGTTACATACCTTTGTGGAAACTTGCATTAATGCAGCTACCATGCACAGCACAGGGACAAACTGTATCCTGCCCAGCCCAGCCTGGATCAAACACAACAAAACTACCAGCTTCACCCCAAGCTTTCTGATGCTGTGGATATTACTGGTTCCTCTGGCATACCATGGCAAGAGGGGATGCAGAATGAAAACTAGGGAAAAATAAATGTAGAGTTGGTCCTAGGCAGCTGGCACAGCAAATCACTGTGTGCCTGGACTGCACAGAGCACAGAATGAGGCATCCAGCAAGCTTCTGCAATCAGGAGAGACTTGGGACCATGAAGAGATGCCCCTGAGGAGAGAGCTCAACTGAAGTGTGTCCATCCTTGGAGTTACAAATATTTAAATATGCAACAGGAGGAAACATCATCTATGGCTTGGGATTCACTGCCCGGGGCTTATGCCGTTACCCTTCTTTCCCAAGGACAGTATGCCTATAAGGAGATGCAGCTCTTGAGAAGGTGACACAGGTCAATGAATACACAGCTGCCTCAGGAGACCTGAAGTCAAGCATGCTCTTGAGATGGAATAGACTCAACCACAAGATTCATGTTCTTGATCTAGCTTACAGCAACTTCAATTTTCTTTGCACAGGAAAAAAAAACATTGGAAAGGGAAGGAAAGGATGGAAGATTTCATCTCTACAAAATAGTCTGCATTCACTTAGCCTAGGCAGGGAATGTGCAAGGTTGTGGAGAGTGGCTTTGGAGACCCCAAATACATCCACATAGCCAAGGGAGGACACATCTGGCTTAGCACCTTCATACAAGTACATGCAGTTCTTTACCATGCAGGCTCTAAGAAAAACCACCTACAGCAATCTAGAAGTCCCCTGGAGGAGAGCACAAGCAGGAAAATCCAAGGAAAACTGAGAAGTCACTTTTTCTCTCAGTCTTGCTGTGGCTTACAGGGGAACAAAAGAGGAGCCATAGGCTTGCTTGCTTGTTTGATTTTACAGGCCTCATGGCATGTATATATATAATTGCTTGACTCTTGAGACTGTGGGACTGTGAAGATTTGAAGTTTGATTTAAAAGAGAGGCTGGCATGCAGCTATTGTGGCTTCAGAGAAATGCTGGAGGTCAAGTCCCAGACCTCAAAAACTGGAGGCAAATACAAAGTTGGTCAAGAACTTCCTGCACTTGAAGGTCTGGCCCAACACTTTGAACCCCAGATGACTGGTGGCGTCCGAAATGTTGGACAGGAGGGTTTTCTGAGAACGGTGTTTAATGGTGTCAAAGGGAACTTGAAGTGACCAGATTTGTGACTTCATTCTGCTTTCTACAGCCTGCTGGGCACCACTGGCTGCTGAAGTATCTTCTGCAACTGTGCCCTGACAAAACCCTGACGCTAAAGCCGCACAGTATGACCAGGGAGAAACTGAAATCCTCAGCCCTGGAAAACCATAACCACCGCTCCTCCGGCTGAGCATGAGCACAGCTCCAGCCTTGGGCTCAGAACGCCGCAGGCAGCGCTGCCCACGCGCAGGCCGGGGGCACCAGGTGCCATGAGCAGCCGCACCCCGAGGGCAGGCCCGAGGGTGCTGCCTCCCGCCTGGGCAGCCGCGCCGCTGGGCGATGCGCGGCGCAGGCTCCTCCCGCAGGCAGCCCGCCAGGCCCTCTCCTCCATCCCTCCTTCCCTCCCTCTCCCTGCCTGCTCCATCCCTCCTTCCTGTCGGCGCTGCGCACTGCTGCCCGCCGGAGCTGGGCCGCCCGGGATCGCGCCGCGGGCATTGCGCACACCCCCGCGGCATGAGGCCGCCGCAGGGCAGGGCGAGGCGGCGGCGGGTGAGTGCCGGACCCGGTCCGAGCGGCTTTCGCCGGCGGCGCCGCCGCGCGGGGGGCTGCGCTCACACCTGGGAGGGGGCCGCGCCGGGAAGCGCCCCCCGCCTCCCTCCACCCGCCTCGAGGAGGGGCGAATGGCGGCGGGGAGGGAGCGGGGGGGCCGCAGGGGGCGAAGCGGCGCGGCTGTGGGTGGCTGTGGGTGGCGAGCCCCGCGCTACGCTGCCTTCCCGCAGTGCCTCCGGGCGAAGGGGCACGGAGCTCCCGCTGTGCCGGCGGCGCCTCGCAGGGCCGCGTCCCCCGCGTTGGCCGGTACTCGGGCGGGGGACAGGTGGCGGCGGGGCCGGGGGCGCGGCGGGTGCGGACTCCCCCGGGGGAGAGCGGCGGGGAAGGCAGCCGCTGCCTGGAGCCGGCGATTATAAAGAGGCTGTGTTGTGTCAACAGCTCATTCTGCTGGCCGGCAAGTTGGTGGGTTCAAGGACCGAGAAGTGGGTAAATATTTATGCCTCTTCTTGCGTGACTTTTATTTATCATTTATTACTATTATTATTTAAAGTAGCATCTTAATAAAAAATAAAAGAAACAAGACTTTAGGAGGGAAATGCAGAGTCCTTTCTGCGGCCAGGAGCATCCGGACGCACCTCTCACGCTGGGGGTGGCACGGCAGTGTCAGCTCACCGCCTCTATTTTAAGGGATTGAATTTATGGTGCCTTTAGAGAGCGTGCTTAAAAAAAGATCACCCTAAGTCTTTAAGGTGATTCTGGAAGAAACGTCATTCCCGTGTTTCAACTCAGTGTGAACAGAGCATGTTGTGCTGGCATGCTGGGTGCTGCTCCGGTAAGAATTAGCAATAGATGGGGTTTTCTGTTTCCTAAGTGTAAATGCCAGAGGACTTTGCTGTAAATGGGAATCAGACTTCGGATAAGTATTGAAATCTGCTTGTATCTGGGGTGTAGGAACTCTCCCTTTGATTCTCTAATCCAGACATGTGTGCTTGAAATTTCTGTTGCAAAAACAGTCAGATATTCATTTTCCACAACCAAGTTTGCCATGTTGTGTTAAATTCCTTCAGGAATTTAACATCACATCATACAGCACACAGGGAATGGTTAGCTTTCTTCTTAACATGAAGTTTGGCTTGTTACTTATGCACGGTGATGTGACTTGTTTGACATCACACCTGAATGTCTTTTCTGCTTTTTTTTCTTGTTGTCTTTAAATTCTTCTTAAACCCTAAGCATGTAGCTTGGACCCTGACGGTTAATCAATTTTAGCAGGTCTGTTAGCTGTGTGAAAGATGAGGGTCCATATCATGCTATATTCCCTCTAATGGAGCAGTGTATTGTTTTCTGTTGTTTTGTTGGTGCACATATGTTTTATTAATACAGCTTTGTGCATCCTGTGGGGGAAAATGCATAAACTTGTCAATTCGCAAATAGTCTGCTTGTTCTTAACTTCTCGACCATTGTATGCTACAAATATTGTGGTGAGAAAGATAAGCACTGAATTCCGTTTGTTTTTGGTGATAAAGGACAGCAAGCACTCCTGGATTGGGCCCCAGTGACTCAAAATTAAAACTGTGATGAATGAAGGATTAGGATGTGGGAAAGGCAGAAGCAAATGCAGGGAGAAGTACCGAGTGAATGGTGCCATGCTGCCTCTGGTTGCTGTTGCTGAGCCACGGCTGCCAGCTGTTAGCTGGGCAGGCGTCTGCAGGTCTCTGCTGAGAGGTCTGCTTAGACTGCAGAGAACAGCTTAGCATCAGGAGGCTCCGGGTCTGCAGGGATGTGTATCTAAACCAGAGGATGATGGAGACGTCCACAAATCAAGAGCTTAAAGATCACTGCCTTGGAGCTGCTTTAGAATACAGCTATCAGATAGCAGAAGACCTGATTTGTTTGCTTTTTCTTTCTGTTTACTCAGTCTTCACATCCTTTCATCTTATCACTGTTTTACCTATTGAAACTTTTATCAGCGTTATTAAGGGATAAGGATTTCCATTGTGCACTGTCCAAACATACCTTTTCAGTCACTTAGAGTAACTGGTGGCAAGCACTATCAGGGGAGTTAGATTGTGCAAAATTCCCTTACAGGTGTGCTGAGGGAAGGGAGAAATGTAACCTTTAGGTGAGGGCATGCTTGTAGACTTGCCACTGTGGAATGGGCAGGAGCAGCCATATGGGTGGAGATGCTCTCCAAGAAAGAAAAACTTATTTCACAGGTGGTAAAGTTGTTCCTGCAACTTTAGCACTGAGCTCTTGGGGCTTTGATTTTCACATGCTGGATAAGTTACCATCATGAAGTCTGGTCTGTTTCATCATCACATGCAGCCTAGGCTTACTCTAAGAACTTTAGTAAACATAATAGATATATACATGGATTTATTTATACATCTTTATGTGTAATGCTATAGCAGAGTCTGCACTATTGATAAGAAGCAGCTCTGTTAGAGCATGAATTGTTTAATCTGGTGGGTGCCTGAAAGCAAGGTTTGGTGCCACAAGAGCTGATGTATTTAAGCAGAAGGGTTGATGTATGCTGGTAAGAATTATACCTGAAAAATTAAATGGTCCTTCAAGTAAAATATGTCTGGCAGTCTTAAACAATGGAGATTTTTATAGATCCTGACTCTATCTTACAGAGTGCAGCGCATCACAAGGATGATGCAGATGGATTATGTTTTTCTGCAAATGACTCAGTAAATGATGTGACCAGGTAAATGAGGCTTTTTTCCAGTTACGCTATGTGTTAGTGCTCAGGGGAAAGCAGAGCATGCTAAATTCAACCATGCTGCTGTGTAACCCAAGGAATGTTCATACATTTGCTAGTTGAAAACTGCAATCATGCACATTTTTGAAAGTCAGATTATATTACCTTGTAATGAGCTTACTAGAGCTGTCGAAATAAAAAAGACAGAGATCTCCTAGAAGGAGTCCAGTGGATGGCCACAGAGATGATAAAGGGCCTGGCACGTCTCCTGTATAAGGAAAGGCTGAGTGACCCGGGCTTGTTCAACCTGGGTAAAAGAGGATGGAGGGGTGGGGGGGTCTGATAAATGTTTATAAGTATCTAAACGGAGGTGGGAGGCAAATGGATGAGGCCAGGCTCTTGGTGGTACGCAGTGATAGGATGAGGAGCAATGGGCTAAAACTTGAACACAGGAAGTTCAATAGTAACTTGCAGAAGAACTTCTTTATGGTAAGGGGCAGTGCAGCACTGGAACAGACTGCCCAGAGGGGTTATGGAATCTCCTAAAGAAATATTGAAGACCTGTCTGGGCATCTACCTGCATGATTTTTTGTTGGGTACCTGCTTTAGCAGCGGGGTTGGACTCAGTGATCTCTTGAGTTCCCTTCCAAATCCTGCGAGTCTGTGATTCTGTGAATGTCAGCTTTCAGGGAAAATGCAAAAAGGAAATCAGGAAGCTTTGGTTTTGTTCCATTTTCAATAATACAGATAGTTGTAACAAAAATACTGAGATCTTATGTTGAAACTGATGTTGAAATGCAGAGTTGACTTCAGTGGAGGGGTGTTTTTTAGAAGTACAAGGAAGACTTGATGAAGGAGATGTAAAGATAACTTGCTTAAGTAAGTATCTTAAGATGATGTATGTTACTCTGGATTAGACATCAGTCCATGCCCACTGAACTGTGGAGAACAGGTGCAGAAATCAATTTTACTGCTGTTAACAAAACTGACTAGATTTACCTGCAGTGGTTTTGTATTTTAGTGTGCCTTTTCTCCTGATATTGAGTTACAAACCCTTTTTGACTGTTAAGCATCTAATTTCTGTCTAAAAATAAGAAAAGTAAGCTACTTTCTTCTAGATAAGGCATGAGAAGTGATTATGCCCAAAGGCCAGTTCATGTACTTCACTCCATAAGCAGCTTAATATAAAATATATGAGTAATCCCTGGGAGCAGGGCCTGGAGCCCGTGGTCATCCAGTCCTCCCTCACAAGGACACAGAGTTCTGCTCTGAGTCAGAGGTTATTGAAGTCATGAGGAGAAATGCTATCTACAGAAAGACTGGGGAAATCTCCATCCTGGCTCATCTCTTTATCTCTAACATGGTCATAGATGCTCCCCACCCCAGAGCATGTTCTACAGTCATCAGGCCACCCCAGCAAGTATAACATTACTACAGCTTTCTTTTCTTGGCTGCTTTTTTGGGAGACCTCATGCTGGATGGCTGTATGTGACCTGTTCTGTGAACATTTTATTGGTTGGCTTAGGTGAGAAAATAATTGCCTTGTGAATTTTGAGCATGTAAGTGTTAGGCAGGTGTTCTGGTCTTATCAAACTTGAGATCATCTGCATATATACATGTTGATGCTTATGTAATTTATCATCTATCTCCTCCTCTCCTTTTTTTTTTGTTTTGTTTTTGTTTTTTCTCTCCCCATTAATATTTAGCTGCAGCTAAATGGGATTTTGGAGCATGTTGTTTTAGGTCTGTGCATCGCAAATTCTGATTTTATATGTGCTTAAATGTCTCCAGGGATTGCTTCCAGAATCTTCTGGATTTCTTCCAGACTCATTACTATGGCAGTGGTGAGGGCCATATAAATTCCTAGATGGCTAGAGCTGCTTTCTTACCCACCTTTATAGGGTAGGGGACAGCTTGAATGCCAGAAACCCACAAAAAACAAAGATTCCCTTGTTCCTTGGCTACTTTGCTTACTGAATTATAAACCAACAGATATTAAATAGAATTAATGATACCTAGCAGTTTCAAACTCTGGGTAAAGCTTTTTGAAGTAACCACCAGGCTATTGCTGATCACTGCTGTTTTCCCTACTCTGGTTAGCATGTAATTCCTGGATTTACAGGTGATGGGAGCCCTCCAGGTGTGTGACTGTGAGGTCCTTGCCCTTATAAGAAACAGGAGCTTGTAGCAGGGTCTTTTGCCCCTTCACTGCTGCCTGCCTTTCCCTACTGTTCTCTTGAGTCACTCCTAGAAGTGAATTTCACTGCAAGAAGAAAACGCTTCAACTAAATATAGCTTCTAACCCATTGGTATGAATGCTGGTCAGGGTGTAAGGTTTTGAAGGGCATATGTCTCCCCTGCTTTCCATGCACTGTCAGTAGCTGGCACTTGAGTGATGACAAAGACTGTTGCTACAACAGAAGCAGCCTTCGCTTATCCCATAGACAGAGAACTGCTGAGTTGTCACTGTGGAGTCCAAATTATGCCTTTTACCTCAGGGAGCACAAGTTATAAAAGCATGTGTCCTGAAAACAAGGATGGCACTGTAGCAGCTCCCTGCTCCTCTGCCTCACTTCTGTCAAGCCAAAAAGCAGAGCATGGGCAGCTCATGTTGCCAGCTTACTGCGGGGGTAGCAGGATGGTTTCCCTGTCTCTTGGGCCACATGTGTCTGTGAACAGAGTCTTTTCTCTCTTGTAAACCTAAGAATTGAGGGGAATCATCCTTCAAAACCAGATAATACAGCATACTGGCCAGCCTCAGCCAGTGGAAGTCTTCAGTAGCTGAAGGCGGACTTTGGTTTGTTTTTATGCTTCAGTGTCTTCCAGGTCAGACAAAAAATTTCACTGTTATAGTATAATTGATTAGAGCATTATTGTGGGGCTTCAGGTGCACTGGTAATAGCTTCAGTAGTTTTAACTTCATACCAAGGTGGCCTGGTTTGTAGCACAGGATCATGGAATTTATGTATAGCAGTGTGTTTGTACTCTAGATAGTAAATGCTATCTGAAAAGTATGTGGGAATGTTTCTTGTGCCTTTTTTATTTTTATTGTTATTATAGAAGTTGCTTAACAGTGTAATAAGAGCATAAGTTACAGAGGTGGTAAAAAATGTTCTGCTTAGGCACACTCTGTTTTACTTCTGGGCCTCAACCATCTAAACTAGTTTTGTTCCATGAATAAATTAACAAATTCCCTTCAAGAGGAGATGCAGGCTCTTTTGACTGGGCAGCACTGTTAGACATTTGCTGTGGATGGTGTGGATGTCACCTGTCACAACCTTGACTAGCATGATGAACTGAGCAAGCCAGCTCTTTCCCAGCTGGCTTTGTTCCCTCAAATACTCCTCGTGTTGTTCCCTTGGCCATGCAATACATTTCAGCCTAAAGATTTTAATCTACTTTCTCTTTATTGGGAGCACTTTGAGCAGCTCTCAAAAAGCTGGTTTGGAGCCAGACTCTGACTTGGCCACATGTCATGAAGTAGCCTAGGCCAGTCTTTGTTGTGATAGGCCTAAGCACCTTGAAGGCAATCCAGCCTGCCACATTTAGGTTGAGTCTGAGATTGTGTCTCTAATGCAGTCCATCAGGGCAGTTTATCTACTTCTCTGGTATTGATGGTTTCTATGAAGTTGCATTTTGTGTTACTTGGTTGTTTGGGACTGCTACTACAATTGCATGTATCTTGGAGAACCCAGAGGGCTGGCAAATTTGAACAAGCAAGAGAGGAAGCATGGCTCTACTCAGTGTGGGCCTGGCTTGGAAAGGCAGCTGCCTTCTGGGGCAGTCTGGCAATATTTGTCTAATTCTGGCAGCTCTCCTTCCTCTCAGATCAGGGCTCATGCTGTCATCCAGAAGCTCTTTTGCCAAGGCATCTCTGTCACTTGCCTTGGGAATTAACCCTGTTTGTATGGCTGACTATGGGTTTGAACCAGGTGATCTAATGGCCTCCCCTGACTATAAAATCAGTAAGGATAGAGCTACAAAATATCTTTCTCAAGTAATTGGTTTTAATAGTACTGCTTACATCAAGTAAACTTCAAGAGAAAATTGTGTGGTCCGTATTACAGGTTGGGCTTCTGTGGCCCAAAGGTGAATATAAGTTTGAACTACAACTAATTTTCACAGTGTTTTATGTTTTGAATGAAGTTCATCATCTGCAGCAGAAGAGAGATTTGACCTCCATGATTTTACAGCTACTCTTGAGCTCAAACTAAGAAGATAAGCTTTTAATACTTAATCCTATGTGGAGTTCTGAGAAAGAGACAACTTCAGTGTTGTCTTGAGCTAGCTGTAACAAGTACCAAAGTACTGTGTGTGTGAGTTGCATATACTTGTCACGCGCTTCTTGTACTTCGGTTAAGGTTTCTGCTGGTAATGAGGATAATAATATCTGTTCCCTAGAGTCAACCTGTTCCTCTTCCTTTTCCCCTCCTTCTCCTGCTCCGTACTCCAGCAAAGGTCATAGCCATGAGAAGTCTTTAGTACACAGGTCTCCAGGCACGTAACTCATAATTCATCTGCTAGAATAGCATTGTCACAGTTCCCAATATAGAACGGCCTTCTCCTCCAAACTGAATGTGATTGGCCGACTTCTCTGAAATGCTAGGAATTTTTCAAAAGAAGATATTTTTGGTCCTGTGTTACTACACGTTTCAAATGATGGAACTGGTGTGGATGTGAATCCAGCAATTTGCCATGTGACTGTTATTTTAAATCTTACCTCAAAATTGATAGTTCATCCACTGTATAGTGTCTTCCCTCAGTGTTAAAACAGTTACACGATCTGTGGGATTTTTATGCTAATCTGGGCTGATGTTAGTGTAATATGAACCTGAAACTTAAATTTTGAAATACTTGTGCTAAGACCATTTTTAGGATTATTTTCAGGAATGCATCTGGTCTTATCTTTAAGATTTCAAGCAGCTCATCCAGTCCTTGGAAAGCTTTGCCAATGCCAATTTACTTCATTTAAAAAACAACAACAAAAAAAAAGAAAACAACAAAGCAACACTTTTTAGTGATGGTCTGCTATATGGCATTGTCTTTTGTATCTCATATTTCACAGACTATGTTTAAGCCTTTCTTCTTTGAATTGAGAATTGTGATCAAGTAACCTTGTTAAGCTAAATAGTTGTGTTATTTCAGGCTTTGCAGCAACAGATTATCTCCCAGACCAGATCTGCTCTATGTAACTTTTTCATTCGGCATGTAAACTGGCAGTACTGGATTAGCCCATTTCTATTGCCAGTGAATGTTTAGTATTTCTCTTACAGTGTTTGCTAGAATTCTGTAAGGTAGCCTCACCCATGCAGACTAAGTTGTGAGGACATTTTTTTTCAGTATATTTGAGTGATAGTAAAACTCATACTCTGAAAACTGAATATTTTCCCATTTCTTCTCCATGTTTCAACTCACAAGCAGTGCAGGTAGTGTTAATATGCCAAGTACATATCCTTGAAAATGTTGTGTTCTTTTGTTTTACCCTTTTGCTCTGCTGTGTGCTTTTTGGCTAATCAGTAAGTATCTCTGGGTTGGAGATGAGTTTGGACTGTGATTACTGCAGATTGTAATGGAAGCAAGCCCTTAGTGTTACAGTAGCTGCCTGCAGAGTTAGGTCATTGACGAACTCTGATCACTGTTAACTTTTCTCACTACACATGTAAGCACAGAAGGTGTACTTGTAATTCAGTATCTTTTCTGATGGAACTTCTTGTGAAGCAATCTTCCTCACTGATTATATATGAATCTCTTAACTCCAGGTACCTACTGTGGCTGCCTGCTTCAGCGCTCAGCTCTGCTGCACTGAAGAGTGAGGACTGAGTCCATCAAAGGCTCCTGTAGCTGAGCTCCTGCCAAAATTGCAAGTGTAAGTGTATGCATAGCTTTATTTGTAAGGTCGGATTAGTCATAGTCAGGAGCAATATGCGTATATATGTGGTTACCGAGGTTTGTTTTCTTGCGTAAATGATCACTTAGTTGTACAGCAGCCCATGGCTTTGGAATACCTTCATTTCAGAGGGCTCAGGTGATCTCTGATGGCATTTTGCTGCCTGGTTCATGGGACTTGCAAAGAAGGTTCTTCAATCTAAGCCCAGATATATGAAGGACTGTCTATTTCAAAAGTTCTTTAACAGTATTGATAATAATCAGCTCCTGTTCATCTTTTCTTTTGAGGTTAAGTGCATCAAATTTTACAATTTCTGTTGGTTTTTTTTATTTTTATATATTTTTTTATGTTACCTGTTTTATATTTTTATATATTTTATTGTTGGAGTGTTTTAATTTTCTTAATTTGAAAAAAAAAAAAAAAAGGATACTTATGTATGCACATATAAGAAATGTATATTTGATTTTTTTCAATCTCTTCTGCTGTAGCTCACAAAGACTTTCTGTATGTATATCCTAAAGCAGAATATTTATGCTCCTATGGTATATGCATTGTCACTTAAATACATTTTACAAATGTAATATTTGTGAGATACACAAATACAGCCCCTTAGTGTGATAGAATCATAGAATGGCCTGGGTTGAAAAGGACCATAAAGATCATCTGGTTTCAACCCCTCTGCTGTGTGCAGGGTCACCAACCTCCAGACCAGGCTGCCCAGAACCACATCCAGCCTGGCCTTGAATGCCTCCTGGGATGGGGCATCCACAACCTCCTTGGGCAATCTGTTCCAGTGCTTTACCAGCCTATGAGTGAAAAACTTCCTCTTAATATCTAACCTAAACTTTCCCTGTCTCAGTTTAAAACCATTCCTTCTTGTCCTATCACTGTCTAGCCTTGTAAACAGCCATTCCCCCTCTTGTTTATAGGTTCCCTTCATATATAGGAAGGCCATAACGAGGTCTCCCCACAGCCTTCTCCAAGCTAAACAAGCCCAGTTCCCTCAACCTTTCCTCATAGGAGAGGTGCTCCAGCCCTCTGATCATCTTAGCAGCCCTCCTCTGGACCCGCTCTAAGAGCTCCATGTCCTTCCTGTAGTGGGGTCACTAGGTCTGGATGCAGCACTGCAGATGGGGCCTCACAAGAACCTAATAGAGGGGGCAATCACCTTCCTCTCCCTGCTGGCCACCCCTTTTTATTGCAGCCCAGGATATAGTTGTAGAATACAGTTGCAGAATATAGACTGCAGAACTGGGAAGAGCAGAGTACTTTCCAAAGGTGTTTCAATTGTGGTGTTTCTGAATGATATGTGGGTTCTCATAACTTCCGATGACTGTGGGTGCTGGTGAGATTGGCACAAGTTTTTTAGAAGGTTCTCCAAAAAGGGAAAACAAAAGTAATATATCAGTGTTTCACGCCATGAAGTTTACATTAGATGTTTTGCAGCTCTCTGGGTTTAGACGGGTAAAGGTTTAGGAAAAGGCTTGGCTTTGTGAGTCATGTATGTATGCTATATCTGATTAAATGCATAGCGAGCAGACGTTTTCCTAAGGAACAGAAGTGTAGAGCAGAAGTAAAAATACACTGAAGCAAAATATGGGCTCCCTCTAACTGCAACGAAATATTAATGTTCCCATTAACTCCCCTTTGCAGAGTTAGATTTCCTCTTGCCTCCTGCCTTCTCCACCCCTTGTCCTGACTCTTCTCTCTGTAGCCACCAGGAAGATCACTGAGAACAGTCATACATCTCTTGTTCCCACAGTTGGACTTGCTCAGCAGTTTAGGAACAATAGCTGCTTCATTGCTGAGTCGCAAAACAAAAAAGTTAAATGTATCAGCAACAATGCATGAAAAATGGGATGAAGAGCATTCCACAGGAAGGGATTTTTTCATGCCAACACATAGGTATGTAGGATTTGTGGGATACAGAATCTAATAAGTAAGAAATTCTCCTTCTTTTGTACATCATCTGCCAGCTTAATGCTAAGAGATGTAAACAATGAGATCTACTAATAATAGCAGGAAGGAAGAATCCTGTTAAACAAAGACAGCCAAATTGGAATGATTTGTCTGTGTAAAGCCAAGGTTGTTTTTCCCTCTCTGCAGCTTGTTTTTATGCTTACCCTTGAGAAGATACAACAACAACAACAGAAGATCTTCACTAGAATAATCTTGTTTTCAAGGGAGGATTGAGGGACAAAAGACAGATCTAGATTGCAGCAGCTATAGTGATGATCATGTGAAAATGATGTGAAGATGTGAAATGAAGTAAGGTTGTGACTCAAAATTTATGATTTTTCTTATTCTACTCCTGAATCAGGTCAGGAGAAACTTGTGGAACTGACTCTCTGCGTTCCATTAGTAGCAGGCTCAATTTTCTGTGAGCTGCTTTCATTTTTAAATTAGGTGCAGCATCATTAGCCTTACAGACGCTGCTGTCTCAGCACTTGCTGGGTTATTGTCAGGGATTCAATTCACTGCATTTGCTAAATACTGAAAGGAATGTCAGAAAGCACTGCTCTGTTCTTCACAATAAAAATGATACATATGAGTCCTAGCCATCTTAACTATTATTTTAAAATGCTGAGATTTTAATGCTTTGTTTCTTTTGATGCATTTTTTTAATGTTGCAGATTTTGATCATCTGTTTGATCTCCTTACAGAGTACTTTACCGCAGTTCATTCCATCCTGAGATGCTCCATGAAACAGATGAGGATCTGTTAGTTTATATAACGCAAAAACAAGAAACTTTATAAATTAGATAAATTCAGTCAACAGATAAGATGTGAGCTTCTCACTTGGAGTACTTAAAACAAAATTTGGGAGTTTTTTTAGCATCTTTTTCACTCTCATGGACTGAGACATCTCAGTCAATGTTTGAATCAGCTTTGGAGTCATCTCACAAAAATGGAAAATAGAATCTGAACTTTGTATATGTTCGTGTTTAGCAATGTTCCATGTAAACTGAATATTTATCCTAAATTATTTGATATGGAAAGTTGTATGTTAATTTAAATGTAAAAGAATAGAATCTTGTTCCTTTGGTGCTGCAGCTAGTGCTTTCAGGTATGTTTCAGTTAAGGAAGCAACACGTGCTGGTAGAGCCGAGGGTGACATGGAGCAGTGTTCTAAAACTAGATAGCTGGCAGTGAGTCTATTTTCAGGGTGTGAAAGTTTTCTGGAGTGGGGGTAGAAAGGATAATGTGAATGAGTTGGTTTATTTTGGTTTTCTGGGTTGCCAGCTGTGCTGCTACAAGAGCTGATCCATGAGTGGACCATAAGTCAGTTGCCAAGCACCTACGGACTTTTGTGAGAGGAGCAGAGAAGAAAAAGGGAAGCAGTATAGCTTCAGACTGATGGATTTAATGTGCCAGCATATCTTCTGGGTCTGCGGCTCCAATGGTGGCTGTGACCAGCAATAGGATTAAGAGTGCCAGTACTGTTAAAGAGTGAGCAGGCCTGTGTGAGGAGCGTGGAAGTCACCATTTCCAGTAGCTGTACTACCGTGTATGTGTGCACAAGTACAGGAGTTAAATATTTATCTTTCATAGTGTAGCGGTGGTCTCTCTTGGGGCCTACAAAAGTTAATTAGGAAGGAGGCTGGCTCTGATGCTTTTCAACTGTCAATATTTGTGTTTCTGAGTACTTAAGATTAATTCCTGTGCTTTGCTGCCACAAAAGGAGACTATGCAAAAATGAGAACCTGAAGGGGAATAATTTCAGTATGTGAAATAACTACACTTTCAAAATAAATGCCAGCTGCAATGTAATTACACATGGACAAGCTTGTTCTCATAATGTTGTGATAAACTGTTGGTCTTCCTTCTTTGGAGGGGTTGGAAGGGGAATAGCAGAACGTGGATGCCAGCTTTCCTTTCCACTGCACTCATAACTAAGGAAAGCATTCGGTCATCCCAGTGGAAATGTAGCCTACCTTTGATAGCATGCTGCTCACTGTGGGAATACAAGAGTTTTAAAGACATGAGAAAAATTATTACAATGGGAATTTATCAGAAAATATAGATCTGTAGTTTCAGGAATTGCTCATTCCCTTGATTACTAAAAAATCAATTTCTTTCTCGTAAATGACTTTCATTCCTTACATTCACACTGAAAGGATATTGCATAACTGTTGCTTGTTATTCTCAATATATTATTTAATGTGAAAGTCACAGTTCAGCATTTGATCTATTTGTATACTGTTCATACACATGAAACAAGATTTCTTTGGATTCAGTTCATATTACCTTAAAAATAATTGGAATACCACAGGTTTCTCTGTAAACAAGGAAGGATTCCAACCCTCGGGTCATTGCTGGCTGTTTTTAGAAAAAACACTTTTGGAATTGCTTCAATAATTATCAGTGTTCTCTTATAAAACTAAATAGGCTTTTCCGGTGATGGAAAGAAGATTAAAGGTCATACAGTCCAAAGCAAGTTTTTGAACACTGCCAGATTAAGGAAAATGAAATCTTTCATTAATAAGGTCAACTTCTTTAAGATTTATTTGTTCACAACAGTGTATGAGTTGAAGAAAAACAGCAGGGACAACAATGACTTGCCTAAGCATTCTTTTACTGCAGTTCCTTTCGTAAAATTTGGGTGATAGTGGCCCTGCCCTTGAACCTCACATTGAATAACGTACAGCTGACAGTGTGGGCAGAGTTTTCCTCTAAAGTTGTGCTGTTCTGAGAATTACACAGATGCTAACATTGCTCTGAAAAATTGAATGTGCTTTGGAATATTGGATTAGTGTTTCATTTCAGTTACGAATCATGAAAATGCAGCAAGCCTCAGAGAAGAGGAAAATCTTGTCTATGTAATTCTGTTTGAATGGTTTTTTGAATGAATTTGATGGAAAATGTGAATAATATTGCTCATATGCATTGTCCCAGTATTAAATATAGCAAAGGTATAATGGGTGGACATAGGCATTTGTGTAAAGCAGTGTTCTATGCATATGCAAACTAATTTATGCTTTTTTTTTTGGCCAGTGTACTTGTTCCAAGCTGTGTTGTGAAGTGCAAGAATTCAAGGAAGTGTGACCGCAAGGTCACTAAATTCAGGCATATCAGGAAATGTGTGTAGCTGTATCAGATTTACGCAAATACCAAAGTAGAGTCCTTCACGTTATTGCACTATTAATTTGCCAGTTGTAGTAAGTATCAAGACGGTTTTTGAATGGGTTAAAATACTAGTGTGTAAATGACTCCTAGCAGTTTCCTTCTACTGCACAGCACAATAGCTAGAAGCTAAGTTTCTCATTGGCTAATAGTGTCCCTTAACCTTCACCCCTCCACTTTGTTCTTTGTTCAAATGATTAGGTGTTTTCCATCTGCACCTCTGTGGAAGAAGAATCTGTGCTTGTTAATTTGAGCTGGCTTCCTAAGGAAGTCAGGCATATCTGATAATGCTTTGGCTGTCCTCTTACCCCTGCCATAAACTTTGAACATGCTTCCCAGGTTCAGTTCACTTGGAATGGGAAGGTGAGGTTTCAAAATACTATGTGCGGTGTCCTTGAAGCTTTATGAAACTGTGCAGATAGATGCAGAGGCCCCACTAAGGAAGTGGCTGCAGCATGAAGTCAGCCTTCACCCTACTGCAATCCAGGCCTTTCTAGTATGCATCCTCTGATGTCTAATAAGACTTAGCATGTAAGTTTCAATCCATGATAATATTTTCCTAATATGTAATAGCAATAAATCATGCCCAAGCTTGCAGATATCCCAAAAGCATTTAATCTATTTTTGGTACTATTAGGGTTCACTGTGTTCATCAGAAGAATTTGTTTTCTTTTGTTACCATCTGGAAAACAGAGCTGTGTTCCTAGTAGCAATGGACGTTCTTGTAGTTAACAATGTATTTGGTAGTAATTGATACAAGCAGACTCCTCCAAATTCAGGACTAGAACACCTGATTTTTGTTTGGAAGTGTCTTTGTTCTTCTCACATCTGATGCGTTGGGAGCATCAGATGCAACATGTGGGGTGGGGGGCCTCTCTTGGTGTGTGTGCTGAGCAAGACATGGCAGATAACTCTGGAGGACTAGAAGTTCCTACAAAGGAACTAGAAGTTAGCCTACAAATTAATTGAAAGCAGGAACTATTCAATGAGAACACAAAGCAAAGTGTACAGGATACATGCTTAGCTTGAAAATCCCCCAAATACCATCTAATGTGTTCTGTTTACGTTGTGGTAAAAATGAGCCATAGATTCCTACAGCATCTCTTTGCTTTATTTTGACCTTTCAGTACACTGCTCTGCCTGACTAGTGTATCATTGCCCTTTCCTGTTTCCAGCCTGGTTGTCCCAGAAGGAATATTCTTCTCAATGCTATCTGTAAGCCACATAGTTTGATCTTGTGTGTGAGCCTTATTTTTTCATAACAACGGGTCTTACATTGTACTTCCCAATCCTTTTCAAGACTGTTTCCATTGCTATGATCAAGCCATTTGACATCCATTTCACCTGTGTGTTTTCATTTCTTTTTAAGGCCATATCTTCAGGGTATCAGGTTTTGTACATAAATCTATGTTGTGATGTCAAAGAAGTACTAACTGCTTTACTGAAATCAGCCTTGGACTGTGATACTTGTTCATGACTTTCTTCATCAAATGTCTTCAAACCATCCTCATCTGTGCCCTATGCAGAATGTCTGTATCACTTTTCTCACATCAGGAAATCCTTTTCAGAGAGTTTTCTCTCATCTCCTTGCCAGGTGGGGATGCTTTCTCTTACTGATTTTCTGCTTTGAAGTATCCACCAGTGCTCTCAATCTGCAGCTCCCTTAGTTGCATTTCCATTGTTCAGGAATGAGAAACTGGTAACAGTGAGAAGTGACTGCAGCTGCTGTGTTGTCCTTGAGACTCTGAGCCAGGTGAAATGACTGTCTCCAGCAGTCTTTGTAAAATCTCTGGCTATTTAGACAGTGCTGGTGACCAGCAGCTTTCAAAGGGAGTTTGTGAAAGCATTGATCATTGAGCTGAGCTGGTGAGTTGCGTCCTGACATCCTCCTCCACCTTGCAGAGCAGGAGCATCCTGGAGTGGCTTCCCAGCACTTCTGAGATGCTGCTGCTGTTCAGCAGCCAGAGGAAGTGGTGAGGAGGGAGTTTTTCACTCACACTTGGCAGAAACAACAGCACACCAAAATATGTCTGAGAGGACAAATTATATGGCCCTGTGCCCTCCTGCGCATTAGTTGTGTAATATCTTAATACTCCTTGCTTATTTTTCTTCTGCTTCAGATTAGGAGGCTACACTGGTGCAGATAGGCAACTTGAATTATTTCATCAGCTTTCCAAAAGAGAGCTAGCGAATTCTTAAGTTAATTCCTCAGAACTGGGGAAAGCCAGATTCCCAGATGGGCTTCAGCTTTCATTTATAAACAATTTTTAGTGATTCATGTCCTGCAAATCTTTTATAACAGGGAATGCTGCCACATTATAAAACAGAAAGGGAAAGCTTTCATTCAGATTGTTAAAGAGAGATTTTTCTCTCAAGTCTGGTAATTTTTTTTTAAGGAGGTAGAAGAGTGTACAATGTTGAAAAATAGCCCAAGCCTCTCAAATGAATCTTATTAATTCTACTTCTCCTTTTTATATTACTCAGCTATCTCTAGAGTCAAAGACTGAGGGCTTTGGGGTCAGCAAAGCTGTTTTAAAGAAAGCCACTTCATCCTCTGTTTTTGTCTTCATTGTCTTTACTGTCAGCTGCACTGGCAATTTGCTTTATTTCCCAGAAATGTGTACTTCTGGCATGGATTTTAGATAGGGGAATTTTTTCAGAGTTTTCTGTTGGCGGTTGTAGCATGTGGATGTGTAACTTGATCTGTGCTTGCGGATATAGGAGCATTGTCTCTCACTTTGGAGATTAAATTAATATCTTTGTCTGGGAAAAAAAAAAAAATTCAAAGCCAAGTAAAAGGAATGCACTCCACCTGCTAAGCAGAATATTTTTCCACTAGCAGTAAGACTTTGATCTTGGCACCTTCATTTCTGCCTGGAGACATTTAAGATGATGGTTATTCAGTGTCTCTGGAAATACAGCCTGACATCAGTCTCTACAATTTTTATTTATTTATTTATTTATTTGTGCTATCCTATGCAATCATTTTCCTCAAGAGCATTTATTGTTCTGTTTTTTTGGTAAATTATTTTGATGATAACTTTAATGATGGAAAAAAAAAAAAAAACAAACAAACCCAAAATATAACTAGAGATAATTTATTGATGTACAGATTTATTACACTGATCACGTTTATTATGTATGATCTCATCTAGTACTCTCCACTTATGTTTTCTGTGAGCCTTCTGGGTAGGTTCTTTTTTTTAACCTTTTATGTACCTGCATGTGGTTCACAAAAATGGGTATGAAAAGTGTGACCACTGAACCTCAATTCATCAATTATTAAACCAGATCTGCAGCATTGCGATTGGCATATCAGACTGCCAGCAGGAAGCAGGCCAGAAAGGCTTTTTGATATTTTTTTTTTCAGTCAGTTTTGTTTGTTTGTGTTCAGAGTGGTTTCTAAGCACTTGACAATGAAATACATTCTGAGACCAGAAAACACAAAAATACATTTTTTTTGTTTTGTTTTGTTTTTTTTTCCTTTATAACTTCTTAATAGAACTTTGAAGAAGTCTTCTACTTCAGGAACTAAACTGTTGCAGCTGACTAAGAAATACTTTCTTTTACTTTAAAGAGAATCAAGCAAATTATCAGCTATGTTTTAAAATATTAGACAGAAGCAGTAAAACCCAGAAATACACAGTAAAAAACACAGTTAGCAGGAGGGATTGCAGCTATTTCATGTTTTCCCTTTTGCATGGTGAGGTTGGTGAGGCTGGGAATGTGTCAGAGTGTCACTGTCAGACTTTTGGTGCTCTGCTTGTTTTCTGTTCTTGTGACAGAACCCTTAACGTTTACAGATGAAAAGATTTTGAAGGAAAGATGTCCACAGATATTTTCCCAGACACATATTGTTGAACTGGAAGTATCATCTCCTCTTTGTTGTCTGTCTGGTCTGCCAGTAGGTATACTGCATGCCTCACAACATCCTTAGAAGTCCACAGTTAGCATTAATTTGTTTGTTGGCTGGCTTGAAGTTGTTTCCCCAGTGTGCGTGCACGCATACCCTTAATTTTGTTTTAAATTGGGGCCATCATCCACTGACTTCAGTGACTAGGAATCTGGATCTATTTGTCCATCTTTAGCTTAGCTGCATTAAAAAAGTGAACTAAAATGACTTCTTTCTGGCTATGGGGACCAATTCCACACAATAGAGCCCTGAGCAGAAGTCAGAACATCCCCGTGTACTGTAGCTTTCAACAAAGTTATTTTGGAATCTTATTTTTAGCAATTGATCTTAAATATGGGCAGTTTATATGCCAAAACCTTTGCTGCTGGTATGGCACAAATTTGCATGGATGTGTCTTTTAAATACATGCACAGTGTTCCTTGTGAGCATAGAATTATGGAAGGCTTTTTCCTTATTTTAAAATTGGACAAGTGAAAGACCTTTACAAGAAAGTTCATTATGAATAATTCTGCTGTGCAAGTCTACTCACGCTAAGTCAGGAGGTTTGCAGCCCATTGGAGGATGAGGATGAAGTCTGAAGTGCTAGACAAACAGCTACGTGGCAGCTATATACTGCAGTATCCGGGGCTGGATCACAAACTGCAATTGAGTCAACATGGTCTGAACACTGAGAGAAAAGCAAATATGTCAAGGCCTGTGTAAACACATACTACTCAAAGGTTTGCCTTAGGAAAGTTCTTTCATTGTGCTTGGTAATGTTCAAGGCTTTAGGGGACAGAAATACTTTTGAATCTGAGTACAGCAGGTTTGGTCCACAAAGATATATTCCAGGAATTATCACAAATCTAGAAATGGGAACTGGCAAATAGTGAGTTTTTAAGGGAGGAACTAGTGGAGACCTGATTCCAGTTGTCTTCTGTGTAGGAAGTTGCTGTAAGTCAGATGAAAAACTGAGCTTTATTTTCTGGAGGAACAACAGAGTAGTGTTCTTGAAATGGAGCAAGAGATAGTTGTGATGCAGTTGGGAAACACCAACAGTGGTGCCAGTGAAGTGACATGATGAAGGGTGATGGGACTGTTATGGGATGTCCTGTTGCTGATGGATTTTAATATTGACATCTGTTATGAAAGGTTTAGCTGCAGTTGTTCTTTCCAGTGAAGAGACTGGATTTAACACTAACATCCCCCCCCCCCCCCATCTCATTTTAAAAAGGTGCAGACCTAAAACTGAGCAGCAGCTGCTCCTGTTGCACTCCAGCATAAGGTTTTGACTTCCCCTAACAGCACTGATGCCTCATGTCCTAAATTTGTATCTCTTATCCTTATGTTGCCCTATGCCGTAACAGTGTATCTACTTAGAGGTTTAACAGCTTTTCATTACTCTGCACTGTAAGGGGAAACTTCCGCATCTCATTAGCCTGGAACAGGTGAAGGGCAGCTTTCTCCCAAAGAAAGGGTACTTTCTATTTTAAAATTACCTCAGTTATTTTGTAACTTTGTAATTAAAACAAGCCTATTGATGGGGATCTTTTCTCCTGACAAATGGCATTCAATTATTGGATATGAGTCTTTGATTTGGCAGCTTTTCAGCGAGCTCGAAAGTGTATATGAGAAGATGAGAGCCAGGGAATCTACACTTCTTGGGAAGGATTGTGGTGTACAAGCTAATTGTCATGCTTTGCATGGAAGCACATAACTTTCCTTTGGTGCCTGTCTTATTCTGAAACAGAAACTAAAACTGCTTGATTTAGGAGAAGGTGGTTTTATTCAAACTTCTTGGAATTCACTGTTAAAATGTTAAAGCATCCACACAGCATCCAAAGTACATATTATAAGAAAGCAGAAAAGCATGCTTTTTGAACTACACACAGGCACGTGTAGCTGCTGACTGCCTCAGAAACCTGGCATGACCAAACAGGTTCTGCACAGTCACATAGAGCTGTGTGTTTAGAAAGTGAGTTCTTCAGGGTTTAATTAACTTCACAGTGCACAGTAGTTTTCTCTGCTTCAGGTGCTATTGGTGCTTTCCCTTATTTATTATTTTTTTTCATGCGTGTGTGTGTGTTCTGTCCCTGGTTTCTGCAAGCTAGCAGGATGCTGTCTACTAATTTTGATGTAAAACTTGAAGTTTTGCTTATGGACTTTATTACAGACCTGAAATGGCCCTATAAGAAATGCTGTAAGTACTTGCAAACAGTCAGTTGTAATTCACATATGCTTATTGTGTGGAAGTCAGTTGTTTTGTTTGTGTTAACTCCTGGGTCTGTCAGAGCAGTCTTCAGATTCCTGATGAAGTGAGAGGTTTGTGAAAGAGTTTAAACCTGGAGCTTACATCATGGCTTTCCATGAGTAATGTGGACAAATATGATACGAAGCCCTCAAGGGATGCCAACATGTAGTGGGCGCTTCTGGCACTGACAGCATTATGTTTTAAGTGCTGGCAGGTTCTTAATTAGTCCTTTACGTGGATTTGTCTACTTCTGATTTGGCCCTGAACAAGTTGCATGGCATGGTTATTCCAGTTTAAGAATGTATGAAAACAAAAATTTGGGACTCACTTGAGAATATGATGAAAATAGAATAAGTTTTAGGGGTATTTCTTCTCTCCAAATATAACATTGACCTTTACTACAGAATCTCTCTTAGCTCCAGCTCTGCCTATGCCATTCCCTCAGCCTGTTTGCTTCAGACCAAAAGAAAGCAGTAGCTACTTGTGAACAGCTCTGGATTATCTGAAGTAATGCTGCTACACTTCTCCTAACATGGTGCACACAAATTGATGGGGAGCACAGAAGTCTTTGTGGAATTCACAGGTCTCCTGTAAGGGAGTCCTTCTTAAATAATAGTAATAATAGTAATAAAGGTGTCTGTATTGAAAGATGAAGGAGCACACATCTAGCTTTGGAAGAGACTTCAGGGGTTGGATGGTTTTCCAGCTCATACTACTTTTGAAAGAGCTGGCCTGCAGCGTTATAAAATTGTTCTGAAGGAGAGAGTGTCTCAGCTCTATTCCTGTGTGAAAATAAGCTAGCTCCTTCTTGTCTCTGTTGGTGTGAAAAAGCTCCCTGGTACATGAGAATTGTGGTCTCTGAAAAGCTAAGGTTTTTGAAGCTTTCAGGTGATTTGGGAGACAGTGCTTCAGGGATAGGTTGAGCTTGAGCAAAAGCTTTCCTGAAGTTTTCTTTTTGAGAACTGAAACTGATGTCTGAAGTGTGGGTGGAACTGAATGTGTTCCTCTGTTTTTTATGAGCATACCTTTGCAAAACATGCAACCCATTTATCTTCAAGAAGACATTAAATATAATATTCTAGATGATTTTTGCCTTAAGGTCAACGTTTACAGCAGCAAGTATCCAGTGACACAGAAGTGGCTTTTTGTTTTTGATTTTGCTCTAGAAATTATTATTTAGCAGATTATTGAACCAGCAACCCTCAGTTAATCAGTTTTGGTTCTGGCATCTCATAGGTTTGAATGGCAAGAATATGAAGAATTATCAGAGCGAAAAGAAAATCAGATAATCAGACAAACTACTCTGGTCTCTTAGACCCTTACTCCAAATGGGAGACACTTGCAATGGTGGTACTCAGGACCTTCTGTAAATGTGACATACAATCTATATTGATAAATACCTGTTCTAGGAGAGAGCACTGCAATGTCTGTTCTGTCTGGCATGAGATGGTCCTGAAGGAGCTCTGTGTACAGTTGTATTTTCCATATGTGTGAATCCTGAAGTTATCTATCTTTGAAATACCTTTCTGAAAAAGTGTGCATCAGGGAGTGGCTGGGACAGTGAAAAAGGTTTGCTTGCTAGTCAGAGAAAAGAAAGGCAGTAACGCACCTGGTGGCATCACTGGAAAAGAAAAATAGATGGAACAAAAAGTAGTATTTATGTGGTGGTGGCAGCTCTGGAATTTCAAAAGAGTTTATTTATTTATTTATTTATTTATTTATTTATTTTCAATTTTAGAACTGACCAGCTCCTTAGAAGATGATGTTTGTTCCTACTTGAAGCTGCCGTCTGGGAAACAGAAGAAGAATGTGGACGAATTCAAACCTCCGCTGTCTTTTAGCACTAGCTATTTTATGTTTAGCAAGCTTAGTGCAGAGTCGAGAGAGCGGTGAGCATGTTGTTACGTAATTCACTAGTTCCATTTTTTTTTTTTTTGGTTGTTTCTCTCTACTGGCACTGCTTAATTATGGTGCCTTCCTACTTTATGAGCATCCAGAAATTGCCACCACTGTGATCCCACGCTATCCTTAAGACAGAAGCACCGCCAGGCCTGGTCTCTATTCCAGCAGCCATTAATATCTTGTTAATCAGCATAAGGCTGGGTTTTAAATTACCCATAATGCAGCTGTGATAGCCTGCATGTGTAGTTGGTGTAGATGTCTGCATTGAGGCCATCCTGCTGTCTGTGTCAGCTGTTTGTGACAGTTTCACACATTATCATTAATTGCCCATCTATCATTAATTGTCCTCCATGTGGGACAATGGAAAACAAAAACTCATTAGGTTTATCATCAATGCTTGCGGTTTTGCCATTGGCCCAAAGCCTGCTTATTAGGCCAGTCTAGGAATGGGTTTTGTGGAGACAGCTGCCCATCTCATGAACAAATATAAATCCAGATTTTCTGTACTTGTAGAAATCCTTCTAGTAGTCTGTGGCTGTCTATGATCAGGCACACTCAAAAATCTTGCAGTGGTTTTAAAATACTGTCCAGAAATATGTGCAGTAAATATGCAAACATAATGCCTACAGGTGCAAATCATAGTAGTTGTTTTACAGCTGGTCATTTATGACTGCCATTTGTGACTGTAGTTCTTATACAATTCCAGGTTCTCAAGGGGACCCCCAGAATTTAAAATGTGTCACACACAATTTACGTAAAATGGTCTGTACTTGGGATATCTCATCTAAAAGAAGACATGGACAAACTGAGTTTTGTTACACTACAAAGTAAGTTCCTTACCTACCTGACTGCAAAATGCTAAGCTGTGATTAATGTATAGTTATACCTCAGTCTCTGTCCATGAAATTCATAATGCTTTTTTACCTCTAAAAGTCTGCCTGCCGGTTGTCCTCCAGTGGTGCTCTCCACAGTCACTGTTAACTCAGGCAATGGCAGGGTTTCTGATGAAGTTGTTTTTTTCACACTAACAATTCTCCTGCCAAAATCTCCTCCTTGATCTCTTCAAAGAGCTGGAAGATGCTCTCTTTTACTCAGAGTTCTCTGTGTGTCTGCCTAGACCTTACTCAGAGTTTTCATAAGGGACGTCTTCATACCAGGTTCAATCCAAAAGGAAATAATAGTTGGAAGAAGCAGATCCTGATACTATGTGCCAACAAGGTAGAATTCATAAACATCAAGATTTACATGTGGAAAAACATTAAGAATCTCTTGGTGGTTGTCTTATAACCTATTTAAATTTTAAGCTGTCTGGAGAACAGTTTATCAGAGATAATATAAAAACAAGTCCACAAATTCGGTAGCCTTTCTGAAGTGAATACAAGTTGAAAATTTCAAAAAACATGAAGAAAACAGAATCTTTAGTATGTTTTTCACTAAGGAAACTACATGTGCAATTCCCTGTGCTGTGGGCCTGCCAAATACTTATCATGTGCTAGGATTGAGTTCAAATCATTTTTGTATCTTGATCCTTCTCCCAGTCCAGACATTTGCACTCTTTTTTTTTCCTGTTACTTCTGCAGGCAGCCCAAACTTTTCCTTGGGGTCTCAGGGCTTGGCTGCACTTCTTCCACCTACATGCTTGATTTCTTTGTTTAGTTATTATTCCTGCATTGCCAGCTATTATTTCTATACAAAAATCGTGTATATGTGATGATTTGGCCAGAGATCATGAGTGCAGAGTTCACAAGGTACTGTCCTCATGACAACAACAATCATGTAGCTGCTTCTGTTCTTCCTTAACAGAACAGAGCAGGGTTGGGTCCCCAAAGCAGAGACTGATGGCTGAGCTTCATGCAGACCTCCCATAGGGAAAGAAATTTTGTTTTTCATTTGCCCAAACATCCTCTAATGATGTTTCAGCACAGAATAGGAATGGCCTTTCTGAGCACTCAGGTCTCAACTGGCCTTCACTAGTCCAGAGTCTTTTGTGTGAATCAGGAAAGTTCAACCCAAGCTCTTGACTCCAACAGATAGGAGTTCCAGTGTCCTGTTCCAGTTCATAAGTGAGTAATAATCTCTCAGCAGGAAGTCTGGCATTGTTCTCATCATTTTCCTTCCTCCTATCATTGCCTCAAGAGGAAGATTTGGATTTTTCCAAACTTTTTTTTCCTTTCTAGTTGCATATCAATGATTATGAGCAAAGGGACTTGACCCATGCATTGTTGTTTTATGTATGTATCTACGACCTTTAGACAAAGGCCAGATCACATTGTGCTGAGCACTGCACAAACACTGTGCAGACTGCATTTCCATCTGGAATCTCAGTAGTTCTCTCCCCTGCACTCTGTTCTTCCCTTGCTAGCTGATTTGTTTTGAGGTGGGGTCACAGGTAGATGAACGTACTGTTTGCTATCCCACTGGAACGAAATTGAGAGAGATGGCATCAGGAAATGTAAGGAAGAAACTGTTGAGGTTTTTTTTTGTGTGTTGTTTTGTTTTTTTTTAATTTAAATTGTTTTGAAATACTGTTTCTTGGCAACTGTAGGTTTTAGAAATGTGTCTCTGCACATTGTTTTCAGTCAGTTTTTCACTTTGAGGTGTTCTCTTAACAACTGGATGGCCACACTATACAACTAGTGCATGGTCTACCACTGTGATAGAAGTGGCTTGAAGGAAAAAGAGTGTTTATTAATCTGATGCTAATCAAAGCCCCTGCAAGTCCTTCACAGACATATCTGATGCAGAGTTCTGTTTGTTACATTTCAGAGATTTGTGTTTTGTTAGTATCCTACATGTATGTCTTAACTTGTCTTAACTTCCTATCAGCTGAAATACCTGATTAATTCTCTTTATCTTTTCAGTGACCACCTTCCAAGGTGTTTTAAAACTAAGGAGAAAAGAGTCGAGATTCCAGTCCCAGAGAGCTCCACCACCGTGAAAATAACCACATACAGCATTTCTGGAACAGCCTTTGCTACTAGACACTTTGAAATTAACAAGAAAGACATCTGTAAGTGTCAGGTTTCAGACTTTAATAATATGTATAAAATACTGTAAATGTAGATGCTTGCATTTTTCTTTGTCAGTGTTACTGTATATAGAATGTTAATGAGTCCATATGAATCTAGCCATACATAGTGGGTTGTTATTTCTCCTCCCTCAGGGGAAAAAAAAAAAAAAAAAAGAACCCTGGAACCCTTCATCACAGAGAAATTAAGGGCAGAGTGTGAGGAGGAAACAAAGCCCAGTGTTGTTAGCTCCTGCTAATCACTCTGTGTTCTTGTTTTCTTTGCTGCAAATTAGAAAGGATTTGTAGAATGTTTACTGGTTTGCATTCTACATGGAGCATAAAGTCCATTTGATCAGACTTGACTGGGAGAAGGCAGATTAAAATTCCTAGTGCCTGTTCTCCCTTCTTAAATACCGAACCAGTGCAGAATTAAGTTGTTTATTCCCGCTACTAGGCTATGTTTTAAGATCAATTATATCGAGTCATTCATGAAAGGCTTGTATTTTCTTAATATATACTGAAGTTGTCCATTCCATTTAAATTTATATGAAACTCAGCAAAGACATCAATGCTTGGCACTTTTGCTTCATCCTATTGAAGTCATAGTTTAATAAAATACTTGTTCCTACTGCCTTTCTCTGAAAGGTGGAAGGAAGCAAGAAAGCATCTGTAGGTTGAGGCAGTGGTGCCCTACACTAAGTTGCTTCCTACCTTGATAACAGTACTGTGGCTTGCTTGGCACTGAGGAAATTTCACTGATCTTGGTGTCCAGTGTTCAAAGGGAGATCCCTATTTAATATTTATACCCATCACCTCTCTGCTTCGAGTTCCAAGTGTGTGTTCTTCCAGGTTTTCTGTAACTATATTGAAACTATAACAGTCACCCAACACCACTGCCATGTAATCAGTGGTTCTAGCTATTGGCATTATGTTGTGTATTTCCAACTCCACTGTTTGCTATCAGTCAGGTTTAATAGCACTGGCTGCTTCCAAGTGTTCCTTACAGAAGCAGAACTTGAACTAGTAGACAGCTAATTTTTCCTTCATCTTACATCTTCTGGTTCTTCTTCACTTCCAGCAGCAACTTCATTGATCATCCCAGCTTCTCAGCTGTAAGATGAAGATTGAAACTAGCAATCTGCCACAGTTACTCATAATTTAGTCTTTGGTTCTGGCTAGCCTCCATATTCTTTAATGCAGCCAAAATCTGAACTCAATAGCCCTTCTTAGCGCAGTTTTCTCCTCCATTGAGAGCTGCTAGGCAACGTGAACAAAAGAGAACTGAAAAATATGTGCAGAATGGACTGGGTTCTCCAGCATCTGTCTGACTCAAGGCAGGAGGACCCCTTCAGGTTCCTCACAAGACATCCCGGGTAGCATGTTAATCACTCTGAACATATTGCAAGCTCTCAGAGCCTTGGCCAGGACCCAAGCTGGATAAATCATGCATTTTAAAAACTAGATTTATCCTACACCAGGCCCAATTCCATCTGAACTGCTATAAACCTTGCCTCTCAGCCTCTTGTTTCACCACTATCCATTTGTAGAAGAGATGCTTCTGTTTAATCTCCCTATCATGTCTCTATCACCATGTCATGCCTTCCCTGTTTCTTGTATCTTAAAATCGTATTCCTCATGATCCTCTCCAGAGCCTCATATGAGCTTCCGTGCTGTGCTTCTGCTCTCCTACCTCTCTGCTCTCACTTTTGTTGAGTCACCTATTACATGCTTTTTTTCTAAAGCCCTCTTTTTTCTTTGGTGGATTTTACATCCTCCTCCCTTCTTGTATGCTTATGTACACTTCAGTTCTATAGTACACTTTACCTCTGTGGCATGGAGTGAAAGTTGTGAAAGATACAGTGCCTGCCTTACTACACGTTAGGAAGAGTCAGTTCATGATCACTGAATTACAAGTCTGCAAGAAACTGCTACCTGGTGACTCATCAGCACCTGTGCTGTCTTCAGCACTTTTCTGCTTAAGTAATGACAAAGCACATCTTGTTCCAATCACAGAAGTTGAGTTACATGTTTGTATGGCTACTAGCCAGTTCAGAGCAGAAATATGTCTGTTAAACACCTGTAGGGCTGCTGTTGCTGACTAATAATTTGTATGCGTTTGTTGTTGTTTCTTTTCCTTCCCTCTCTTTTCAAGCATTTGTTCCGTTCACTCCACGCATACTAAGTTTAACACCTGACTTTTCAACGTTCACGTTAACTCTGAAGTGGAGTGATAATGGATCAGCCTTCCCGTATGGATTGGATGCCTCTTGGGAGATTGAGGTACTCCGTAAGGAAACAATGGAAGATGTCACACGAGTAAGTCCTTTTTGTTCTTTATGAAAAATAAGCATGCATACTTTATCTCCAGTATTGTAGGAGGTCAACTGAATTCATCAGTAGATATCACCAATGTTCAAAATGGGACCTGGTGGGGTGCATCCATGGATGCATGGCGGAGGTGACTGCTGATCATCTCTCTGTCATCTTTGAGAGGTCTTGGAGAATGGGGGAGGTGCGTGAAGTCTGGAGGATAGCCAGTGTCACTCTGGTCTTCAAACAGGGCAAGAAGGAAGATCCAGGTAATTACAGGCCAGTCAGCCTCACCTCTGTCCAGCTTGTGCTGGATGCCATCTCCAGACAACTGGAAGAAAAGGAGGTTATCAGGAATAGTCAGCATGGGTTCACCAAGGGGAGGTCATACTCTATCAACCTAGTAGCCTTCCATGATGCTGTCACTGGCTGGGTGGATGGCGGGAGGGCAGTGGATGTAGTCTACCTTGATTTCAGCAAGGCATTTGGTACAGTCTCCCACAACATCCTTATAACAAAGCTGAGGAATTGTGGGATAGATGAGTGGACAGTGAGGTGGGTTGAGGACTGGCTGACTGGCAGAGCAGACAGGGTCATCATTGGTGGAGCAGTGTGTGGCTGGAGACCTGTAAATAGCGATGTTCCCCAGGGGTTGGTGCTGGGTCTCATCTTGTTCAGCATCTTTATCAATGACCTTGACAAGGGGATAGTGGCCACCCTCGGCAAGTTTGCTGATTATATGAAAATGGGAGGATTGGCTGACATGCCTGAAGGCTGTACTGCCATTCAGCAAGACGTGGACAGGCTGGAGAGCTGGGCAATAAGGAACTGGATGAGGTTTAACAAAAGCAAGCGTAGAGTCTTGCACCTGGGGAGGAATAATTGCATGCACCAATACAGGTTGGGGGAAGACCTGCTGGAGAAGAGCTCTTCAGAGAGGGACCTGGGCATCCTGGTGGATGACAGGTTGGCCATGAGCCAGCAGTGTGCCCGTTTAGCCAAAAAGGCCAATGGCATTCTGGGGTGTATTAAAAAGAACATGGCCAGCAGGTCGAGGGAGGTGATCCTTCCCCTCTACTCTGCCCTGGTAAGGCCTCATCTGGAATACTGTGTCCAGTTCTGGGCTCCCCAGTACAAGAAAGACAGGGATCTCTTGAAAGGTATCCAGTGGAGGGCCACAAAGATGGTGAAGGGCCTGGAGCATCTCTCCTATGAAGAAAGGCTAAATGAAATGGGTCTGTTTAGCCTTGAGAAAAGAAGACTGAGAAGGGACCTGATCCAAGTCTATAAATATCTGAGGTGTGGGGGGCAGAGTGACAAGGCCAGACTTTTCAGCAGTGTGTAGAGACAGGACAAGGGGAAACAGCCAGAAACTGGATCATAGGAAGTTGCGCACAAATGTGCGCAAGAACTTCTTTACAGTGAGGGTGACGGAGCACTGGAAAAGGCTGCCCAGGGGGGCTGTGGAGTCTCCTTCTCTGGAGATATTCAGGACCTGCCTGGACACCTACCTGTGTGACGTGGTGTAGGGAGCCTGCTTTGGCAGGGAGCTTGGACTCGATGATCTCAGGAGGTCCCTTCCAACCCCTACGATTCTGTGATTTTTGAGGTCACAGTACCTTCTAAATTTAACCAGAGTTTAGAAAACAACATCCCCAGTTTATCTACCTAATTTGTAACTGTTATGTGGGGTATTTTTGTTGTTGTTGTTGTTGGTATTTGTTTTTTTTAGAAAAGGGAAAAGGATAAAATATGTATTCTAAGGCTAAAATTTAGAGGAGATTCATGATGGAAAAGTTGGAACATGGAGGGGGCCCTACTGTGATATAATATATACCTTTTGAAACACACAGCAAGCTGCCTACTCTCCCTCAAATGTCTGCCCTCTGGTATTTCTGGCTGGTGGTTTGCCTGGCTGGTGGGCTGTTTAGCATCTTAGATTCTTGTCCAAGTAAATTTACAAGGCAATTGAAAGTTAAATGAAACACTGCGGCCATCCACTGCAAGTTTCTTATTAACCTCACTCATTTGCCCCTTTGGTTGACAGCCGTAAGATTATATGTCTTTGCTAACAACCATTCACAAACTCTTCTTTTTTGGGGGGAAAACTTTGTAGGAATCTTACAGTTCAAAACTCACCCATGAGGACGTAATTCATTCTTGGAACTGGAAATCAGATATGCCTTTGGAGTGTACATCACATTATGTGAGGATTCGCCTTTATATTAATGTAACACAATTTGATGGCCACAAGGATTGGAGTGACTGGAGCCCAGTAGAAGTAATTCCTGGTATGTATGTTCTGTTAGCACCACATGGACTTTGATTACTTTATGAAAACTAAGGCAAAGTCAGAGGAAAAGTATTAAGGTTGTGATGACTCACTGCTTTTGGGGGGGTATTTTAAATATAGAAATATTTAATTATTAGTAAATGACACCTTGTAAAGTGTTGATTTGGGTGCACTGGTGTACTTCTGAGTTAAGTTTTAGTCGACAGTGTATTTGTAGCAAATTGTTTTTGCCTTTTTTTTTTTTTTTTTCTTTTTCATTTTTGCTTTTTCCTTCTCTAATAGGAAAAGATACTGAGCCCAGTGGAAGTGGACTTTTTCCTCAGGACACTGTGGTGGCAGTGGGTTCAAATGTAACATTTTGTTGTGTCCATGAAGAAGGACGGCAGGTACAACGGATGTCATACGGAGCAAAAGATTACCCACTAATACGTCTGAGCAGTCGGAGCAGTGCAATCAGAGTGCTAAATGCCAATGCTTCAGATGCCAGTGGGACAAATATAGTGTGCAGAATGTCTGAAAATGGGATGGATGGAACTGTCTTGTTTGTAGGATGTATGTATAATTATGTTTACTAACCTTGAGGAAATGCTCTTGAGACTCTTAAGTCTGCTAGGAAACATGCTGTTGTGGCTTTTTTGCTATTCCCTAGCTTTTGGTTTATGGGGATAAACTGGGATTTTACTCATATGATTAATTTAATTGTGGAAACTCCAGCACATGGAGAAGATGCAAGGGCTGAGAGGATGAGGGGTACCTAGTTAGTACCTGTGAGAGTCTCCTAGAACCAGTCCCATTGCGTCTTTACTTCTGGACCTCTTTTCATGAGGCAGTTCTTCATTATCTGTAATACTTAATAGTTTATCAGCATTCAAAGATTTATCCTCATTTTCTGTCACTTTGGAAAAACATGTATTTCAACTTGTTCCTAATAAAGTCAAGATTAAGAGCAAGAATTGTAAGCAAAAACTAATTTACATACCAGTCAAATGAAAGCAATAAAACAGTTGTGCTCGAAGCAACAACAGATGCTCATCCAGGGCAGTAACTTCCTGGGAGCTAATTACAGTGAGGGAATTTGGCTGACAGTTTGTTTTCCCTAGGAAATCTTCAAAATATTCTTTTAATATTTTCTTTAGAGATGCTGTACCACCATGTATCTTTTCTGTGTATCTTTGCCAGCCTCAGAAATCTCTTCCAGATGCAGCTACCTTTTGAAACAAACTATTGAAATTATCTGCTTCTTCTTCCCATTAATTAATAAACCTCAGTTTCATGTGTTTTTACCACGATGGTTATGAGAATTGCCATCTTCCCATAGCTCCAGTTTTCCTTTGCAAACATTCACCTTGGACTTAGAGTCCTTGGAACTGAGAAACTCATTTTGAAAGCATGTTCCAACTCCAGCATGTATCTTTTGAAAGTCTGTCTTCATGCATATTCTATGTTAGAAAATGCAAAATAGAATCCAGCCTTTAATGACTCCTCAGTGAGATGCCATTTTTATGTTATCTATGCTCTGTTTGCTTTTGTGGAAGAACCTTTCACATAAATAATCAGTGCTCAGTGACTGAAGACTATGATAATCTTCTAGGATTATTCCTTACAGTACTTTCTGAAGATCTGGGCTGTAGTGAAGTCTGTGTCCTGCCAGTGTTTCTTATGCTCATCAAAGTAGCTGTTTAGTGGGAAGTAAGATTTGCCAGAATCCTCTTCCTGATGAGGTAGATTTGAAGAAAAGAAAGTAGAGAAATGAATGTATATCCACACCATTTTAGTTAAGGCTAGACCTGGCAAAGTAGACCCTAACTCTTCTTTGCCAACTCTTCTTTGCCTTCTACTCTTCTTAGTCTGAACTAACCCCTGCCACTGTTGTCTCATGTTAGATTCCTTCTATATGGCAGCTCCATAGATACTACTGCTCTACAGTTTGGGGAAAAGTGTATGAGACTTGAAGTGAGGCTATGCATAGCCTCACGCCAGCCTGGTTACCCTGTCTGTGTTGGCAGTACTGCCCATCTTCTCCAAGAAGGCAGTCAGCAGTAGTGTAGTATGGGAGAGAAGAACAAACTTTAAAAGGAGAAGATTGGTGCTTGCAAAACAACAGTGAAAAGAATGAGGGGATTGTGGTTTGCCTGAGTTCAAATTCAGGATCAAATTCTTGCCAAGGGGAACATCTCTTTGACATGACTTATTGGAGGATGCAAAGTAGTTGTGGAGTGGGCATTTGAAAAATTCCTAAACTGTTTCATTGTTAAACTGACACTCACAGTTTTGTAAATGCCTTGACAGAGCTTTAGTGAAGCACTCCCAAGTCAGAGCCTGGAGCTTGTGAACACAGGGTTTATCAGCTTACCTACCCACTTAGAAACCCAGAGCCAAGGATAAATTAGTTGGGGCTGATAATAATTCATTTAATTTGTTCATTTAAGCACCTGTCACAGTTTCACTTATCAGACTGGGATGGGAATACTTTGTCTAACTGTTTTGGTTTTGTTTTATGCTACAGATGGCCCTGATATTCCCGAAGAGCTCAGCTGTGAAACATCCAACTTTGTGATAATAAAATGCACCTGGAAACCAGGTAGAGCCAGTGGACTATATGGAGTACGAGGAACAAAGTACAGTTTAACTGAAAGGTAAAACCACTCAGCATTGTAGGATTGAAAAGATAAAACTAGAGTACATCCTTTGCTGCCTGTGACTAATTGTTCATGCCTCCTTATATGACATAAAATCTTCAGTGTTTGGGGCCTGAAATATTTTTGAGGAAGTTGGAACTGAACTCTAAAAACAAAATAATATGAGCCTCATTTTGCAAAATTGTAATAGGAATTAGAGATTATACTTCCCACAGACTTATGCTGTTATGGACTAATGACAAAATAAAGGGCTTATTCTGTCAGACTACTGCCAACATGTGGATAAGACCAATGTAAGAATACTGGGAGACTATAGGAGTCATTCACTCTTTTTTTTCCAGTGCAACCTGTGTTTGATCACCTTTCAGATATTTACTGAGCTTCTGCTATGCAGGATGACAGAACCTTACGGAGGAGCAATTGTAAGACTAGGGAACATTTCCTAAAATGAAAAGAAAGAAACTAAGAAAAACTAAGAAAACTAAGAAAAATAATGATAAATCTACTCCCATTCTCCTTCCAGCATCGTAAGCTGGACTGTGTAGAGCAAGCAGAGCATGTGTTACCTGGAAGACACTGGGAATGAGCAATAACACTGGTATCATCCAGAGGAAAGTAGAAGCTGATGTCCCACTAGTTTGCCTTATGTGCTAGACACAGTCAGTCTGTTTTTTACCCCTGAAGACATTGCTCTGGTCTTTGGTATTACCAGCCTGCTTTTGATTTAAAAATGGCTGAGACTAGTGGATGTATCCTAGGCAACAAATCTTAGTTTAAGTTTGGCAGGGCTGATAGAAAGATGTTCTGTATGTTAAATTTCCTTAGCTCAGAAAGCAATCAAGAACCTACTTCCAATGCAAATGTATGCTGATCTGAACAAAGATACTTGAAATAAGAGTCTTAGTTGAGACTTGTGAGGTGGTTTAACAGGGCCTACCTGTTTTCTAGGCTTTTGAGAAGCAAGAATATGGAAGCATTATGCTAGTGAAAGAGAGGAGTTTCATGTGAGAACAGGGCAAGTCATAACTGATGCCACTTTAACTTGTATTGCAGTTCTAGATATGCCTCTGCAGTCAAGTCATTCTGAAAGTCATGTGTTTTAATGAACACATTATTCTTTACTGTGTTTTTAGTCTAGACTTCTGACTGTTGCTATAAATTACCTTCAAATTACCTATTCAAAAATAATATTGTTCCCCAACCCTTTCTTACTTTGTAGTATATCTGGCAAAAATGTTTCCTGTGAAGTAAATGAAATGAAGAAAGAGCGTGTTTGTGGCTTCCCAGTTCTGGCTGATCAGAAAACTTACAGTTTTGTATTAGGAGTTTCCAATCCTATTGGACAAACAGAGGCATCACTTTTGGTTGATTTAAATCAGAGAGGTAAGTCTTGAGAGTTATGAAGGCAAAGAGATATGTTTATTACACACTAAAGGTTGTTTGCGGTTTGGAAGAACACTGACATGTTATGCTTGTGATTGTTTTGCTTTGTTGTCACAAGTTTTTTGACTCATTTTGTGATTTGAACTTAAGAAAGCTTAGCACATGTCCTGAGGCACAAAGATAGGGTGTGCAGAGAGATGCCTGTACTGTATGTACTCTACAGCAGTACTACTGCACTATGTATTCTGCTGTATGGATAAATGCTGCTTGTGATCTAATAATAAGCAGCTGCTGTTTATGTGTTGCTTTGTATTCTATTACAAATCAGCATTTAAAATTTAGTGTGTGAACTACAAGGGCAAATCATACCTGACCAAGCTGATGACCTTCTATGATGAAGCAATGGATTCAGTCGGCAAAGAAGGGGCAGCTGATGTCATCTACTTGGACTTGTGCATGACATGGTCCTGCACATATCGTTATCTCTGAGTTGAAGAGGTATGGATTTGAACGCTGGACTACTTGGTGGATGAATAATTGGTTGGATGTCTGGAGCCAGAGAGTGGCTGTATATCCAGGTGAAGATTGGTCACGAGCAGTGTTCTTCAGAGACCTCTGTTGGGACCAGTACTCTGTAATGTCTTCATCAGTGACATAAATGATGGGATTGAATGCGCCCTCAGCAAGTTTGCAGATGACATCATGCTGCATGCAGCAGCTGACACAACAAAAGGAAAGGAGGCTGTCCAGAAGGACCTGGATGGGAGTGAAATGTGGTTCCATGGGAACTTCAGCAAGGACAAAGGCAGGGTCTTGCACTTGAGTCAGGGTAATCACAGGTATGTCTACAGTCTGGTAGAAGAGCTCATTGAGAGCAGCTCTGTAGAGAAGGACTTTGGGATTCTGGTGGATGAAAAGCTGAACATGAGCTAGCACTATGTACTTGTAGCTCTGAAGGCAAACAGTATGCTGGGCTGCATCAAAAGAAGGGTGGCCAGCAGGCTGGAGGAAGTGCTCTGCCTTTGTGGATCCCCATCTAGAGTACTTTCTCCAGGCCCGGGGCCTCGAGTGCAAGGAGGCTGCGAAGCAGTTGGAGCAGGTCCGGAAGAGGCCACAAAAATGATGAAGGGGCTGGAGCACCTCTCCTATGAAGAAAGGTGGAGCAACCAGGGCTTATTTAGCTTGGCGAAGGAGTAGGTTTTGGGTAGACTTCAGTACCTTCCAGTACTTGAAGAGAGCTTTTAAGTAGGAGGGAAACTGACTTTTTACACAGTGATAGGATGAGAGTAAATGGCTTTAAACTGAAAGAAAGGAGATTTAAGTTAGGTGTTAGGAAGAAATTATTTATTCAGAGGGCGGTGAGGCACTGGCACAGTTTGCCCAGAGGAACTGTGGATGCACTGTCCCTGGAGGCATTCAAGGCCAGATTGGATAGGGCCTTGGGCAGCTTGATCTGGTGGCTGACAACCCTGCCCGCTGAAGAGGGTTGGATCTTGGTGATCTTTAATGTCCCTTTCAACGTAGGCCATTCTATGATTCTGTACTTCAGTGTCTGCTTATAGGGCAAAATATTATACAGGCTCACACATGCAACATTTAGAGCATAAAAAAGGCAATGCTAAAAGAAACTAGCAAGAACATTACTTACTGCTGATAATAAGCATATAGGTGTGATCATCTGTGGTTGTGAACTTACTTCATTGCATTCATGGTATAAACAAGGAGAGGGAGAAGATGATCACCTTTCTTGTGCTGACTCTCCTTTCCACACAACCACACTACAGCTGTGGATTCAGAGTTTCTAGGGCTTATAGCTTTCAGCCATCCACTTTGTAAAAGTCACTTTGCAGTTAAAGATGGCTCATTCATTTTCATCTCCTAATGACAAGCAGCCTGAGACTAGAATTGTAGGAATACATAGGCAGGCCACTTTGGTGTAACTTATTTCTGTTAATGATAAACTGGGCTGCTTTGCATCCAGTCGGTACGACTGCTGTTTTCAATTTGTTTCCTTTCCTTTCTTTCACTCTCTGTACACTTAATTCTCAATGTAGTGCACATATTTCCTCAAGGGTAACTGGAGCAATTCCAAAAGTGGAGATTTATTTTCTCTAGCTACTCTGAGTAGTAGCATTGAATAGTCCACAAAAGCTGCGTGAAAGGAGTTTTGGACAGGGGGAGGTGGAGAGGTCTGCAGATTTTAAGTTCTAACTTGCCAGGTTCCCATGATGGGGTGAATTTCATTTGTCCAAGTAGTCCTCTGAAATGGCCCATGTTTCACTGTTGTGGTAAAGTAACTAGTAGGCGAAATGTTTATCTGCACCTCCAGACCATTATGCATGCCAGCAACACTCAGCATAAGTAAATCTGTTTCCCTGTTTAATAACAGAGAAGTGCGTCAGGAGTGAGGCTGTTTGCTGGTGCCTCTGCAGCGCCAGCTGTCCTAAGTGCTAATTGGGTGATTTAGTTATTCTTCTGATTCTCTTCGGTCTTTCAAAATGAAATGTTTTCAACCTGAAATTAATGTGTTTGGTTTTTCTTTTCTTAGAATAACAGTTTTTTTTCTTTAATCCAGTTAATCCAGAAACTCCAGTAAAGTTAACTGTTTCTGGGAACAGCTCCACAAGTGTCCGTCTACGCTGGTTTATAAATGGCAGCTTTGCTGAGATCAGGCTTCTGTGTCAAATTGAAATTAGCAGTGCCCACTCTGAGCAAAAACTGGTAAGTGTTATTTTCAGTGGATTTTTTGGCTCAAATGTTGATCTTTTTCACATCTTCATTCTGATCATCTTACTTAATGCAGGAATGGCTAGGAACTCATCTAGTACAATCAGAGAAAGTTCTACTCACTTTCATTGTTGCCTGCTGTTCTTTATTTTGCTCGTTTTTAGTAGCTTAGGGGAAAGTCAGTGTAGCTGCAGTATTATTTGGCACTTCAAGAGGATACACTCATGCCTTCATGCACAGTACATTTTACCTGCCCTTTGAGTAACTGTCCTTGCAGTCTGTCCTTTGTGCTGCAAATTGTATTAATGCACTTTCTTTCCAGGTTTTGTTTCTGCCCCATAGACTTCCATAGAGATTGTTTCTGATTGCCTCTAGTAGTCTGTATTTTCTTTTTTTTAATTTATTTTCTTTTTTTCCCTCCTCTTAGGAAAACTAAGAGAACGTTTCATTTGCATGCTGTTAGCAGTTGGCTCGTGTATGACTGTAATACAGAGTTGCTAAACCTGCTCATATGTCACTGGGGCAGAGGCAGGGTAGGGAGAGATCATCCCACTGGCATGTCAGTAGGTAATCCTTGGTGAAGACCTCTGCAGCTGGAGAGGAAGTGGTGGTTTTGGGTGGGGTTCAGATTTCCAGCATTCAGGCTTCCTTCCAGCAACTGCCCAGCACTGGTGTTCTGTCACTGATTGGTGCTGCATATTTATTCTGCTAGCCGTCAAAGGAGCTTAAGGCACTAATTTAGACACCGGCATCAGTTACCAAGTGTAGGTGGTGGGAGTATATCCCTTTCTTCCTTATTGCCTAAAGTAGTGTGTGGGTGATCTGTATCGGTGGGGAAGCCTAATGGCTGCCTGTTCAGCTGGCTCAGGTTTACCTCCAAGTTCTGTGATTACTCATTCAGATGGAGTATCTCTGGCCAGCTCGTGTAGACAGATGCTGCATTACCCAGCCTTGGTGTAAAGAGCCTGAACTTATTTTGTGAGCAGAATAACCTCACAGACTGCTTTTTATCAGTGTTTGTTCCTCAGGTTGCTTGTAGTGGAAGTATTCTCTTGCCCTATTAGATTTAGTAGCACAGCCTTGTACAAAGTCACTCAAGCCACAGAAGTGAAGCAGCTGACGGTAAACATACTAATTTTGTGTGTTTTCTAAAATAATAGGGTAGTAATAAATACATGCTCATTTTTAAAATACTTTAGAAGCATTTACAGACTGTGGAAGCCTTAAGCTTGTCTGTATTCTCGGTGGTGATGTGTTTAGCAGTACTCAGATACTAAGTACTGCAGAGAAAATCGAATGCCTTGGGAATAATCAGAGGAAGTAACTTGCTTTTAGATGTAAATAAAAGCTCTGACCAACGAGCTGTATTGGATTTTGGTGTTGTAGTTATAGATACCCTAACCCACAGTTGCCTCCATTTTCTGCCCCCAGCAGTAACTGCTTCTGATGCAGTCAGGAGCGGAAACAAACATCTAAGCATCACCCCCCTTCAGCTCAGCTTAAAATGCCAAAAAGTAGTTTTACACAGTTCTGTCTGGCCTGAATTACACTGTTTGAAGCCCGGAGAGCATGATTGCTTGTGAACGCTGCTACTAGGTCAGTAATCTGGGGCAGAATGATAAAGTTATACGCTGCCACAGTAGTGTGCTTCACTGCACCTATGTCTGTGCCCTCCATCACAGATATTTTGAAACATAGTGCACAGCTTGGTAGCAGCTCTTACAGCATTGTCACATTGTCTTTGGTTGCTTAATAATCCTCCAAGAGTTCTCTGTAATAAAAAAAAAAAAGTAGCTGTGAAATTGTTATGGGTATTTGTATGGCATTTTGAGGATGTTTTCAGAAGCTTTTATATCCGTACGAGAGATTGTTGGCATTTTTATATTTTTCAAGTTGTTGTTTGGCTTTAGAAATGCACAATTAGTTGCAGCTTAAAGTCACTTGGAGTCCAGTTTTGGCAGCTGTGATGCACATGTGTTATAATTAGATTCAGTAAAGTGCATTCCCATGCCTAGGTTTTGTTTGTTTGTTTTTAAGTAGTCGTGGAACAGAAATACTCTACAGACTTGTACCATGTTAAATAACAGGAGGGACTAGTGCTGTAGTAAGAACTATGAACGGAAGTCACTTGGGTTTTACTTGGATGCTATCTTTTGAAGGGAAAAGGTCTGTCTGGTATGGATGCTGCATGATGGACTTCTTGCTCAGATGGACTGTCTTTAGCATGCCTTTGTCTTAGGAGTAAGTTCTTTTTCCACCCAGTCTGCTGTGCACACTTGTGGTGGGAGTTCAGATTTTGTGTACCAGAGGCAAAACATTGATGGAATTTGTGAGCTAACGCTTTGCAACTCATAGGAGAGAGGAGGGACTAAATTGGATTGATGGAAGCAGCAGCATGCTCTTGCCTGCAGAGCTTATCCTCTTGAAAGCTCACACTATTAGGGAACAGTTGCAGCAGAAGGCATGTATGTGCTACATACATATGTTTTTGTGCTACATACAACTTCATTTTGACAGAGCTCTGAATTATTTTCATTTGTTTAGGATGACTGCACAGAAAATATGTTTTGGTATTTTTTTGATACTCTTCAAACATAGTCACGTTCTCACACTGTTTCTTTGAGTAATCCTTCTCTCCTTGGGAAGGCTGCTTTCTTTCAGACAACTAACAGTTATCTAGGATTTGATTGCAGCATTTTTCTAGCCTGTATTCTTGGGGAAAACACTTTCAGCATAGAATACAGGCAAAAGAAAATATAAGAAAAGGAAAAAAAAAAAAGAGTATATTTAGCAAATAAAATTCTATCAATTTTTAACAGCACAATGTCTCCATGCCTGGTGGAAAGTTCTCAACTTACACAGCTCAGCTGAATGCATTGCACCCATACACAAAATACCGGTTCAGGGTGCGCTGTTCAGCTGCTGACCACTTCTGGAGATGGAGTGGCTGGAGTGGGACAGAGGAACACACAACATTGGAAGCCCGTAAGTTTATCTGTTTCCTTGATGGTAAAGAGTGAACTTGTGAAACTTTGTGCTTTTTAAATTAGCTGTCTAGAAAGCTAACTTTTTGATAGACAATAAATTGTGTACAGTGCAACCTGGAAAAAGAATCTCTTTCTTTATCTTAGCTCCTGCCAGAGGACCGGATATCTGGAGAGAGAGAAGTCCTTCTGGAAAAAGTCTGAGAATCTTCTGGAAGGTAGATAGGAAACTTAAAGTTTTAACATACAACGTAATTTAAGCATGAAAATCCGTTTTCCTACAGATTTATAAACAAATGAAGTTGATAGTAAATAAATCAGATTGTTTTTCTTAACTTTTTATAGGACCATCCACTGAAAAAAATATTTGTCCCCAAATGGAAATGTACTGAAATTTTGTATTTAAAACTTACACTGAGAAGCATTTTGTTTGAACAATTAAATTTTTAGTAAGTCCAAGGTAGAAATGAAGACTTAGAAACCTTTGTTTTAAATTCTGAATTTACACTTGAGTTGCTGTCTTTTCTGCCTATGCATTCCTCAGACAATGGGACTAGGATGCTAGAATCACATTATCCTATGTCTTCTTTTCCCCTTCTTTAACTTTTTTTTAATTATTATTATTTTCTAATGTGTTTTTTGTTCATAGCCCTTATCCCTTTCTGAAGCCAATGGAAAAATTGTGTCTCATGAAGTGTCCTGCTACCTGCTAGAGGAGTCACTGGAGTATAAAGAAGTCACAGAGCCCTCAAACAGTACAGAGATAAAACTTGGAAGAAATGACTGTGTAATTACCGTTGTAGCCAAAAATCATGCAGGCTCATCTCCTCCTTCAAGGATAACAAGCGTGGAACTTCCAAGTGGTGAGTGCTCCCAGTGGAGAGCTTAGCACCTTCATGGCCTGGGGAATATTGTTGGCAAGTTTGATGATTGAAAAATGAGATGAAACACGCTTTGCCTGTTTGCATTTGGTCTTTGTTTCTTTTTCCCAGGCAAATCTACTGCATGGGGGAGGAAAAAAATTGCTGCTTTGCTGTTAGGGCAGCGTCTTTCCAATTAATTATGCTCTCTGCAAAAAAGGATGATAGTGTGCAGCCTCTCTCACTACTGCTTTTCTGGAGACCTCCCAGGAGCAACAAGGGTGGAACTTCAAAGCATTAGCATAGTTCTCTGATGTTTAAGGAGCTCAGTTTATTTCTGCGCATTCTTTTTGGGATACCAAGAAGTGTTACATGCTGAAGAGAATCAAAGTAAATATTTGGAGGTGTTGTATGCCTTTTTAAGAGAGGAATTGTTGCTTCAATGCTTCTGAGCTCTGCAGGAGAATATTAATTGGGCCGGCTGGTAAAATGTTGGCATCCTTGTGCTGGGAGCTGGGGTTTGTAAAGAAGGTAGGACTTCAGCTTCCCAATTAAAACACTGCCACTCTTGCTGTGGGCTTTTGTAAAGTGAAATAGCTGAGCCAGATAATGATTTTCTGCTCCTAACTCTAAGCTTGTGGAGCAGATGATATCGCATGTGGTTATTGAGAGTCCATGCTTGCCAGGAGGAGTGTGATCTCCAAAGCCTGAACCTTTGGATCTTTTAGCTGCTTAGTGCGAAGGATGTACTGCTTCTCCTTCTCCACTCAGAGAGCAGGTAACACAGTCATCCTTAAAACTCTGGCTCTGGTAAGAAAATTCCATCTCCTACAAAGAAGATGCATGCCTTGAATGAGATCGGCAGTGAGAGAAAAATGAACTTGTTTCTATGCAAAAGAAAATAATAGCTCTTAATGTTTCTTGTGCTTCTCCAAAGCACCAACACCTAAAAATGTTTTCTTTTTCTGCTTCCTGAAAAGAAAAGTAATTGTATGGAACAGCTAAATGAATAAAAATGCTTTTATAGCTCTCTTCATGCAGTACCAGTACTAGACTCCAGTTACTGGGGAGGACTCTGTAATAGATCTGTGGTGTGGGACAGCTGATGGCAGCTGGACCTTTGCAGTCATTTGTAGCTTTCTCTTGTAATGAGCACTTGAGATGTCTGAGGTTCCCCTCAGTGTTACCCAACTTGCACTCCTTGAAGATTTGCTCCCAAGCTGGTATAGGAATTGTCTGAGTCACTGACTAGGGAGTCATGAAAGATGACTCATTTACTGAACTGGATGACATTTTTACCCAAACATCTTTTCTGGCTGCTTCCTGTGTGCAATCTGTAAGTGCTTTCAGTGTCCATAAGAGAGCAGTGGCTCTGAGGCTTGAGATCTATTGAGGTTTTGTGGAACCCAAAAACACAAACAAAGGATACTCTGCCTTAATTAATTTGTTGCTGTCTGTGGAAAGCACTGTTTAGTGTTCAGGGCACATAATCTGGCTGTTACAGACTCCTCTTCTACAGCAGTGCTATAGTGCTGGTAGTTGTTTCTCCTGTAGATTGAAGCTATAAATACATCAAAATGAGCAATGCTGTGCTGGGTGAAACTCTAGGCTTCTGGCTCAGGAAATAACATTGAATGTGGTGTACTTAGGAATTTTAAAGGGTATGTACTCAGTGTAAAAATAGGAAATTTTCATGTCAATCAGAAAATTAAAGCAGTCTAATTACAGATACGCTCTTCCAGCATCACAGAAGAGTGATTTCACTGGATCCATAGTACTTTTTAGTGAAAAATATTACAAGACTTCTGGAGTTGATTTGTCTTTGTTTAACCAGATGTGTCTTTTGTGCCTGGCCTAGCAAGTTAGAAAATGAGTGTACGCTTAGCATATACTCATATTTTTTAGAGCTAAGCAGTCCTTCATCGTTCACAGCATGTCTGTGAGAGTGAGGTTTCACAACACTGCTTTTTAAAAACTGCCATTGCCCTTCAACCTTCCTTGGTTTATGGATTTAATGACATGAAATAATAGACCCAATAGGGAGCATAAATGAGAATACTGAATAAGGAAAAACTCAAACCCTGAAACTGTTTTTGAAGATCAGTTGTGGGGCCACAGCTGTTGTGAAGGCTTTTGGAAAACATCTTTTAGCTCTGCAGGGTCCCATCTGTCAGCCAGGGAGGAAAGCTGCAGGAATCGTAAGTCATTCTCAGATCTGATTGGTTCAGAGGCATCCAAACTTTAAAAACTCAGAAACAAAAAAATAAAGGGCACTGCAGGTTTGTTTAGGCCTGTTTTTTTGGTTTTGTTTTTTTTTTTTTGTTTGTTTGTTTGGTTTGTTTTTTTTTTCTTTTTTTTTGGTGTTTTTTTTGTTTGTTTGTTTTTGTTTTTGTTTTGTTTTTTTAATTTATTTACCTTTGGTAGCCTGGAATCTGTGTGAAAGGATTCAACTTTTGTTGTCGATTCTCAGTGAAAAACAAATGTCTGTGTGTCTGTGGTTGGGTGAGTGACAGCAAGGCACTCTGACAGAAACACAAAGCAAACTGTTAGCTGAAATAACAGCAGGAATTTATAGCTGCAGGCTCCTGCCAAATTGGTGTCAAGTCAGATTTGAACCTGCCATCTGCTGTAAATCCTTACCTTGAAAAAGTGCTTTTTTTTCCAGTTCTGAGCTGCAGTACTTCTCATCATCATACTTAAGACTGGCTGTGGGATTTGCTGCAGGCTACATTTGATTTCCAGCACTTCAGAAAGCATAGCTAAGTGTGCTGCTTGAAGTTTCACAGTACCAGGAGTGTGCTTCTTGTTGCTAGAAATCACTGCAGTTTATAAAACCTTTGTGCTGTGGCTGGAAGGCTTTCTTTCAGCTTTGACTACAGATAAGTGTCTAGTCTCTGATGGATCTTTTTGTCATCTTTGTTGCAGACAATGTCAAAACAGATCGAGCTGTGGCAATGGGGAATGGCATTTATATTTCTTGGAATTCTTACCCCAACATGACCTGTGGCTATATAGTAAAATGGTGTCATTCGTCTGGGTCGGAACCCTGCAGCGTGGACTGGCAGAAATTTCCTTCAAATACAACAGATGCAGTGATAAAATCTGGTAAGTCAGAAATCAGTTTCTGAGTTTTTCTGGTTCAGAGTCTGAGTAGCAAGTGGTGCTATGGATCAAAGATTTCTTATGCAGCCTTACCAAATCCAAATACTAGTCATCGCTAAACTATTATCAACATGCATTTATTAACTACATTGAAATTACCTTTTCTAGCTATACCCAACAACATCCTGTATATATATATATATGTGTACATATATATAGTGTGACCTCCATGTGTTGGACCACTTTCAGCAGTTAAAATTCCATGGAATGGGGCACATTCCAGGTCTCTAGCTGCTGGTGAGGAGATGGGGACATGAGTCTCAGCTGCTGTGGGACTAGTAGAAACAGAAAAGAAAAGACCTAAGAAAGATGCAGGTTTTTTCTCTGCTCCCTATAAATATGTATATTTACTTTCTAGAAGTGTTTGCTATATAAAGCAAAATATATAAAGAGAAAATGATTTGAAACTGTGTACGTAGAAAAGTTGGGGTGGGTATGAATTTCATAGGTAAGCAATACGCTTTCCTACTTGCAGTTACAATGCTGCGTCCATGTTGTTTTTGTTTGTTCTGGCTAGCTCTTGCATTTTCTAAGCAGACAATACTGTGTCTGTCCTAAATGCACTGCTCAACTCCTGCACTCTTTCCTGCAATGCTTTTTGATGTCTGCTGTGAGAGTTTCCAGGCTGTGGGGGCTGGGCTCAAGCTACCACATCTACCTCTGTGTTTGGTCCAGAAGTCTCTCTCCATCTGGACCTGAACTCCTGCAAAAACTCACTTGGTTTCTATAGTGGTCCACAGAGGCTGCTTGTTTAGGAAAAGACTGATGGAGATTCAGCTTGAAAACACTGACCTGCAGAAATCACAGGAAGTTGTAAATTATTTATACAGTGTAGTATTAAACACGTGTGCCTCTATCAAAAGCATTCAAAGCAGAAGTTTGATGACTATCTGGGTTTTGTAGAGTCATTTCAGACCTGGTGTTCATTGCTGAAGTGCTTCAGTGTCACTTTTGAGAGTTCTCTGAATTTCCTTTGCACTATTTCTGCAGTAAGTCTGTGTATTTCAAAATACGTTTTTGTTTCCAAAGAGGAGGCAGGATCCACATGGCTGCTGTGGGAGGAAAGTAAATGGATTGTTTCAGTAACTTCAGTTTGTGTTTCCTCATGGAAATAGCAATTTATGCAATTTGAGTAGCTTATTTTTAATGTTTGTTTAGAAACAAAATTTCTCCAAGAGCTGGATTTGCTTACTGCTCCTAAATTGTGACTAACAGTGTTTGTATCTAATGCTGCAGTCTAAGACTGTCATTTTCTTAATACTCATTTCTGTGAGCATGCGCAATATGAAAGTTAGTAGCATCAGCATCTGTAAGTGAGACCTTCTCACTAGTGGCTTTTTTCTTGCAGCTCTGTTCAGACCCGGTGTGAGATACAACTTTTCATTATATGGCTGCAAATCCAGTGGATATCAGTTACTGAAAAACATAACTGGGTATACAAAAGAGCTGCGTAAGTGTACTTTGTCATTCAAGATCTTTGAAAAATGAGTTTGAACTGTGTCTGCTTTTAGCTTGGTGTTGGCAGAAGATTGAGACTAAGATTGTCATACAGTGCTACTGACTTCTGCTTGTTCTCTGTATGAAATTGTAATATATTTCTTGATGCATCCCATTTGCCAGCATGAAACAACTCTATATCCTCCAGCTTGTGTTGTGATGTAGGATTTGCCACTACAGCGCAGAAGTTTCCTCTATAGACAGTGTTCTTTGGAGCTGAAGGCACAGTTACAATGTGAACCTCAGTGATGTGGTCCCTCCTGGAGGAGAGAGGACAACTTGCTTTGGCTTGACAGAGTTCTGAGTACTTTGTTCCTTGGCTACTGTAATAATGAGTTCCCTCATACTGAATTCACTCATTTCATTTTCCTGGGGTGTGGACTGAGGCTTCAGCTTGTGTGCCTGGTGGCACTAGTGGCCTTTTACTTCCAGGAGCCTGAACTCGTCCTGGCTTTTTACAATCACAGATCCTGTGTGGAATATAACTACAACCAACGCCCATTTCACTTTGAAGTTCAGCATGTTTTCTCCTGGAATAGTGTGCTTGGAAAACTGAGCTGCTGAACTAATCTGATCCCTTGGAAAAACTGTTGTTGATTTCATTGCTAAAGCTGAAGGTGAAACAGAAAATTTTACTAGAAGCTCATCTTTCATCCATTTGCATTTCTGTAAAAGCAATGAACAGTCTACCAGAAAGTTTTTCAGTGTGCATTCGAAGCAGAATTAGAAACTTCCAAGATAAAAAGATAAAAGCATTGAATAATAAAAATACGTTGAACATGGGAAAATAAGGATATTCATTTTGCTAAAGATCACAGGTTTATTCTAACCCTCAAATTTGGCTTTTGACAGTTACTCATCAAAACAAAACAGATGCATTGTCAAACCTAAGTTCAGCATTGATGGTAACAGATCAGTGTCTGACATCGGGCTATGTCCTGTTACAAGCCTTTACACAACACCTGCTGTAATGTTCTCAATAAGCTCCAGGAATTGCAGTAAGGACCTGTGTTGCCTGCTAAGGCTGTTCTTTTAAGCTGATATAGACTCCCATGATAGCAGAGTGAAGTCTGTTTAACTTGAAGACGAGCCATGCAATCACAAAGCTAAAGCCTTTAAAAGTAGTTCATATGTGCTGAATGTTTATGCAATCTTTTTGCATATGTTATGTGAAGAAGGGTATTTATGTGTGTGCGTCTATAAAAACATTGCCCAAGAAGAGATTTTTCTCTCACCTGGTGTTATAAGCTGCAGTAACTAATAAGAAAAAGACCAATGTACTTGTGTCGCTGAAATGGCACCTGTTCAGCTGTGTTTGAGAGTGAGGGAAAGATATTCAGGAAAAAGCTGAACATGCCAGCCCTGAAATTAAACTAATACAGCACTTGCATGGATTCAGCATTTAACTTTATCTTCTTTTTTCTTAATTCTTCCTGCAGCTCCAAAACGTGCACCAAATTTTACTGTAGAAGAAACTTCTTCAGATTCGATATTGGTAAAGTGGGAAGACATGCCTATTGAAGATTGTCAGGGCTTTTTAGAAGGGTATCGGCTTTCCTTTGCAAAAGGTGAAAAAGATGCCTTAAAGCCTAGGCTTTTGGAATCAGGTAAATCTATAGATCATCATAATTCCCTTGCTCAAGCTGTTTTTTTTTTTTTTTTTTTTTTTTTTTTTTTTTTTTTGTTTGTTTGTTTGTTTGTTTTTTTTTTTCCCTTATTTTAATTTCATTTTAAAAAAAAAAAGATGTAATCGTCCAGTTGCATTAGTCGCTGTTATCGTTGGTAGTTGGCCCCTAATATGTAACAATGGCATTTGAAATATCAGCTCCTTGATTAGCACAGTTGCTCTTTAACATAAGGCAGAAGTTGGAGCACATCTGTGTTTGCCGAGGGCACAGAACTGTGCGGTGACTAAGTGTCAGTGTGACACACTGCCCTGTGTACAGATGTCTTGGGTGGAAGAGATGTGGGTGAACTTATGTGGCCATGTTAATTGAGTATCTACCAGGACCTACAGTCATGACCACAATTCTCTGCTTCAGTTTTGCTTTACACAGACAGCTTCTTGGGTTTAGTAAGCTGACTTAAAGAAAGTCTTGCTGTTGCTGAGGTTGTCTCTCTGAATCCTTTTTTACAGTGCATGTTTATCTTTCTTCTAAACAAACAGGGAATCCAGAACTTAAAGTTAAGAATATCACTGACTTAACAAAAAAGTCTTTGAAAATACTTGATCTTCAAGGCAAAACAAGTTACCAGCTAGACCTACAAGCCTATACTGCTGGTGGGTTGAGCCCTTCGAACAGTGTGTATGTGGTGACAAAGGAAGACTGTAAGTTGAATATCCCTATTCATTAATGTTAGTTAGTGCAGGGGCTGTCCAGTGTACGTAAAACTGAGGTGTTCTTGTTGTTGTTGTTTTTTTTCCTGGTTACTTTAGATAATACGTGCCTGTTTTTGTTTTTATTTAGTCCCCCCGCCCCCTCCCCCCCCCCCTTTTTTTTTTCCAGCACAAAAAATGATACAGTTTAAAGTGAGAAAAAAGTCCTTTCTTATTACAGCTACTTTTCAATTCAGGCTAATGTATGCAGAAAAAATATCTTACAGACTTCTACTGTAGTGTGGAAACTTCTTAAGCAGTTTGTTGTTTTTGTCAAGTTTCCCATGAAGAATATCTATCTGTTAATATGTGATGGGAAGAAACACATTGTGGAAATATTTACTCGTTTCAGAATTATAAACAGATGCCTCGCTGATTTTAATTCAGTTTTATCAATCCCCTGACAGAAACAAACTCTGAAAGGCAGTTAGAAAAAGAGACTGACCTGGGGAACAAGAATTAAAAAAAAAAAAAAAAAAAAAAAAAAAAGTCATGTGAAAGGAAACTAAACACTGGGGTGCAACAAAAATACATGAAAAATCAAATGTAAGGCACTTAACATCAACAGAGAAAGGCAGTGGGAATGTATCACAGAGCAACCCTGGGAATTAGAAGCGTTATAAACCATATAAAAGGCAGTGCAGCTTATGCAGAGTGGTTGGACTTTAAGAGCCATTACCAGAGATTTAGCCAGATCAAGTAACCTGAAAGTGCTGTTCCAGTGCCTACTGAGAACAGAAATTGCAGTGGCAATCTGTCCTGTATTGCGCATTTGCGATTAAGCAATCAGAGAGAAATAATGGGCTGACTTCTGTAGCTGTCACTGAATCAGTTCTATTTATGGATGGACTTCTGGTCTTCCAGAAAAGGTGAATTTTATGGTATAGGTCATTGTTTATGGGTCACTGTTAGCTGAGTTTCTGTTTAGGTGGGATTGACTCTATTCTGTGAGGTTGTTAGAGAAGTCATAAAGCTTGCTGGAAACTCTGGATATCTTTAATACCTTTTCTTTTTTCTGTCCACCAGCTGTAGGTCTAATCATTGCAGTTATCTCCCCTGTGGCAGTGGTTGTTCTGCTTGGAGTGGTGACAAGCATCTTTTGCTATAGAAAAAGGGAATGGTAAATATCTGCATTCAGTTCTGAACTTTTTCTGAACGTGTTTGTTTTAGCACCGGTGTTTTTGACTATTTGAGTAATTCCTTGTTTTCTGTGACTGCCCAAATATGTTAGTGGACTTTGACAGACCTTCGTGTAAAAGAAGGTGGCAAAATGATATTCTAGATGGTGAGGAAGAAATTGAGTCAGCATTGTGAGTATTAGGAATGCAAAAAAGGTTGTACAGGAGCCTGTGTTTATAAATAGTTTTCCAAAGCATAATTTGTGAGCTATCCACAAACACCCAGGTAGACATCTCACCATCTCACCTTCACCTTCTCATAAACATGACATCATAAGTTCCCTAGTGTATTGTTTTGTTGTTGTTGTTGTTGTTGTTTTTTTTTAAAAAAAAAAAGAAAGAAAGAAAGAAAAAAGGAAAACAGAATGGTTTGCTGTTATTTCCATTAAATACTCAGTGAAGGTATAAGACACTGAATCTTTATACCAGATGTCTTCAGTATTCTGAATTAAAGTGAAATGTTCTGACCCCTTCAGTGTACTTGCAATGTGTTCTGGGGCCTGGTGACTTTAATAAATTCTTTCTCTTCTCTTTAAAGGATCAAAGAAACGTTTTATCCAGAGATCCCAAATCCTGAGAACAGTAAGGCACTGCAGTTTCAGAAGAACATCTGTGAGGTAACCTTTATTTTAAATCTAGCATCTTCTAGAAGACACTGTGAGCAAAGAAGTTTGAGGGTTTGAGCCTTCTAATCCAGTTGTAAAACAACTCTATGGCAAAGATACTGTGCAACTTTTGTCGAACTACATCTGAAACTATAATGTTGATGCAGTTACTTAGGAAATTTGAACTAGGAAAGAGCTGATGCATTTCTGTCCTGCCACACTAATAGTGAGTCTTAGTAGATGGCTATGTTACTCCCAGGTAGTTATTATCTTTGTCATAGCAGTAAGGGAAGAAGAAAGTGTGGTAACCTATAGTGGGCACCATAACTGGAACTGAGTGTTACATTTAGATAACCTTCTGGAATGGATTTTAAAAAGCTGATATTTGGGGAAACAGTTCTCAAACACTTACAGCCAGGTCTGGAGTCTTTTTAAGTTGGATGAGATAATTTTAAGATGAACAGGGATGTGTGAGGAGCCAAAAAATAAAAATCAAAGCATTGATTGATGGATTGATTGTACTAATGGCAATGGAATGAATGCAAGACACAAGTCTTGCATTCATGCAGGTTTAATTTGGACAAGTTGTTACTCTCAGGAAGAGTTTCCAGACCTTCTAGCTTAGACTCTACCTTCTCCTTTTCTCACTTCAGGGGAATAAGTCACTTAAAACACTGGAAATGAATCCCTGTACCCCAAACAGTGTTGAAGTGGTGGAAACACAGTCTGCAGCTCCCAAAATTGAAGACACTGAGATGATGTCTGCAACAACAGACACCACTGTACCTGAAGATGGATCTGACTCAGAAACAGAAAACCACGTGGTTGTGTCCTACTGCCCCCCTATCATTGAAGAGGAAATGTCAAATCCCCCTATGGATGAACCTATGGGGCTATCTCAGGTGGTTTACATTGACATTCAGTCAATGTATCAGCCTCAAATTAAACCAGAAGAGGAGTCAGAAATAGACTTAGTGACTACCGCAGGCTATAAGCCACAAATGCAGCTGCCTGTTAGTGCTCTGAAAATAGAAAGTCGCTCACCTGCCGAGGAAGAATCAGATAAAACAGCAGGTTACAGACCTCAAACAAACACAAACGCCTGGAACATGGACACTCCAGACTCTCCTGGATCAGTTGAAAGCAACAATGAAAATGCATCTTTTGGGAGCCCATGCTCCATTAATTCCCGACAGTTTCTGCTTCCCCCAAAAGATGATGAAGACTCTCCCAAGCCCGGTAACACAGGGTGGTCCTTCACACACTTTTTTCAGAACAAGCCGAATGATTAACAGTGAGTCATCGTTGCACCTGAACCTGCCTTCTAAATAAGCTCTTATTCCTGATGTTGTAAAGAAAGGATGAAAAAGTGCAAAAAACATGCATTATTCTTGGAGACAGTCAGCAGAGGTTCTAGTAAGGTGAATGTTACCATGTTTAAGTTAGTGAAAGTGTTGATGTTCCATTTTAATAGTGGCTGAGGCCAGAATTATAGCAATTTAGTTATTACTGTAGTAAACTATATTGGATATAAGCAGTATTGAGTTTAGATCTCCTGATAAATATAGTCAGAGAACTCTTCCAACATTCAGATAATGTTTGAAGGCTAATATGATCTCTTACAACTCATAACTCGGAAAGATCACTTTGCTTTGTTGTAGTTGTTCTCAACTGTGCATACTCAAATGGTGTAGTCCCAATGGCTATGCTCATTTGAAGATTTCATTTACTGAAAACTTCAGTCTAATGTTTGATAAGGATGTGGTTAGAAACTCTTGAGATCTTTTACCTAGTGATAAACTAACAACAAATCAAAGTTCCACTTTTCTCCCATATGAAAGGGTATTGTCACTGTTTAACACTTTTGAAGCAATGGCCATTCAAATCTGTTGCTTTTTAACTAGATGCTAGTTTCTGTACCTACTGTACAATGTTTATTCAATGTTTGACTCAGGGGTACAAACTTGGGAAAAAAAGTGTAACACTGATTTAAACCTCAACAAGAACTGCATGAAGTTAAAAAAAAAAAAAAAAAAAAAAAAAAAAAAAAAAAAATTTAGAATACTTTATACTTTTTCTGTCCTTTGGTTAAGGAGTTAGTATTTCTTGATGTATTGCACTAATGCATTTTGTATTTTATAGTTTGAGCTCCAGATCTCCTGCCTCACAGTCATGCTCTATTCCATTCCCCCACAGTATTCAGGAGTCTTTGCATTATGCAGTTATGTGAGCCATGGGGAAATCTCTGACCACTAACACTAGCTGTCCAAGCCATTTGGCACCAGAAATCAGATATAGTACTACAGCTCCGTGTGAACAAATTGCTCTTTGGATGGTCTTCATTATGTTAGCTTTGCTACCTGCTGCCTGGCTGTTCTCCACATTGTCCACCCAACATGACCTTTTCCTACAAATCCTATCTAGGAGTGCAAAGGGGGATTTCTGTAGTGGCAGAAACCTTAAGAGGTTTTAAGGCCACTAATTCTACCTCTCCTTTACTAGACATGTGATGCAAAGATATCCTAAATGATGTAAATTTGTATGCATAAATAAGTTTTCTGAACAATCATCTTTGATTTTTTTTTCATATATGCATCTATAGGCAATTGTAATTGCAGTATTTCACTGTGTAACTTTCCAACTGTAGCACACAGAGTTTCACTAGCTCACGATACAAAGTGCTTTCTAACATACCTGTTCCGTATTGTAAAACACAGTGAAGAGAGGTCAAATCTTTAAGTGCTTGATCAAAAAGGGTCTTCATAAAATCATAACCAAGTCTTTGTGTGTGGATCTCAATTTCCTGAACCAGCTTGTGGCATTTGAAAAAAGTAAGATGGATGAGTGGATTTCAAACTGAGATTCTAACAGATAAGGAGGCTGGATTGACTCAGTTGCTAGCTGTAATGGTGTGAGAACAGACCAGAAAGGTGGCTAAGCTTAGCAGATGCTTGGTCTACAGAACCACGTAACCTGGCCATCAAAGTAAAACTAAGCATTAGGTTCAACCTAGTCACTGCAATGGGTGCTGCAGTTTCAGATACTGACATGTCTCTGCCATCTCCATAGAACTAAAACACAGAGGGATTTCAAAGCTGACAGAACACTAAAGGCAAAACACTAAGTAGCTTCCAAACCATCATCACTAACAACTGTTATATGACTTCTGGAAGAGTGAAATATAAAGACAGTAAGTTTAGATGTGTTTGTGGACCTGACAGAATACACGGTCTGTCTGTAAAATGGGAAGTGCAGATAGGATTCTGCTCTAGAGGATGAAATTTGGAATGAACAGAGCTGCAAATGGAAAGTAAGGCAGTGTGAATAGCTGGTGTGTCTGTCACCAGGCAAGTGGAAGTTTCATGCCTAACCTATTACTGCTTGTTATTCAGAACACTAAATTAATACATAAAAGGGCGCAGTTGTACTCTTTGTGCTTGATAGCTAGGCAGTGATTATGTCCCATTTCTTATTTTTATTTTTATTTTTTAATTTTCTAAATGTACTTATGTTCTAATGAATTTTAGCTTGTGCTGACATGCTTTTAACTGAAAGCAGAAGATGTTTAGAACAGAAGGCATGGGTAGTGGTTTGTTGCATTATTGTTTAGTGGAGCAGTTTCTCAGTATAGGGGAGCAGTTACTGTTATATGAAGATCCTCAGGAAAAAGGAAATCTCTGTAGGAGAACAGCTGTTCTCAGAGAATAACAGTGCTTTCTTATGGTTGCATTTTGTGAGAAGCAACACCAGACCAAAGTCTGGCAGTTTTTAACTTGGCAGACTGGAAGCCCGGGTGACCAGGGAGCACTCAAAGCTCACAGGGGGCAACCTAACACCTTTTGCAGTGCCCTCGAGGAGAATCGGTTCAAAACAAGTATCACATATTTAAGTTTTCCTTCATGTTGCTCTTCATTTTCAGTAAGGGCAAAATCATTATTGCTTTATTTCACAAAGATTAGGTAGTAGAGAGTTCCCCTAATATAGGGTCATCTTTAATGTAACCAAAGCACTCTTGCTTAATTATCTGTTGCTTTTTCTAATTTTCTTTAAACTTTACTTGACTTGTGTTCCAGTTTCCAGAATGTAGGCAGAAGGATCCCATTAAGAGCAAAGGCTTACCGTATCTTTATTCTTGGTTTGTAGCCCTGCAGTGAGGCTTCACCTGTACACTGCCAGCAAGGACTCCTTTCTGATGTCTGTCTTAAATCTTCTGCAGTAAATCCAAGTACTGTATTAGTGAGAGGATATGTGCTTATTTAGTGTCCATGTAGTGACACCCTTGGTGTGGGTGTGTGGAGCTGTAAGAATGAACGAGGACCATCGGAGAATAGACTTGCTTTTTGAGCCCAAGAGGTTTGTTGAACCAATGAAGCATGTTTAAGAAAGCCTTCCATACCAAAAGCACTTTCAAAGCATGGTGCTGTTTAGCCTCTAGATTTTATTGATGCCAGTTGTAAGACTGCAACTTTGGGCTTCAAAGGAGATCAGACTCCTTGTACTTGTGCCTTTGGGCTTCCCAGTGAGTCTCTCTGGTCAAGATGTGAATAAACCCCTTTCCTTTGTTTTTGAAAGATGTATTAGGAAACTAAATGTAATGCATTTTCATCATTTTCTGAAATATCTGTTTCCTTTACCGACCATCTATTTTGTTTTAATTCTTTTGACTTTTTGCTTTTTATTTTCCTAGAAGAATAGGAAATTAAAAAAGGGAAGAGAAAAAAAAATTCCAGGAGGGTTCTGAGTAGAAGAGCTTTTGTCCAAAACACTTCACTCCCAACTCAGTGCTTCAGTCCTCTGATTGAATCAATGTCCACAGATGTAGGGTGCCAATGTCAAGCTGTCTCTTTCTGAAGCAAGTCACCAGTGTTGCTGCTTTTTATTTTGAGCCGTGCCTGTCATATGTGACAGTTGGGTTTGGTTTTTGTTATGATTTTTGTACTTCTCATTTCATGCATGGAACATCAGTCATTTCTGATGTAACATCATGTACTCTGCTATTTGTCTTGTTCATTATTTTTATTGTTCTGACTGTCATACAGGAGCATACTTGGGATCTTGATCTTGTGTGTTAAATTCTGGAGTTGTAAATTTGAATGTGATATACCTCACAGAACTAGTAGTAAATATTTCAATAAAACAGTAAGCTAATATTACAGATGGGCAGTGAATTATCTCCCCTGATATGTGGTGGCTGCAAATGCAGACTTAGGACCTAATCAGTGGTATTTGCTGTTGTTGCTGACTCTACTATCCATAGTTGCTGCTTTCATGGGTAAGCTGTTTCTCAACGGAAATCAGTAGCCATGTCATCCATCACAGCACAATTGGCAAAGGCAACATGTTTCTTCACCTTTGATTTATGAGGGGGACCAGAACTTTCCTTTGCTGGGCACAGGGCAACAGTGTGCTCTGGCTCAACGCAAGTTTCAGGCTGCTCTGAAGGGGCACATTCAGGTCTCTTCTATCCTTTTTTGTTTTAGACAAGTTCAACAGAATAAAGCTAGAGCTGAAGGCAGTGAGATTCCCTCTTATACTATCCTCCGCTCTCAATTGAACGTAAATGGTAGCAAAACTGAGGGTAACTGAGGGTAACTGGAAGGAGAAGGTATTTGAATATCACTACTAAAAGGTGACGAGAAATTGTATCCTCTTTTTTACACAATAATTTCTTTGTAAATAGCATATTTGTGTCTACAAGTAGATGAAAATGCAGTAAAAAGGATTTGAAATATGCAGGAAAAAAATGTAGTATTTCAAGAATCAAGTTGCTAACAAGGCTCTGTACCATAAATCTATCAAGAACTTCCCATGTAAATAACATCCTTTGCTCTGCCACAGGCTTTGAGGATTCCAAATCGAATGGCATCAGAATTTTTAACACTAAGTAAGGTCCTAACTTTTCATGCAAATATATGATTGCAGCATGATGTACCTAGGTGTGCATTGGCTTATGATTCCCAAAGCATGATTTTTCTGAGCGTAGGGGAAATTGCTCCATTTGCATCTCCCCGCATCCTACACAGAGTTCGTGCTGTTGTGCATTTAGCAGTGATCTGCGTGACTGATGTTTAGAGATGCTGTCAGCACATCTGCAGATTTGTTGTTGGATTCTTCTTCGACTTGTCATTAGCAAGCCTCGGAGCACATTCTCTGACCCCAAATGTTGCATACAGAGATTGAGGAACATTGGAGTGTTTAAAAGCTCATTTCCTCATGCCTCTCTTAAGTTTTTTAATATCTTCCTAGAAGCTGGAAAACAGTTTCTTCCATAACAGTTTCCCCCCCACCCCCCATCCATCATTTATATAACTCTGGATTTTCCCCAGTGTTTCTATGCTAGTGTTTATTTCCTTTTTGCACATTATGCAAACAAACCTCAAATGATGTTGGCAGGGTTTTCTGTGACTTTACAAGTTGTCCCAGTGTGCATAACAATGCTTTCTCCCCACCTCCCAACCCCCAGCAAAAATGTCTATCAACTTCTCTCACTTTTCCAACAAAGAAAGTAGCTAGATAATAATTGAGGACTGAGTTTCATAAGGAAGATCAGCAGGTGAGCTGGTCAGTGAGCAGGGCGCTGCAAGGGATGGAGTTAATCCCTCACCAGTCTCACCCTCTCCCTGTGTCTGGGTGACACCATGGTGAGCTAGAGCAATTAGCACTCTCATCTTTTACCATATTCCCTAACAGCATCTCTTGGGAGGACTTTGAACAGTCACAAATCTGCATTTTGACTGGTGTTATGAGAAAGCAGGCTGCTAAAGTAGTAGATGCAGAGCTTCCATGAGCACTCTGCCAGCTGCACATTTCAATAACTTTGCAACTCATTTGGTTTAATGTGCAAATCGTAGCGCCCAGAGAGTAAAGTTTAACCAGAAGGTGCATAAAATTTGAATGTTTTCATTTTCCTTATTTGGGCTGAGAAAAATTCAAAAAGCTCAAAGTGGGCAGAGTAAAACAGACACTTGTAATGTCTCATGCCTTTCAGTAGCAATACAAATACAGACACAAAACAATCCTCAAACTTCACCATGGCAGTGTTTCCTTCATGTGATTTAAAATGGCTTAGGGTGAACAAAACTGTAAGCTTTGTAGCCTGTCAGATGACCAAAAAAGAAGATAACTCTCATCTGAAACCCTACCTGATGCTAGTGGTAGTTTGAACTTCAGTCCAGCGGTGGTGCACAAAGCAGCAGAACTGGTGGAGTCATGCAAGTCACCCAAAAATTTGTTGTACTCTAATGCTGTAACTTTTAAAATATATACTGTGAACAGGTTCAATGGTTCAATGTTTTGAGTTTTGTTTTATTTTGGTTTTGTTTTTTTGGGTTTTTTTTAGGTCTTTTTATACCGTCTTTTTACAGCATAAATAATTTTTTTTAGAGATGGTTTTGTGTTCTATTTTTACAAATATCTTAATGGACTTTTGTTAAATGGTAGTGAAAGTATTGTTTGCCAATTTGAAATGTTCACCTATAGAAATTAGTCCTTTAAAATAAATCAATAAATCATAGTGTCAAAACAGTCATCCTAATGCACTAAACCTAACCAGTCATTTAACATAGTTCTGTTGTTGAATGATACCGAAGTTTTCCAGCTTCCAAATCTGTTACTCAAAAAAGATTCTCACAATTTGAAATAATCATACAGCACTTTAATGAAGTTGTAGTATACCGAATAAAATACTGATTCAACAGTGTGTATCAACAAGAAAACTTATTAGCGTAGCAATTAAACAAGTGCATGCTTGAAAATGGAAGCACTGGATCACGATGGGGAAATAATATTCCAGTGGGCTCGATGACACACGAGACTAACCTGAGACACCAACTTTGCAAATGTTTTAAAACGAGTTTGCTTGGCTGTTGTAATTCCTGTTGTAATGCTTGTGTGTCTAAAAATATGCATGTATTTAACAATTTTATCATAGTATTGCCATGGAATTCAATAAATATATTTTCTTACGCTCTTACATGTTTTGATATTCCTTGCCTGCATGTTTATTTTTAAGTAAGAGTTAAATTCTGCTCATGCTCCAGTGTAAACAGAGTTATTTTAACTTTGTGCCCAGAATAAATAACCTCAGGATCTGGCAAGCACAGCCTTGGCTTTGTGATCAGTAGAGTAATGAAAATACTGTCTCAGCTGCTTCTCCTAAGCACAGCATTTCATAGCGTGTATGTACAGTGTACACTGAAGCTCTTCTGGTTCATGTTGTACAGTGTGAAAAGAAAAAGTGGCCTGTCTCCCTTACCTGTGTCTTCCTCTGTATACGGCTCTAACAACTGGGGGTTGAAATTTGTTCAGAGCTGAAGGTTTGTAGAGGGAGGAGACACAGCTCCCTCTAATGGATAGTTCTGTGTAGTGGACATCCCTATTCCAGGATGATGTCGTGGCAGGAAGAAGTGGTCCAGGATGAGCATCATAGGGTTGGTTTGGGTGACATACTGGGTGACACATTCTCAAGATCTCCTAGGGGAACTAAGATGATCAGACGATGGTGGATGCAATGTTGGCCTTACATTTGAAGATATTTATGCCACAATACTTACTTGTTCTTCCAGCAATGTCCAAGGAATTCTGTGTCTCATCTAGACTATGAGGAGTGGCTGAGGGAACTGTGCTTATTTAGACTGGAGGAGAGGAGGCTCAGGGGAGATGTTATTGTTCTCTACAACTACCTGAAGGGTGGCTGTGGCAATGTAGGTCTTGGCCTCTTCTTTGGTGTAACTAGTGACAGGTTAGAGAGAATGGCCTCAAGTTACATCAGGGAAATTCATTTTGGATGTTAGGAAAATTTTTATCTCTGAAAGAGTTGTCAGAGGCTGGAATGAGCTACCCACAGAGATGGTACAGTCACTGTCATTGGAGCTGTTCAAGAAATGTTCAGATGTTGTACTAGGTGGTTTAGTGGGAAATATTGGTTGCAGGTGGGCATTTGGACTGGATGATCTTGCAGGTCTTTTCCAAGCTTGGAGATTCTATGATTCTGTGATTTAAGCACAGTAACACACTGGCTCAGTACTGTGAAGTTACGTAAGTGCCATAACATAGCATATCATGTACAAAGGTTGCAGACCAGCTTTGCTACAGATCTCTACCACTGCAATGACCATTTACAACAATAGCTGAGAGCACAGGCTCTTGGACAAACAATGTAGTCTCTGATCTCCCCATAATCAGCACCAGCCCTGCTCCACTACTTGAAGATTTGATGAGGCAGATATCCCAGTAGTGCATCTTACCATGCATGTGGCAAGTCCTCTCATTGCAAAGATTCACCTTTGGGTGTGTGCTTTTTTTCTATTCATTAAGTCAATGTAGCAATCAGTTTCTGACAACACCTTTTTGTGCTGCACTTACAATGTGCAGTAACTATGGAAAAAGTATTTCAAGCTAGTTGTGATTTGGAGCCTTTCATTCTGAGTGCATTTAATAACTGGGAATTATTAATACAGGCACTTAAAAGATTTAAAATCATAGAGCCAAGAGAAGCATGAGTTTCAAGTAGCGGTAGGGCCTTCTGAACAGCATTAAGTTCTACTGTAACAGTAGCTTGACCAAGTTCAAAGGTTGGTTAGTTATGGAGGATTGGGCTTGTCTGTTCTTCACCATGCATGGGTGCAAAGAGGGCTTTGTGCTGTCAGTGTTTCCTGGCCTCATAGATGCATGCATCATTTTATGCTGCATGCTAACTTTATTTTCTCTGTTCTGTCAGTGCTATCTGCTCCTAAGACATCACTGTCTATAGCATTCGCATCCAGTGCTTCCCTGCATTTACTGTTGTAATACGTGAATAAAGGTTGCAGCATCCCTGGGTGCGTGCCATTTGTTAGCTCTAGTAGTAAGCAGTAAAAGGAATAGCGGAGAAAAGTGAAGGAAAATCTAACATCCACAGAAAGTTACCACAAAAGCTGCTGCTGTTGCCACTGGAAGCTACTTACAAATCTGCAGGGAAAAAAAAAAAATAAAAAAATAAAAAAAATAAAAATAAAAATAAAAAATAAAAAAATAGAGAGAGAGAGAGAGAGAGAAAAGAAAGAGTGGAAAGCCTCTGAGTTGTGAGGCAGCCTTACATTCTGCGGTCCCTTTTCTTCTACCCAGTCACAGTTTTTGTGGCTGTCTGCCCCACAGTGACCTTCACGATGTCCCCACTCCCACTCCTGGCGTCTCGCCGTCATATGTGGCGCTGGAAAATGCAACCGGTGAACAGGGAGAACAACACTGGTGTTCCCTTAGAGGGGAAGGCTGAGGGAAGCTTAAAAAAGACAGAGGGAGGAGAGAAACAACGTCTTCTTTGTCCTGCACACAATAAACAAAGAATAATGCTCTGACAGTGAGGGAAAATTCAAGAGAAACGGGGACACTCAGCCCACAGTGCTGCCTGGCAGTCGCCGTGGCAGGCAATTTGGAGCTGGAAGAACAAAGGGGGTAAAAAGGGGACTGAAGAGGTGATATTTTTGTTATGTTACAGATAGATCCCATCCAGACCCAGCTCCTAACAACACAGTCTGAATGGAGTCCTTACCAGGCTGTGCAGGGACACCGCTAAGGGCCTTCAGTTCTTATAGGCTGGTGAGGCCACAGGACTCAGCCGGCCCCAGTGCTGCTGGCACTCGGTAAGCCCAGGTACAGAGGTCTTGGCCCCACTGTGGGAACAAAGTCCCACTGTGTATCACACCATGGAAAAAACAGAGCAAGTGGGAGAGCCAGCCCCTCCACAGCAAACTCCTAAAGCCAGAGGTGACTCACTGATGAGATGGGATTGCTGCTCTCTGTGAGTAGGCTGCAGCAGTGTTTTAGCCTCTGCTTTAAAGGATTTTCCCAAAAGCAGAACCTGTGTGATGAAAATAGTGGTTCAGCAGACAATTCTGGCAAGATAACACACTGGGCCCTAGGGCAGCCACCTCCAACAGCCTCCTCCTGACTCCCTAGAGCCAAGTTTAGGGACTGAGACAAAGAAGAGCCTCCGGTCCCTCCCTTTTGGCTGCCAAGGACACACCATTGCCAACATATAAGGATTTGCCTACAGTAGGGATCACCACTAGGTTTGGCTTCAGTTTCCATTGTGATCTCTTTTTTTTTTTTTTTTTTTTTTTTTTTTCCTTTTACATTTTTACTAATTGTGCCCTAGGATGACCCAAGCAGACCTATCCACCAGTGCCCCCAGCAGCAGAGTTGACCTGAGCTGGGTATAAACAAGTCCTCCGCCTTTGGCAGGGCATTAGTCAGGCAGGCAGGCAGCAGTTCCCAAAACATGGCCTCTGCCCCACTGGGCATCCCTTTCCCCTGGCAACACCTTCTATTTTTTTCCTGACTGTCCCCTGGATTCCACAGCTCAGCACAGAGCCTGCCTCATCCCACCCAATTCTGGCAGCAAGGGCATCTTTTTCCATGGAAAGCAGAGTGTCTTTCAGGGTAAATGTGGAAAATTAAGAAGAAAACTAAGACCTGAAATTATATTACACTGCAAAGAGAGACACAAAGACCCAGCGATGCTAGTAGCATTTCAGTGGCCTTTTTTAATAGCAGTTTTAATCTTTTATCTTTAATTTACTTATTTAATTATTTAACTGCATGCTCCCTGTCAACCTGCTGCAAACAGTGTGGAGCACCGTGGACACCTGTTTCCCTGCCTGCCCAGCAGGTCCCTGCAGGAGGACTGGGAACAGCAAGGGCCCAGGTGCAAATTTTGTCCCTGCTGTTCCTTGGATTCCACCCCTGCGAACTTGAAATGCAATGCAGAACCCAAGAGTGTCAAAACCCACCAAATAGCTGCACACCTGTTCCAGGGACTTACAGAGTTATAGTGCATATGCAAAAGCTTATGAAGTTGTCCCAGATTCAGAAGCCTGGTTTTTGCCTTATCAAAAAGTCAGTACTTGGCAGTGGTGACCATAGGGTGGGCAGTCTCTCTCCTCTATAGCACATAGATATATGAAACAGGACTGTCAAAGGTTGATCCTGTACCAGGGTTCAGGTGATCACCGGTGATCAGTGAGCAGCCCACCTTGGGACAAATCCTGAGAAAATAGGACTAAGCACACTGCCAAGCACTGTCCACCTTTTTCCAATCCAAACAAGTCCAACCCACAGCCTGCAGGCCTCACGCAACCCAACTTACAGCAAAGAGCTGTGTGCATTTTGGACCATTGGCTGAATGCAGTCCTGTGAGCAGCAGAAGATACACAGCCGTGCTTCCCACTGTGATAAAGGAATTTGAGAACAGGCTTCAAGACTGCTGGACAAAAATCCTCATTTTTTGGTCTATTTGCAACTCCATTTTCAGTCAATACAAGACATGGGAATTTTCAAATGGAAGGTATAGAGTTGCGATCAGACCAGGATCAGACCAAATCTTTTGTAAACCCCATCTTACCAGAGAAGAACATTGCTCCCTTCACAATCATGCCTTCTTCACATCATCACTTTTTCTTAGTATGTAAATTTGTGACCAACTAATTATTTTCAAGGATGATGCTTTGGAACAGTAAAATTTCATCAAAAATATATGATAAATACTTTGAGACCTCACTAAGAACTGCAGCCAGTGCCATGGAACCAGGGACTGATGCATTAGCTTCACGAAAACAGGGTCACATATCCCACTAGTTCTGTTTTCTTGCTCTCTTTTTTGTTTGTTTGTTTTAATAAAAAGCATGAAAGATTCAAATGAGTTTTGTTTCTTATATATTTTATAACTATTATTTATATATTGTATATTGTATATAATTTTATAATTGATGAGGCCTGCTCTGAAAGTAAAATCTCCTGTTTAATTATATTGGGCCGTGATGTCAGAGGTGGATATCAGTGGTACGGCAGCAGAGGCTGAACTTTCCCACCAGTATTTTATTACATGTTGTTGCTGTGTGACAGATGGCAGCAGAAGGGCAGTCAGGCAGAATGGCGTCTGACATGGAAGTGTGGATGACGCAAAGACGTGTCGCTGAGTTTCTCCATGCAAAAAAAAAAAAAGGTACTCACTGACATTCATCAAAGCTTGTGTAACATTTATGGAGATCAACTAGTGGACGTGAGCACAGTGAGGCAGTGGATTGTGCATTTCAGCAGTGGTGACAGCAACAGTGGGCAAACTCTGCTGGTACAGATTTTTACAGCTGTGACATGATGGTAGCAAAATAGTGCTTTGTAGCTGAGAATTTGCTCTAACAAAGGTTGTTATTGTGTATGTCTTATCAGTTGTAGTTTCCATGGAAATAAATAGGAGGCATTAGTTTCAGATCAACCTTTGTTTATGCAGCCTGAGGCAATTTCTCTTCACTCAGTGTGGTCCAGGCCAGCAAAGAGATTGGACTCCATGTCCCAGTCCTTTCTCAGACAGGTACCTGGGGTGCCTGAGCCCCCATGCCAGGTCAGATGTTCCCATGTTCTTTTCACCCACTTTCTTCTCAGTTCACTGAGCAGAAGCTCCTGCTCCCAAATCCAGCTTGGGAGAATCACCAAAATTCACCAAGAAGACTGCAAATGTGTGTGCAGAGAAGCTCCCCATCTGGAAGCTTTTCAGACACTCTATAAAAGAGCTCAGAAAGGATTTTATTTTATCTTTTTTTCCTTTAAAGGAACCAATCACAGCACCTGTGTTATTTGCACCCCCACACACACACTCCCTGTGATGCTGCACAGCTGCATTGCTCATGCTTTGTTCTGTGCTGCGGTGGGGTGCTGCTGCTAGTGCCAAATTCCCACACAGTGATACATGCAGTCAGGAACAGGCATTTAGAGAGTTGCTGCTTTTCCTTTCCCACAGCATTAGCAGAGATATTCCATACCCGCTCCCCCTCCTCATGTTTCAAAGAGCAGCTTTTGTTCTGGAGAAGTACTGCCTTGTACCTAAGCATTTTATACTCTGCAACAAAATATTTTAAAATAGACACCTTGCACGCCAATTGTCTGCCTTGGAGCTTCTCTCCTACGACAAAAGTGAAAGGGGATGGAAAGGCACGCATGGCAGAACAGGGAGTGATGCTGTTTTAGGATCAGCGCTGCCCATCAACACATCATTCTCTAGGACAAGGGGTATGGCCAGATCTTGCTGCCCTGTGCCAGGATGGACAGGTCACTGCTGCTTGGGAAAACCCCAGTGCTCTCTAGCAGCCACCAAGACTGCAGTCTCCACAGATTTTCCTTTTCACTCCATTTCAAATCCTTCAAGCTTTTCTCTTTTACATCCTATTGTATCAAACTCCTCTTCCACTCAGTTTAGAGACATGGTGTCCTATCATATACTTCAGTGACACTTAGTTCATGAATTATTTAGATATTTGCTGACCATATGAAGGTTTCTCTCTCCCTATGGGGATCCTCATATGTGAAAAACTGTTTCTCTTGGGCAGAAAGCTATGTGTGCCCCTCTGCCACCTGCCTATTTCCTCTGCAGTTGTTCTGCAGTGCATTTTGAACAGGGGAACACAGGTGCACATGCTAATTGCAGGCTACATGTTTTAGCAATCAGTCTCCATTTCAGCATGAAGAATGACTGGGGCCTCCTTGGCAGATATTCCACACTCTCAGATCTAGAACCAACTACTATTTGTTCCCTCCATTCTGTAACTCAGCTGCTCAAGGACATCCTTACATGGGACAAGTCTCAAGAACATGCTTCAGTTCCCAAGGAGTACCTTGGGCACAATAAAAAGCAGCTAAAAGACATGGCTGTGCATTGTCTTTGGCACAGTGGATCATTTCAACACACTACAACTCAGGAGCCTCCACCAGCAGGGAACTTTGTGTGTCTTTCATACCTCTGCCCCCTGACATCTCGGGGTTCCTCTTTAGCTGAAGAGTTAACATCACAGTTAATTTCTAAACTATGAAATTTTGGACTGTTTCCTTACTGTCTCGACAGCGCTCAGTTTGCCTGCTTAAATTACAGTTTGGCAATCAAGGTTGCACAAGCGTTGGGCCAGTGCCTAGAAATTATTTTATTTTAGGAGGATGGTGACCTACTGAGGTCTCTTGCACATTCCCTTTTGTCATTTTTTTAGGATCAAAAATCATGACTCAAAACACAGCAGCAGAAAGAGTTTGATCTTTTTTTCTCCTAAACTTTTAATCTGTTTAGCCAGGAAAACTTCATAATGTACAATTTTAAGCTGTCAAAATTTACAAAACAAAACAAAACAGAACAAAAGAAAAGATTTAAAACTGATTATAATTCACAAATATCCCCAACAAAAACTGTATAATACTGATCCTTCTGTATAACCAACTGTAACCACAGGTCACTTCGCTGTTTTTTTGGAAAGTGTGCAAAAAGCTAGTTGTATTGTACACTTAAATGTTAAAAGTTATACCACATAAGCAGGTCTGCTGCTGCTATAAAAAATATCAAAGTATAAAATTACTTCTACAAAATCGGTCCATTGATTTTTGTTGCCTGTAGTAAAAAAGTAGACTTTAAGAACTTTCTCCTCAACAAACAACAACATTTTGAAACCAACTGCTGCAGGTGTTATTTACACAGGATGAAACATAATTTAGTTAAATCAGAGAGCAGTAAGAACTACTTATACAGAGACATACATTAGAATGCATAGATACATTTCCTGCTTGTGTTTCTGTTGCACAACATAGTTATTGTACCTCTGCAAAATGGAATGAATGCAGGTGTTTAACGACTGCTCTTTTTGACATAAAAAGGACACCTATGGACCACAACACAGTCACTGAACTACTTACAACACAAAGTTCTTTGCTGTTTGCACCAGCACACGATCTTTAGCGCTCACTAAACACGCAGGGGGAAAAGGGATAGCTCCTATACAAAATACTCAGTTTGGTCTGGTCAGCGGAGGAAAGGAGAGGGAAAATGTTTTTTAGGGTATCCCCTTTGGCTCTGTCATCTTCCCGGATGGCAACTGTTGTCCCACCATGGAGGGTTGCAGCAAGCTGGCTTTCAGCTGCATACACAAGCACAGGACGGGTCCTCGCCACCCGGGCTTTTCTCTTGTCACTTGGTCCCACAGGTGTTGATGTTCTTCCCATCAGCTGCATCCTCCACCAGCGAGATATGGTAGTCAGTTGACAGTGTGAGGTGTGAGATGCAGCCCACCAGCCCCCGCAGGTACTGCCTGTTGGTGTGCAGGGCTATCTCCTTCATGCCTCCTACAGGAAAGAGGAGAATTTTAATGTATGTATTCTGTTTTTTAAATTAGCTTAGGATGCTTGAAGGGGATAAACAGAAGAGAGTGAAGTAGGATTCTGATCACTGCAGAAACTGTAGCACTAGTAAGCTCTGAGTGAGCTTGGTGCCCAGGTTCCCAGTGACACACAGCGTTTGTCCCTTAATTACCTGCTGGTACGCTGCAGTGCAACCTTTGCTGCTTATCCCCTCTCCTACCACAGTATCCCCTGGAAAGGCCTCCCCCCAGAAACTGGTCTGTGGAGAACCAAAGGCAACTGCATGGAGCCTTCACCTTAGGGAAGATGGAGCTAGGATGCCTTGGCTTGCAGCTGTCAAGCAAAAAAACACAGCTGTGTGCTGAACACAAATGATGATCACTCACCTACATAGAGATCTCCATTGATGTTTAGCTGCCTCATTTTTCCAGGGGATTTACCAGTCCTGGCTCCATAATCATCCACAGTTACCTTGCCAGATTGTCCATCTCTGAAATGAAAAGTGAACAGCTCTCATGTATCCAGCTTACAACCAGGTAGGGGGAGCAGCATCTCCCCATCCAGGAGACCAGGGCATCTCAACATTTGGGGAGCAAGGGGGTGGATTCTGGGAGATCCAGCTCCCAGCCCCAGCTTCCAGCAGGGCTACATTGATCCTGATCCTTCGGGATTATGTTTTTCATGGGCATGCAATTATGGTGACACATTTCTGGGGGAAAAATGGACTGGAGAATTTAATTGCATGGCTCAGGAGGAGGGGAGAATTGGCACATGCTGACAGGCATTTTAAAATCAGATATATAACACTATACTGCAGAAGCTTAGACAAGAAGGAAGGAAAATGATAACCTAAGATATTCTTAGAAGGCCCATTACATACTAAAAAGGCTACTTTCTTGCTTGAACTCTTAGGCTGCTTCAATAACCTCATTGACAGAGGAGCCACTTGGTAGACTTTGCTCCTCACCTTGGTAACAAGATGTACTAACATCAGCCTGTGACTTCCATGGAGATGACATCTCATGAAGCAAGAGACGTGTGCTTTCCCTGCTGGGCCTGATGGCCTCCCATGAGGTAATGAGCTATAAATATGAGTTATATATACACTGTGAGATGTCTGTGCCTCCCTCAGATAGAAAAAGTAAGCATACATGGTCTGTGCTCCAGACACTGTGCCAGCCCACAAAGCACTCACTAGGGAATTTCAAAATGCAGACACGAAAGAGAGATGCAACTAACCCATATGGCATGATCTGAAGAGAGAGCCTGTCACCACCGGGGAGCAGACTGCCTGGGGCCGTGCTGGTCTCGGAGCTGGCACTGCCACCTCTTGTATAAAGATCTTACGCCCTCTTCCTACAGCCAAACTGCTCACAGCTTAGCTAAGAAGTGATGAGAGAGCATGGGGTGCAGTGGCTCACACCAGATGGCAACTCCACGGCAGGAGGCCCCCCAGGGCCTCTGTGGCAGTGTGCAGCCACTCACCTCACAGCCTTGACTCGGTGCCATCGGCCGTCGCTGAAGGAGCCATTCACCACTATGGAAGCAACGCCACTGCCTAAGTTGTAGCTGAAATTTTAAAAAAAAAGAACAAAATGTAAAACATTACTGCTTCCCTCACGAGGACTGGCTTCCTGCCTTGCTGACTGAACACTTTTGTTCTGTGCCTCATACATCTGCTCAGCTCCCAGCGCCTCCTTCCTTAGATTTTGGAGTGGGCCAGTACCTTTCTTCAGACACCAGCAGTGATGTACATTTTTTTTGAAAAGTCAAAATCATAGAATAATATAAAAAATTTGCTCCTAACCTGTCTCAGGCCAGAGAGGATACCAACAGCACGCACCAGCTCAGGTGCCAAGGAGAGGGCTTCTGCATGGCAGTCCCTCAGAGCACCAAAAAGCTGCAATGGTCAGTGATCTACAGAACTTTGGCCTTAGAGCAGAGATGAATGGGAAGATGCACATGTGACTGATAAACTATTACAGGGGAAAATAAAACATGCAGCCTATAGCAGACTCACAGATCATCTGAATTATAGGGAATGTTGAGACCTGTGATACTAGAAAGGCTGAAGCCTAATGAGGTAAAGGCAGAGGTAATAACGAACTCCTCTGTTTTGCTTGCAGCTCTGAATATTTATTTGCCTTTGTTGCTACTGAAATTACTCAGCAGACATTTCCATCATATTCACACTTAAAGCATCTTAATTTCTGAGCCCCAAACACCTGAGCCTACTTTCATGAAGAGAGGGGATGCTGCAGCACTACTACACTACTACTACAGCTACAGCTGCAACACTACTACTACAGAGCTACTGGGTGTTCTGCTTCTACAATAGTCTGAGCCCCAGCTGCTGATTGATGACCTGCCTGTACCAAGCTAGGGAGGCTAAAGCCAGTATCATTAAATATTCAGACAAGACTGACCCTGGAATGAAGTTCAAGGCCAAAGTTAGGCACTTGAGAAAAGAATATTATGCCTTGTGCTGCTCAGAGCAAGAAGTCAACCTAAGCTTGACTACTCAAAGAGGCTTGAGTGTGTCTCAAGCAAGTATCTCCTCTCATCCTGCAGGCAGAGGAAGAGTGCTGCAGGAAGATACAGCTGTTGCTAAGCCCAGCTTTATAGCTCAGTGTTAAACTCTTAGTTACACAATGAGATTCATATCCCTAATGAATAGGGATCCTCTGAAATAGAGATATAACCCACAGAAGCACAGAAGAACAGAGAGAGTTTACAGCACTGAACAGGGAACCCACCACTTTTGGGTGGGGGAAGGGGGGGAAGGGCAATTTGAATTTCAAACCAGAGTACAGATACCTAACTTTGTGCTTTCTGACCAAATGAAGCCTAGGATTTTCTTCTGATCTAATCTGTCAAAAGCTGCTCTTTTCAAGAGTAGCATGAGGCTTACTTGCTGTGAAAGATGATATATTTTTTATGTTTGTCCTCTCACCATCTCCATTGCTCACTTTAATTATGCAGTGATGGTTTACAAGAATTTCAGTCTGGGACCTTAATTTTAATCTTTTCTAAAAGCATAAGGAAAGTACAGTTGTCTCAGTAAAAGAAACCAGACCAAAACAAAACAATGGCTTCAGTTTAAAACCTTTGTGTTTCATTACAGTGTGCTGAGAACACAGGCACAATAGACTGGCCACTTACTAACCAGCATCTTGGAAAGACAGGCTCTCCCAAAGTCATAAAATGCACCACTTCTGCAGATTCAATCCCTAATTTCTAAAACAATGAGGTAGCTAACAGTTATTAAATGGTTAACCACAGAAAACCACAAGATAATATCTTGAAATAAATTAATTTAAATAGAAATACACATCTTTGTGCATCTGTAGTTGTGAAGAATAATCAGGGAAGTCGAGTAGACGGTAGTTCCAAATTAGCTTAAATGGTTAACAAAATATTTGTCATTTAATCAATAGTCATTCATAATAACCTGTTACAACAATGAAATTTGTATTTTTCAATATTTGTCTTACACAACCTTAAAGTGGGTCGCGTGGAAAGATATGGCTTTCAAAAGCAAGAGTCACAAAAAGTGTCATGCACAAAGTTGCACTGAGTCTGACTAAGTGTCTGCAGGGGAGAGAGTAATTCTGAAGAGCCAGAAGACAACTTCAGACATTTCCCCTGGTTTCATTTTTTGATGATAATGTTCCTCATTTCTTAAACAAGTGGTTTCCTTGGTAGTGGCAGTAACAAAACCTGGTGCCAGCTGCTCTTGCTTGACAGGGTTGGGCTATTTTTGAGTTTCCTGCTCTCATGTGCATCCACCACTGTCTGATGAACCTACTGAGGGGAAGGCTCTAGAAAGGGTTTGTCTCTTTGACCTCGTTTTGTTTGCATGCCCTACACCTTTCTACTTAATTGAAATAGCAAATACTACAATCACAGTACTCTTAACACCACAAGATGACCTCCAACAAAATTACACTTAAAATACAATTCTCTAAGTATTGGCAGGAAGAGAGGAAAAAGACTGTTGTGAAGTTGGCCTAGACAAGAACTGGATCTTTCTTTGAACAAACCTTGAAGTCTAAATTGTCCCAGTGTATCAAAGGACAAGTGCACTGGAGATTTCTTTGAGCATGGACTGCACTGTTTGCCAAAAAAAAAAAAAAAAAAAAAAAAAAAAAAGGAAGTGATAGTTTACCTGAATATTAATGCTCCTTCTTGAAGGCCAAGAGAAATGAAATCACTATTAGGTCGCATAGGACTGTCTCCCCTCCACAACAAAAGACCTTCCTTCATGGTGGTTTTAAACCTCATGAAAACGTTTGTTCTTGATCCCGATACCCTGTTTGATGTAAATAAGAAAATAATAGTAAACATGGAACTAGTGCAGTCCTCTTTCAAACAGACCTAAAATACAATACAACATTCCTTCTTCACTAATATTGCTCATTTCTGTTTAATAACTTGCCCACATAGTGATTTATGAGGCACTGTGGTTCACAGGTCCATTTTGGGGTGAGGAAGTTAAGCTTGGCTCTCCAGAATCACAAACACTGGTTTATACTACATGAAGAAAATACTTCTTGTCCCCACCTCATATGAGATGCACTCTAACTAGCAGTATTTGAGAAGGTACTGAGCTGCAAGTGAGAATACTTGGAAGCCTCCCCCCAGCCAAAGGCTGGAATACAGGGAAGTATTTGCTGGAATAAATTTAGCAGCCTGAGCATCTTTTAGGGTAGAGAGCAAGAAAAAAAATAAAAAAAAAAAAAAATAAAAAAAATAAAAAATTAAAAATATTTTAAAAATAAAAGGAAGGAAGGAAGGAAGGAAGGAAGGAAGGAAGGAAGGAAGGAAGGAAGGAAGGAAGGAAGGAAGGAAGGAAGGAAGGAAGGAAGGAAGGAAGGAAGGAAGGAAGGAAGGAAGGAAGGAAGGAAGGAAGGAAGGAAGGAAGGAAGGAAGGAAGGAAGGAAGGAAGGAAGGAAGGAAGGAAGGAAGGAAGGAAGGAAGGAAGGAAGGAAGGAAGGAAGGAAGGAAGGAAGGAAGGAAGGAAGGAAGGAAAAGGATCTTTAAAGATCTAAATTTTATCTAGAATAAGAGTTTAAATCCTTAGTCTGTGAATGTGGGATCTGTATTATATGTCTGCTCTCTGTTCTTGGAAAGTATTAACCAGTCCTTCTCCATGTTAGACATACACCATGAACATCACTTCTTTAAAGCTTGCAAGATGCTTAGCTGTTATAGCAGTCTGCTTCATAAGCATACCAATAGAGAATATATTTTCCAAAAATTCAGAAATTGAAAAATGTAGCTTAAAATGGTTAGATATCTTAACAACCTCCCACATGAGTATTCCTACTAAAATAGCGAACAACCAGTATGATCACTTATGCTTACAGGAGATACACTACCTTTTCAGGATGTCTGGATTATCATATATGAGGTAACTACGACCAATGAATTGTGGGATTTCAATTGCTTCTGTAATAGCTGAAAAGTATTAAAAATACAATGTATGTTAGCTGATGTGGAAATAGAAAAAAAAAAAAAAGACCATTTTGTTGACTAACTCCCACATCAACAGGTGGCCCAGAACCCAGCTGAACTTGCTCACACTGGCTTCCAAAAAGGCACTGCTAGTTTGTATGTAAATGCAAGGGCAGTAGCTGAGGCAGGTCAAACTACTGACTTCATGCCAAGGGCCTAATGTATTACTCTACCATAAACATCATTGCAGGAAAAGATGAAGTACTGGGGAGATGTAGCAATTTTTTTCACTCCCTGTGATGACATTCTTTGTTTCTCCATGGTGGCCCTAGCACCCCTGGACAGCACCACAGGAAGAGGATCACTCTGGGAGGACATCCAAGCTGCCCTTCATCCTTTTATGCCTACTGAAAGCAAATGACACTGTTCCAAAGGCTCTCTGACAGAAGGTACAAAGCCTCTCAGCTGATTCAATTAGCATGCACAGCAGTGCTGTCCAGGAGGTTGAGCATATGTTCCTCACTGCTGCTCCCCCAGCACCTCACCAGGGACAGCCCCTGGCACAGCTGTATTGTGCAGTTCCAGTCCTAGCTGCAAGGTCAGCATACACCATAACTGGTGCTGGAGATGGAGCTTCCCACTAGGAAAACTTCGATGAGTGATGCAGATGCTTGAACATCCATCATACAGAGTGTGTAGCAAGGCGTGAGCACTGCCCTAAACAGACTTTATTTTGAGTGAGCATACTATAGCTAGCTGCTGAGCTCTCATAAACTGCCTGTTGCATAAATATAAGCCAATTTCATAAAATCCATTAAATAGCTAACTTCATCCTATTTTCCTCTTAAGAACTAATCCCCTCAACCCATTCCTAATCCCATCTATATAAATTGCACGCTTTTCAGAGCATGGATGCACACTTTCCTTGCACAATACTGAGCCTGGTTGGGCTTTAAGAGCTCACTGTGACACAGATATAAAGCAATTGCTGTAGTCTGGCAGCCAACAACAGCAATACAAAATTGAGCTCTTCGTCCCAAGGGTGAGAATTTTAGATAGTGACAAAGGTCTGTTTCTATCCATAGTGAAATCAGGAAAGCTGCCTAATGTGTCTAAAGAAACCACTACCGTCCACAGCCTGCCAGAGCTGTTGGAAGACTGTGAGAGATGTGCTGTACACAGCTTTGCTCTTGATCTCACACTGATTTCATCTACAGAGTAGAGCCTTGTAGGTGTTTATCTCTGCTTGCTCTTTTGTATGCTCTTCACCCATTGCACAGTATGGAACTGCAGAAAACCATGTGAAGTTAATCAGTACATTGATGCATGCAAGAACTTTGCAAATAGAAGAGAGCAGGATGAGCAAGGTGTCATAACAAACACCTTCACTCTCTGCTCATCACTGTGCTGTTGGCTGGCACCAAAGCTCTCAAGCAGGAATGAAGTCTGAACAACAACAGCACAGCATGAGCGAGCACCTGCTGCCACAAAGCACCTGCCTGGCTCTTCTGCTTTGCAAATACAGGGACCAGTCCTGCAGCCTCCACACTGTGCTTAGCAGGTGCTCTGGATGCAGTTTCAAATATCAACAGAACAAGGCTGAAGGAAGTAAAGTAAAATGCTAGAAAATGTTTTGGCTTATTGACAGAAAATTGCCAGACTTAATGGAAGTCCAACATCCAGCTTGCTAAAGCAGACACAGGCACATAATGACAGAGCAGTTTTCATATCATTCGCAGTACTTACTGTTGAGGCAGTAATTTCCACACTCTGCAGTGAGTCAGCAAAAAACAAAACAAGAACATTCTGGTTTTATTTTTCTAAGGCATAATTTTCTCCCACCCCAAATCCAGGGCACACTTACTTTCATTTCTACCTTTCATGCACATACATGATCCCCACTTCCCTTTTACTTGGGCAAGTATAATCACCCATGATGGCAGCACACATGAGTGTTTTACCCCACTTATATGTATTTGCCAGCTCAAAACACACAAAGATGCAGTTAGACAGGACAAGCACCAAACTTCTGTTTTCAAGTATTATCAACTCACCATGGCTTATGCAGAGTTTGGCTCTACACAAGGCATAGTGACAGTTCACTGCTCTGTTCCATCTTACAAGTATAAATAACTTTAATACTCATCACAGCTTGGACAGAAAATATAAATCACAGTAATACCCCAGTAATGCTCTATTGAATTCTCAGGCAATGATCCACTACAGCATCCAGCTTGTATCTCATATCAAAATCATTTGAGTTTTTCGAAGTATGTACATAAATTTGGAGAAGAAGGCACACTACCACGCAAGCACTTTGTTTTTTCAGAGTTACAGCAAGCAGAATAAGTGTCTGCACTGCCAGCCTTTCCCTAAGGAGCTGAGTGCAACCAAAGCCCTGTGCTGAAGTAGTGGTGCCCATGAACGTGCATGCTGCTTTAGCTTTGTCTACAGTCTTCTGGCAAGACGCTGGTAATGGCAATTCTGAGAGATTTACACTGAGTTCATAAGGGTTGCCCTGGATAGAGGTGAAGGAGGAGGGCTTTTTGCACTCTCTGCACACCCATGAACAGGCAGTCACATGCCCCAGCTGCAAGCCATTCTCTTGTTAGCTCACTCTGGAGATCTGGGATTGCTGAAGATACCATCTTGACGCCAGGAGCCCAGCACTCAGCAAAATCACAATTCTTTGTCCTCCCCACTGAGAAGCTGGGATAAATGACGTTGCTCCTGCTATTAGCTAAACTGCAGTAACATAAGCGAAGGGGTTTCCTGAACTGTTTTTTAATAAATGCTTTTGTTCTAAGACATTGTCTTTCTGTGGAAGAAAAGATCAATCTATTCATCATGATTTAACCAAAACAACTGTTTTTTACTTTGATGTTTATGCCCATGATAAATGAAAGAGTGGATGAAGAGAATAATGTCTCTCAGCTCTTTTTAACTTAGTTTGATGTTACACCAGGAAGCATTTCCTTAGGGTTTTTTCAAGACCAAACTGATGGAAGGGAAATACCTCCACCTAGTGGAATCACACGTATTCCTTTTTTTTAGAGGTTTTTCGTGCAACTTTAATGTTTTCCTGAGTTTGTGAAGTGAAGTATTGCAGCGGCTCCGAGGAAAGAAAAACTACATGTGCCTGGGCAGGCTTTTCTCCTTGGTGGTCTCCACTGCTATACCAAGGCAGGATTTGTGCAGATGTTGACACTGCAGAATAGTTATGTCTATAAAAGGATTAGTCTTTTCTGTATATGGGATCAGAGTTTGTCATTAGTACTAGGGAGGATTAAATTACAAGGGTTATCAATCCTCATGCTTCAGAATGTAAAATAATCCCTGTCTGAAGGACGCTGGCAGGAATTGCCCCTTTATATGGTCTGTGTAACCAGGGAGGTGGGAGGTATATGAAATGTTCAGTGCTGAGCACTGTGAGCAACCTGATAGCAAGCTGCTGTCTATGAATTATTGCTCCTTTCTGGAATAACAGTTACGATGTTCCTAAATAACAAAATGAATTCTTCCCTGGGTATACAGAACGTGCATGAATGCAAAAGGGGCCCTGTCCTCCAGGATTTCTATTTCAAGAAATGCGTGCAACAATTGTAGGTGCTAAATCTCTCCCCATTTTCACAAACAGTCCTAGACTGAGATGCAGCCATCATTACCTTTCTGACAATGCTGTCCATCGAATCCCAGAGGACAGTCACATTCATAGCTATCCTTCTTGGGAACACAGCTGCCTCCATTTGCACACGGAGAGCCCACGCAGGGGTGGGCAGCATTTTCTAGGTTGACTCCAAAAGTAAAATCTTGTTTCACATCAATTGTTCGGTCATTCAGGATAATCTAGGCATTAAAAAGAAACAGAGGAAGAAAAAAAGTATATATTATTAAAGTCTTACAGGCTTTTCATGCTGCACTGCTAGTCAGAAGACTTATTTGTATAACTTCAGAGAAAGATAATCCTTGAAATTTGGCCAACAATCTGTTCCTTGGGATCGGAGTGTTTTCCAGGAACTGGTCCAACAAATTCTGTTGCTCACTTTGACCTGTTGGAGATAAATTTCTTTTGTGTTTCATGGCAGAGAACTAGGCAACCCCTATATGGAGAGAAGCAGTGTGGGATTTACTGATCTGTTCTCTGAATACCGAGCCATGAGCTATGACTGGAAAATCAGATGAGCACTGCTGAGGAGAAGTGTCTCTGAGATCAGGAATCCCCCAGGAGACTAGTGTTGACAACAGGAACACTAAGTAGAAGAGCTTGTTTTTCATGTTTTTTATTGCTTTCTAGCACATCTTGCTGGAAAGCAGCTTGAGTTAAGAACAGATGAAAAACACGGTAACTTCACAAAACTGTCTGTGCACAAACCAAGGATAAATGTTAAATGCAGGGATTTCCCCCATGTGTCCAGTAACATATGTTCTCCAGTAAAACTTACATTTGTATAATTTCAGCTGATACCACAGATTACATCTGTGCATCCAGCCTCTGACCTCAGCAACATCAAGATAAGAAATCGATTTCCACAATCAAGGTCAGAAGTGAGAATTTAAACTATTAATCACAACTAACTCAGACAATGTATCTTAAGAGGTTTACTTAAAGAGTGGGAATTGCATGAAGACCTTATCCTCTGAGATAGCACTAAACAACTTCAGCTGTAGTCCTGTCATGAATATTGACTAGTGAAGAGCCCATTACCCTTCCAGCCTCTTTAACTTCCAGCTAGATTGTGCCAGCAGTTAACACACTCCCACTCTTAACATGTGCATGTTATTTCTGCACTTCTATTGTGTTCAGTTTCCAGTCCCTGTTTCACACTGTGCCTTTTTCTGCATCTTTTGGAAGAAATCTCATCCTTGTGCAGAGATTAGCAGATCAGAACAAAGTCAATTCCTTAGCCTTAGCTGAATCACCTAAATAGAACGAGATCTTATGCCTTCCTATGCCTGACCTGTTTTCCAGTACTTAGAGAAGTTTGCAGCTTTATTTCTATTACATTCTTCAAAATTCTGCTATATGTGAACACAGCAGTCAATTACTAGTCTCCAGTGACTGAGAGGCTGCCAGTAGTCTTCCCCGACATCGTATCTATGGTCTTACCTACGTCAGAAAAATAACACCGTATGCTCAACATTTTTTAAGCATTATCGATGCCTCTGTACTCTAGGCTACAGTCACCCACCACGCAAGTGTAACATATGTTCTCTGTACCCCACCTGGCTGTTCAAATCACACAGTATTTGCCAATTCACCTTTCCAAATGTATTCATGTGACTCACCTGTTCCCACCACTATTACTGATTCCTTCAGTTCTCTTGTATTTCATGTTTTCAACTAAATAACTGACACAGATACCGAAAAATGGTATATCTTGATCTTTGGATGAAACCACTAACACTGAATTGAAATTATCCTTCTGTCCTTGATTAATTATTATGACATGCATTACCAGGGCTTTCTATTTGTTAACTAAAGTTGATGCAAATATTTACTCATTTTAAATACTGAGGATTCAAGGCCAATTTTGGGGCATTATCCAAATTATTTTAGGTATGCTTAAACTAGATCACATATTAATTCAACCTGAAACCTTACTTAAGTACTTATTCAGAATGTTTTATTAATATGTATCCCTTTTCCAGAAGAGAATTACACCTATGCAAATCTAGAATGTCATGCATAGAGTTTGCCAACAACAAAAAAGATATTCCCTGTGGGGGTTGAACTCAATGATCTCTAGATGTCCCTTCTGATCCCTGCAATTCTGTGATTCATACACCCCACATAAAAGCATATGAAGGGAAAGAAGAGGGGAGAGCAACTGTTGGGTGGTGTAGCATTATTCTAGCTGGACTGGAAGCTTCTTAAATTTGCATCTCTTTGCTGATTATTTTACTGTTTCTATAATGTGTTTAGTATCCCAGTGTGCATTCCTTTTAGTATCTGAGGAACTCTCTTCTATTTATTTATATATGTATGTAATCTTCAAAAGCACTTCCAGGACTGTAATCTAGAAAGAAGATTATGCATCTATCTCTACTTGCTCCTGCATGGCTTTTGCTCCTTAGTCATAAACTATTTAGGAAAATACTTACTGGCTGTATAAAGAATTTCCATTGTGAAATATGTGTTTAATCATTTCATGTGGGGCTCCAGAGATGATTACTTTGGATACTGTCAGTGCTGTAAGGTCAAGTTTATGCCTAAAGAGTCCACTGAATGGGATATGTAGGGAGATGGAAATAAATGACTACAACTTGTTACTCTGGCACATACCTTTTGAATGCTCCCAGTGAAGGGTCTAAGGATCCCAGAGTTCTTCTTCACTGTATCATAACTGGGGACTCCACCAAGAAATATCTCAGAACTGCACTTAATCTGCGTGAAAGCCCCCTACAAAAACAAACAAACAAAAACAAAAACAAAAAAACCCCACAGGAATGGAATTTTACCAGAGTAGCAGGAGCAATGCTTGTTTCTTTGGTTTGGCTATATTAGATGTTATGGCTTATTTAATGTCACATTACTTCTATTAACTTCATATCTTCATGCAGTTCTGTCAAGAAAGCTACCACAGGACACTATTCACTGCCCACATTTTATCCTCATTGAACTAGATGAAAAACCTCCCACATTTCAGAATGAGAAAACTGAAGGAAGAGTCGAAAGAGAGCTCTGAAGCAATATCAAGTTTCTTTTCTTCTTATTTACTTATCCAGCTCACACTCGGACTGCTGTCTGCACATGTAACTGTCCGCAATGGGTTGAAGTACAGAGAACCCAAATGAGGCTTGTGAAGCTAAAATCAAGACAAGGTCTATGCAACAGAGATTCGATCAATGTTTCCAACAACTGGGAAGTAAATTCATAGCAAAATGGAAGAAAAGTTGGGTTTGAATTAGTTAGTAAAAGTAGTTGCTTAGGATGCCTGCTAAATCGTCAGTTTCTTAGTGTGAATCATTTACCAGGGAAGGACAGGAAAACTATGCAATGCCATTTCCAATTTATTGGCAGCACTTAGAGAAAAAAATGCATGCTGAATGAATGAATCTTGACCCACGTTCCAGAGGAATCTCAACTATGCTTGAATGTTTCCTATTCAAGCTGCTTCTTAAAAGACAATTGGAATTTCAACTGATTTACACATTTCAGGAAAACTCTTTCCTTTAAATGGTTTCCTCATTTGCAGAAAAGAAAAAAAAAAAAAAAAAAAAAAGGATTCTTCTGCTAGCAGAATTTAGATTCAGGTTTTATTTTCATTAGAATAGTAAAAAGACATTTTATAATAAAAGACAGGTCTAGTCTCAGGTAGTTGGGACAAAGAAGTACCTCTGTATGTACATTTAAGTGAAATACCCTGCTTAGCATCTTGCAAGCATGATTTCACCTTATTAAAACTCACTGTGACCTCTCAGTGAAGGAAGAATAAAATGTGAATTGTCACCTCTGTAAGTGGGGCAGCCCTTACTCTACCATAAAAGTTGCTTTTGCAAGAATAAGACAAATAATCAATTTCTTGTGACTTACCTATCCAACTCAATATTCAGAGAGAGTGGTTAAACCAGGATTTTCTGCACAGTTTTCATTTCATCCTTCTCCAGATACTTTGTCTCGTGCTATACAGTTTGTGCACCAGACTTAGCCAGAACAAATAAGTGCCATGAAAAGAATCTAAAGAACTTGAATGTGAGTCCAGATGCACAGTGTGAGCATGCAAGGCCATGATTTCATCCGCCTTTATAGAATCCTTGTGCTTAGAGGGAATACAATATTATGTAAGGAAATGTGTCCCTAAAGCATATTTTGTCAGCTTTTAAAAGCTTTGACAGCAGCCTGTTGGCTTACCGTGTGATCATTTTATAAACAAACAGCTGTATTCATATATATACTGACACATATATTAATAACAACTTATGTCATATACTCACCTCTGCCATGCCTTCTACTGGCTTTTGTTTGTCCACCTGTAGGATACCATTCTTTGCAGTGCGAGACACTCGCAGCTCATGCCATTGACCCAGACTGACAGGTTCTTCACTCCTATTTTAAAAGGAAGAAAGATTTGAGTGTTTTATACTCCTGTCCTTCTGATATTTTCAATGACTGCCATGTTAAAAGTCAACTTCCTTGGGATTATTTTCTTAAAAAAAAAAAATAATAATAATCTTTCAAGATTCCCTTTAGCTACAGTGCAGAAACATAATGTCTGAGCCCTATCACTAAAGGAAAATAAGATTGTGTTCCTACCACAAACAACAATCTCTCTAATTTTGTTTATAAAAGAAACATCTAAATAATCAAAATTCACTTCATCCACCTCCAAACTACTTTTTATGCACAGTCATTTGTAAAGTATAAGGGCAAATTTTTGGCTCAGTTATACATCCTTATTTCATGATGACATTAGCCTGGAGATAAAATTTCCCATTTAATGTTCAGTTTAGCCCCACATCCTCCCTTCACTTTTAAAACAGAAGTGCTTTGTGCTGGCTTATCAGCTCTACTTATGCATTTTGTTCCAGTGACATCCACACACACATATAGGCAGCCTGAATGCTGTACATTAAGGGGAAGTAACTAAAATATGATCCTAATGATGTGATGAAATCCTGAGCAGGAACAATAATCCCCAGTTGTGTAAAGCATTCAACAGTCTCAAAGCAATCCTTTGAAGACTGTTCTTAGAATATCGATTGGCTCAATTCTAATTCAAATAGTAGAGTATTTAGTGGTCAAAAATGTTTTCCCCTTCACAAGTTCCACAAAAATTGCATCCTATTTTCAAATGCCATTTGGTATAGTAGCTGAAACATTTTTTATCTAAATGATAACTTGCAGCCATTCCCCCAGGAGTGGTGAAAACCTATGTTTCATTCACCAATCAAACTGAAAAAGAAAACAGAAATGGTGTAATTTAGGATACTCAAACACTTTTAAGCTTTTTCTTTATGAGAAAGTATAAATAAATATGAAATTGCTTCAGGTGAAATAATGTCTTATGTTTTCAGACTGATTTAAATGCTGATTTAAAAAAGATGCATCAATTTGAAAATGTGCAAATAAGAGCTCCTTTCCTTTTCTGTTTCAGAATAATTTGAAATATTTTTATTGTATGTATGTTGCTCCTTCAAATTTCTTCAAAGTTTGTATCTGTCTCTATTTGGAAGATAATAAAAATAATTACTTTGACAGTTGTTTCAGAGTACCTGAAAAAAACACATATCATTGAGCAATGCTATTTGCCTTTTCCTCTTTTTTGTGTGTGGTAGCATTGAGTGTTTAATTACTTCAGGTAAATCAATAAGTAACAGAATTTCATCACCTTAGTATACATATATTTAATAAGAAACCAGTGGGTTTGGATGCCTAGCAAGTGCCATTAAGTATATTTTATCTCCTCTACTGATAAGCTTAAGGTCATGCTGATCCGTCTGCTCTGCTAGATTCAATTACAATTAGGGATGAATGAGCCTTGCAGTGCTGTCACCTGAGATTCACAAGCTACAATGGTCACTCCGAAAGAAATGTCTCCAATTTGCTTCCATGGGAAAAACAGGAACACAGCAACACTAATTGACAGAGAAAATTCACATCTACAAAATGCTATTTTAAAACAGTCACCATCAATAGCTATGCATTTTCACCAGCAGTGAACAAGAGCCTACATATTGTGCTTGTGAAAATGTCAATGGTCGTCTAGAATGTGGTTTGCCTTTCACATCACTGTCACCACTGCTGAAATGCACCACCCATCACCTCAGTGTACTCATACCCACTGTTTGGACCTCAGAAATACACAGCAAGTATCAATGGGTGCCGTTTTTTCCACCTGGAGGAATTCATTGACACTCCTTTGCTTCATACATGCTCCCATGTCAGATGTCATTTTGTCAGACTCCCCCTCTGCTGCCAGCTGTCACACAGAAACAACATGAAGCAGGATATTGGTGGGAAGGTTCAGTCTCTATTGGTATACCACCAAGATCCGCCTCTGATATTGTGGACCACATCATAAAATAGGAGCCATCACTTTTGAAGCAGCCCTCATATTTCTTGGATTCACAGGGTTTTTGAAAGCTACGAATTTGGTAGTGCTTCCTTCAGGCACTAGAAGTTCTGATTCTTTGTGTGCTGATGGGTTAATGATTACTTCTTCCTGGGCAAACTGAACCTTATAAGACACTCCATATAATAAAATTCTTGATCCTGCAATACCTGGTCATGGGAGACAGCAAATTCTCACATTCTCGTAAACTGCTTTGGTTTTGCCTTCACTTGTCCACTCAGCAGCCCTTCTTCCTCCTGAGTACCTTGTACACACTATGCTTATTCTAGCTTGTCTCACCTATGGCAAAACCCAAGTCTACTGCTGCTTCTGACTCACTGAAAAAGTTTTCCACATCCTTATTACAAAGACATTATAGTTGTGTTCCAGTTATATTCTAATATTTAACAGCCTGGTCACGTGGAAGAGATAGGATGACCAAAGCTGTATCTCCATGAAAGAGGACAAAAGACAGGTGAAAAGTATAATGATGAAGAATGAAGCAGACTTCTAAATTGCTATTGCCTAAGCATGACAAGGTGCGAGTTACCCATGTTATCAAGAGGATGTAAAATGGAGACTGGGTTGAGTACTGGTGAAATGAAGCTAATGCCATAAAAAGACAGTAATCAATTGAATATAAGAGTAACTAGGATCCACAGGTTTTGAATCACATGTAAAGGCTGAAAAGGATTGCTCTGTGTACCAGTGCTATGTCTCCTTATACATAAACTTGTTAAACTGGTGATGCACAGTCAACCTAAAACTTGTCCTTTCCTTTTCTGAGTGCTTGGCCATGCAGTTGACACAGCATGCACGGAACACAAGTATATCTAGGTTATTGTTTAACAACTTCTGTAAGGTGTGGAGTAATTTTGGCAACCTTCAGCTAATCTTGGCAGCCTCAAAAAATTCACCTATTACCCACCAATCACAGACTCATTGCTATTGCACTCAACTCAGTGTTAATTGGCATGCTGCTCTCATGCTTTCCAACAGAAAGTGACAGTTTCCAACCTTAGGCACAAGCTTGTGGCTCTCAGAACATTTTACAAGCCCCTTACATCTTGGTTGTACTTTAATCCAAGGTGTTCTATAGTATTCTTTGGGGGGGTGGGAGGCTAGGGAGTGGAGGAGGGGAAATTATATGTACTTTAAAGTACTGTGGTTACCAGTAAGAGGAATTAGCTGTAATCAGAAAGTAATTGAAGGCTACTGTAAGAGCCACTTGGGGTTTGAGCGAAGGTCTTTGACACAAGATATTTCTGACAGTTTGGCCAGAGAAAAGAACAGGGCAAGTCTGGAATGATACTTTCCTTGATATATCCTTCAAACTTCTGGCAACTTGTTATTTAGCAATTTCCTGAGTCAAAGGCTGCATCCGTACAACCGTGTTTGATCTCCCTCAATGGATCTTTCTTCAGATTTGTCTAAGGTTTTTGTTTTTTTTTCCTGAACCTATTTATAGTTCTGGCATCTGAGACATGCAGTGATGATTAATTTCCACAACTTATTTATGTACTGTCTGGGAAAACAAAACAAAACAAAAAGACTTCTTTTCTATACTTGTTGTTATTTGTTTTGCTGTATCACTGGGATTCTCCTAATTCCCACACAAATAAAAAGACAAAGAATGATCATTTTTTGTTAATCTCCTTGTCATTCACAGTTTCAAAATCTTAATTGTACTTCCATTAATCTCTTTAAAGGAACTTTCCACACTTGTGGAAATTGTTTCTTTCACTTCCCTAGATAGATTTTTTTTTTATTTTGTTATTTTTTTTTATTATTTTTTTTTAAATTCTGCTGCTTTCATCTGAAATTAAGTGACTACAGCTGCACGAAGTTTTCAAGACAGTGTGCATCAGGAATTTTTGAAGGGAAATTGTTTTTTATTTCATTCCTAAGAACTCCCTGCATTCTAATTGCATTTTTGTATTTGTCTCCATGCAGTTGGCTGCACAGGACTATCTATGATAACTCTAAAATCCTCCTCTATCTGACAGCACTATTTGCATGCATCTCCACAGCTGTAAACTGTTGGTATTGTGCATTATTTTGCATTAGTCCTAATGATATTTCATCTTTCAATTCATAATGTGAATTTGTTTGTATTAGTCTTCATGCAGTGGAAAATCAGTGAATTCCTCCTAACTGCAGTTAGGAGATATAGACGTGATATAGAAGACTTGCAGACACTGTGTATGTTTTTCTTAAGCTTTACGTAGATTATTTCTACAGATTAGGTCAGTCTCATCTAACTGGTAGCCTCTGGGACTACAGCCAAGGTACCGAATGCCTCTGTACAGCCCATTGCCTTTTCTACAAACACTGGAAACAACTATACAAGGACTGGGCACTCATTTACACACAAAGAAAAGCCATTTTTAAGGCATCTCATTGCTCCTGTACTAGGCTTCTATTTTAGGATGGGATGAATCATTCTCAGACAGTCTTTGTCTGGGAGCCTGGGTGACTCATGTAAATCAGACAACACTATTTAAGACTTCTAGGTAAATAGGGTATTACTCTTAGGCCCCCCAAGATATAACACAATGTGAATGAGGGGACCTGGAGTTCTACCCTGTTGTGACACCTCCAGGCCTTACTGCCTAATGTCAGGCAGGAGACCAGGGTAAACGATGATCACAAGACTGCTGCAGTACAATTCTGTATCTAGAAATATGTATAAACATTGACCGACCTCCTAATTACCTGTGTCACAATGTATGAAAGAGAAAGGAATTTCTGCAACAACATGCAGAAAGAAAAATAATATCCGCAGTAAGACAGTGGTATGATATGCTAACACTGAGAAGGCTTTGAAACAAAGAAAGATGTTGTCCTTTTAAGTACAATGGTAGTGCTTCTGTGCCCTCTTAGAAGAAGCAAGCACTAGAAACAGATAGGCTCCCATACTTCATTATGATATTCCTTTTTTCAACTCAATCCTCTCCTGGGAATGATCTGTGACATTGTTGGAAGGGAAATACAAGAAATGTGGTTGTACCTGATGACAGCAGTTCCTGAGCCGCAATCAAATCTGAACTCCACGTAACCAGCCACCATATTGATGGAGAGGAAGTCCTTGCTGTTTGTGTCGTAGCTGTACAAAAGGACACCAGTCTCTAAATCTGGACGAAATGTCATCTCAAACTCCATGAAGGAAAGATAGTTCTGTGGTTCCAGTGGCCAGGGTGTGCTAGCAAATGATCTTAAGGATTCGTTGAACTGAGGTATGGCCAAGGTGAGTGCTGGAAATCCAGAATATACAAGTAGGTTACTAGAGGCTCAAAAATAAGGGAGTGACTAACCTACCAACAAATATCAGTTTCCTTTATTTTGTGCTTAAAGTTAACATAAGAAGAAACAACTGAGGAAGTTCATCATCGAAATTAGAAATATTTTATATCATAGCTGGCTTCAATTATCTCCTTATTCTCTCCTTCTCCCAAGGATGCTATATGTGTTAGAAAATTTTGTGCTCTACAGTAATTAATACATCTTTGTAGAGATTTACTGCAGTGTTTTTCACAGTAGTAAGCAGTAGGTGGCACCATGAAAAACTATATCCCAAATATTAATTTGGTAACTAATTATTTTTATCTCTGCAATTTCAACATAAAATTGATATTTGGTCCTTTATATTTAGAATACACAACTGATGCTGGTTAAAACAAAAGTGTGGGTTTTTCTAGTGTGATTGTGCAGCTGTGGAGCTGAAAAGTGAGTTTAAGAAGCTTAATTGTGGTTAATTTAGATAGTTAATTTAAATAAGAAGGTAAGTTTCAGAATCTCTGATTAAAAAGAGATTGGATGTAGACTGAGACTGCGTATGAGGAAGGATTTCAATGTGTGATTTTAGTAAGATGAAATAATAGTGAGTACTTGCCTTCTATCAGTGTGATAACATTAAGACATCCTTGGATGTCACTATTTGGAAAACACATTGAACAGTAAATAACAAAAAGAAATACAGGCAATCCAGTACCCTCTCACCTTCTTCACAGTGATGACCTTTAAATCCAAGAGGGCAAAGGCAAATGTATGAGTCTGCTTTGCTCGCAGTGCAGGTACCGCTGTTGATGCAGGATGCCTCATCACAGATTCCGCTGCTGCATTCACCTAAACACAGCACCATAGCAATGACTTATCAGAGAAGTTTGTCAAAGAAGATTTACTTAGTTGTTGGTCATTGCAACTAACCAATACAATTTGCTTGCCAATCCAGATTCTTCCCCCATTTGTCAAACTGTATACATATATAGTTCAAACAGTGCCGTTTGCTTTTAGAACTGGCTTTGTACCAGGCCAGGGAGAAAACATTAGCAGAAATAAGCCCTCATTAGCAAATCACGACAGTCAAAACTTACAGTCATTCCCCAGAATACTTTTCTTCCATCCTGACTCCTATCTTTGTTTTCTCTTAAGTATTAATTGGAAACTGCCTAGACTATTTAGAAGCAATGTGATTTGTTTTATTTCAATTACTGTAATTACTTCTTCGTTCACTCTAAGTTTTGTGCATTGTTAAGCCTGGGAGGTGTTAATCACCTTCAGTCAATCTTATAACTAAAATGAGGTTGTAAGCCCTCTTGTCTATCCTAAAAAGGGTCCATATCATCAGCATATAATTGTTTCTATTCTACCAGCTCACTGCTTGCAATACATAGATCAATTCTTTTTACTGGAGTTATGCTTCAGAATAAACAACTTGCTTTCTTTTCCCTCTTAAAAGAGCTATATGTGAAGCTGGGTTATTCAGTGGTCATGTGTACACCTAATGAAGTGCAGGCTGACTTTATTTTATTATTTATTTATTCCTTTATTTTAGCATATTTCCCTCTGGCAGTAACAAACTGATCTTGTACACTAGTAAAGTCCATACAATACATTTGTGGTACATAAGTGTGAGCAAAAAGTGCAAAGCATTTATGGCAAACTACAGATATTAAGGCATGCTGAGATGTCACCACTGAGATAACACAGGTGTGTTCAGGCAATGCCAACAATGTGGGCCTATCTGGCCCATGTTCTACTGCACTGAGGTCTGAGTGCAGCCCTCACAAGGCAGGGCTTCAGGAGCATAGCTAAAGGACACCGGAAAGGAACAAATTCTTCTGTGTGGAATGAGACAATCACCTTTTGAAATGGCTGCCCCACTCCCAGCTGTGGGATGATCATTTAGGCATCATTTCTCATTCTGAGCGTGTTATAATGACCACAGTGAAGTGGGAAGAAAATGGAAATCTTTCACTGCTTTTCACCTAACAGTACTCCAGTGGAACTTAAAGGGTCAGTGTTACAGGGTTTAAATAAATTATTTTATATACAAATTCTACATTCAAGTTTATTACAAGACAGAGAATGTTTTAAAGTGACAACCTGCACCTTTCCTGAAGGTCCTTTCCAGGCCTATGATGAATTTCACAATGGCTACAAGAGCTGACTGGTCTGAGAAATCTCTCATGTACTGATCACTTTTTGCAGTGGAGACAGAAATGAGCAGTATGAGCTTGGTTTTATGGTCAGGAAACTGAGCCAAGATGTGGGAAGAATAGAAATTCATCAAGTCTGAGACATAACTAGGAAACTCAAGCAATGCTCATCTTAACTGTATCTGCTGTACTAACAATGATGGTAGTATTTTCAAAAAGACCAAAGCTAAGTGGAATTTTTAAATACCAGTAAAGAAGGAAGCAGCAGTAATGATAGAAGCTGTAGGCTCTCTTGTTTGAGAAGCAGTATGAGCTACAGCAGTCATGGTATGTACAGCCAGGCTGCTATCACAGCATCACGTGCTTTCAGCTTGTCCTGCATGAGGTCGGGTGGCCCCTTTTCTGCCTGCCCTCAGTGCTGTGGTCTGTAAATCACAGCATTCATAATTTATACACTGTACTAAATATAAAGAAACAAAAGACAGGCTAGCAAAAGCCATCCCTAAACCTCAATAGAGTTCCCTTGAAATTTATTTATTTTAAGCTTAATGCATCATATATTGCTTGCAAATCTCTCCTGGCACAGTATCATATAAGACTGTGCAGCCATGTAAGGACAGTTGGGCTCTATCACTTAGTTTTGAGTCACGCATGGCAGATCCCAGCATTTATTTTCAGAGATGTTGATTGTTGATGCAGTAGCATGTGAAACATTCCTAGATGGGAATGAAGCCAGCCGCGTTACAAGAAGCAATAGAGAGTAGGACTTGGAAAACTTCAGCAGGGCTTTCATCTATCTATATATATTACATAGATTCTCACTATCATGAAATTACTTTCTGCTTCCAAAGCGTCATTCTTTTAGTATCTATTTCTTGGGCTGCTCTGCTCTCCTCCTATGTAGCACAGAAGTTCACTCATGTTATCTAGAGAATACAGGGCGATTGTTAGGAAGTTTCTCATTAATCACTTCCTTCTTGAGAAGCCAAATGCTGAGCTATAGAAGAGAAGAAAGATGACTTTGTGGATGAAGTATGGCACAGAGTGTTCAGCGATATGGGATCTATTTCCTGCCTTCATCACTCACTTTCTGACCCTTCCACTTAAACTGTTTAGAATGGGATGCCATTAAAGCAACGATTTTGTTGCTTTTTGATTGTCCGTTACATGGATGAAGTAGAGGTTACTAAATATATACTGAAGACAGGAATAGTTAATTGACTTCCCTACTTTTCTTCTATCTTTTCTTCTGTAAGGGGAGATAATATTATACTACCACCCTCCTTTCTATTTAATTTTTTTTTTTATTATTATTATTATTTTTTAAATATTGTGCTCCTGGAACTGAAAACAATGGATGGTCAACAGAAAAGCCTATTTGCCTCAACAGTAATGGGTTTTCATGGGAAAAGTCCTTTTAATGGCCACAGCATTGCTGTGGATCTGAAAGATTATTGTATTGCTTTGGAGAAGTGAAATGCTGCCTCTAGGCAAAACACATTTCGTTGCGTCCATAGTGCTTTGCACAAACACAGCATGCATTCTATTGATTTCTGCTGATGATTATGTCAGTCAGTGGCATGGAAAGGTAGCCTAGATGATGCTGGCAAAAACACTAGTGCAGAAATAACTCCATCAAAAACACTGAATTTTCTGCTTGCCTGTGGGAGATGGTTCTACCATAGTGTTGGATAACTACATCTACAATGGTTTGGAGTATATTTCATTGATATTTACATGAGCAGTCTGGTAAAAACCTACTACAATAGACCCAGCTACAGCAATGCATAAAAGTACAGAGAAATAACATGCCAAAACCCAAAATCAGATCTTCCCCCTCTCAAACCTATGACTGCTCAATTTTTTTCAGGCCAAGAAAACAAAAAACTGGTGAGTGGTTTAGGACTGATTAAAGACTGCACACTGTTACACTTACCTACATCAGCACCACTGAGAGCTTTCCCTAAAGGCCAGGGTCTCATATCAATCATTTTCCCATTAACACTGAGCAACTGAACACAGCCCTGAAATCCACGGTTGGTGCCTGCAGCTCTGACCAACCAATACACACTGGGGGCACCGCCAACGTAGAAGGGAGTCCGGAAGGTAATTTTACTATATTGGCCCTAAAGGGAAAACAGAAGACAAACATTATACAGGGTAACTAATTAAGCCATACTGTATGAAATCAATTTTTCTCCATGAAGATTTGACCCAGCGGATATACAGGCTGCTCACTGATGTCCTTTTCATTGCTTATTCCCCTGCTCCATCAATAATTGAATAATATTTAGAATATGCTACTTTTTGCACCTGCATCCATCATGATAACATGAGCTACTTAACACAGAACAGAAAGTTTGAAAATTGCTGTGTTCTAATGGAGCTTTCTGGATATCTGTCTTTTGCTTCCTTTTCTTTTGCCAAGATTGCTTGTCTTCTCAATGCAACCCTGGGGGACACAGACCAATATGGTGCTGTGATTTGGACAGAACTCAGCAAATACTGAGTGTTGAGTAAAAGTAAAATGAAAAGAAGATAACAGCAAAAACCAAGACAAGACATAATCTGATACCCCTTCAACTTCAGGAGGATTCTGCCCACTTTACCAGCACTAAATTTACTCCTGGTCTTATATTACTCGATCTCAGCCTACCTATGGAAACCCTACACGTACAAGTTTACTTTCACTACTGCAACACACAGGGGGAATGAAAAAAGCATAAACTGAAATTTTTTGATCATTAATTGAAACCCCTCCATAGTGTGGGCAACTGAGACATCATTCTTTTCATAAATTGATCAAAATATTTCTTTTGCCTCCTACTCAAAAGCTGTTTCAAAACATCCAGTACCTCTGGAATAAAACATTTTAAATCCCTGCTTTTAATCATGGCTAGATTTTACCTAGTGTGTCCTGAGAGCTGATCACTAGCTCAGACAATTTCTGGACTTTCTAGTCCTGCCCTGCCTCCATGGTATTTATGACAATAAACCCTGTCCCCACAGGCTACGTTTTGCCAGGCTAAGTTAGCCAAGGCTATTGAGTCTGTGAGTGTCTGCTGCACAGTACACTGCAGAAACACATCAAATGGATCTGGATTTCAGCAGAGTGAAATAATTCATGTGGAACCTGTGGTTACAAAGAGTTCATCTATCCACAGGGTTTCATAGGTTGGCATTTCAAAGGTCTGTGGGCACACAGTCCTCCTGCTCTCCTCCACTGATTGCCAGCTCCCACAGCCCTTGATGTTTACCCTCATGGGTCTGTCATGCTCCGCCTCTCATGGATACTCTCTAACATCTCCAAAAACCAAGTCAGACATACTGTCATTTGCTAACATCAGTCCAGGTAATTTTTAACTTGGAAGGCCTGAGGAGGAATCACTGTCAGAGCCACAAGTTCTGGTGGAGTCAATTGCACCTGGAGCAATTGACTATTTTTCTGGTGTAAGTGCAGTTAGAAAAGTGTGAGTCCACTATCAAACTCTTTTGGTGATAGACTCTGTGAACAACAATCCTCCTTCTATGCATCTCTTCCTCTTCAACTTGTCCTATGTACAGATAGCCACATACAGTCTCAGCAATAGCTCAGCATAAGCTGCTACTGGACCCATCTCCTGATTCTCTCTGAATCACATTTGCCTTTCACACGGCCTTGCAACACTGGAAACACATAGTGACACATCACAGACACTAAAATCCTTCTCTGTCATTTTCAGCTGATGAGCACTCTCTGAGAAACAGAAGTTCTTGCCATTGGCTATAAGCACCCAGCATTTATGCTGACAAGCTTCATCCCCCTTCTATCACTTTAGTTATTGAGATTTTTTTTTTTCTTTAAGTCTGCACATGGAAGTATAAAGCAATAATAGACTTGAAGTCCCTTTTTCAGTGCCAGGGATGGCAAGCCAATATTCATTTTCAAAAGGGAGAGGAAAGACATCCAAACCAATTTAAAATTGTCTTTTTTTTTTTTTTTTTTTTTCTTCCCTGTGTGTCCTCATTTTGTTTCTCTTCTCTGGTTTGGTGAGAGATGAGAAAATCAAGACAATTTCCTGAATTATGTTTTATCCTGGTGGTCTCATATGAGACAGTTGGTAATACCGTAATTCACGGCAGAATGTCTATCTCCATTATAGTGCTTAAATCTGTGTCCACAGCATACATTTATTTATACTCTACTATACAAATCTTGTGTGGCCATATGTATATTGTACATAACTATATACAAACAAACATATGAGCAATCTGTTCTGGTTGAGAAAGTGGAAAATCTGAGACTTCAAAAAGAAACTAACAGAGCCAGCAGTTGTAAAACCTGGCAAATTTCTCAGAGCAGCTTGTTATGAAAGATGAAAGAAGTGCAGGAGTAGGGTGCAGGACAAGGAGGGAGCATGGCAGGATAACCTGGGTGGGATTTAAAACTGGGTTATCTATCTACATGAATTTTAGACTACCCATGCTGAAAGGTAACTGGTGCATTGATCCTGGTTCACGCTTAAATGCCCCAACACTGATTATGAAAAATGAACCTTTCAAATCTGATCAGACTTCTACTGGCAAGAAAAAAAGCCGTTGCAATATTGAGAGGTCCCTAGGTCAAGCTGCAGGTGCAGACTACCTACCTGAGATTTTCCTGTGACTGGAGCATCATTATCCATCCTGAGCCAGCCGTTCAGCCCATCTCTGAAGAGTGTGACACTGTGCCAGTTCCCCAGTTTGATTTTGTTTTCACTTGTTATGACTGCGACTCCAGTGCCACAGTTAAACCTGGTAGTAGTAGACAGAGAGGACAGGGTGACGATTTCTCACTAAGCAAATGCCAAACATTTTTACACATCTGAATACTCCCTTGTCTTCTAGGAACACTTCTGTTTCTCAGTACATATTAACAGGCAACAGGAAAATTAGACAGTAGGTCTAAGAATGATCTGTTCCAGGTTTCAAGTTGTATTATCTTTCATGGAGAAGCTTTTGCATTTTCCAGCTTTATCAACTTCATTGCAAGTCTTTTCACAGCTGAAGTTGCCTCAAGATGCAAGGTATTACAACCTGAGTTCCTGGTATCACAGTAATTTATATTGGAAATTCCACTATCTACCTGGAAAAAGGTAGCACTGTATTAATAACCCTGGGGATCCACATGAAACTCAAGTTTTCCAGCAGAGATTGACAAGGAGACCTCCAGAAGTGTCTCTGTGGAGCTGACCATGCACAGCATGCACCGTTTTTTCTGGCTGCTGTTCATTGCAGGTAAACAGAAAAAGAAGTTTAGCAAACCCCACTTTGGTTTTCCCCACTTTGGTTTTCCCCACTTTCTAAGCACCCAGTCTTCCAAATAAGGAGACCCTTAAGAGACTTCATCTCAAACCTCATATCAATGGCAATGCAAGAAATGCTCTCCCTCATCACATAAAAAAAACCTGCATTTTCCATCCAAGCAAGGAATATGGAATGAAAGCTCCAGGCCCCTGGTTGTCCAGATATCCTTTACTGTGCTATATGATCTGCAACTCCTTTTGCTGTGAGGCAAAAACACTGGATATGAAATACCCCTAAGAAAACTGATCATTCTACTTTTACACCAAGGTCTGAGTACAATTAGTTCAGCAGGACACATGTTCTCACACTGAATAAAGATTAGAGAAGAAAATAAGTAGGAACTGTACAGTGAAGCAATACTATCCATTTTGTGCACTGCATAGGACAGAAGTCAAATACAGGATAGTTATTCATCACCTCAGGTGTCCCAGAAGGTAGCAACGTCCTTTTTTCCTTACATCAGATTTAGAGTGGAGATGGGCCTACTGGAAATCAGTCTTTTACCTGAACTGGACACTCCGTCGGATGATTGCCAGTGACATAAAGTCACCACGGCCATGTTCATTTTCCCCACAGTAGAGTAGTAAACCATCTTCTGATTCAGCCTGCAATGACAGCATTAACATGAACAATCAATGACTAAGCCTCACAGTGACAAATAAATGTAAGTGTAACTGGGGAGTAAAGAATCTAGCAAGGACATCCTAGCAAGCCTGTTAAGTGTAGAGACGTGAGACTTGCCACACATGAATACACACAATTCACGCCTTCAGAGAATCTGATGCTTTTCAAGCCAAGCTACCCGGACAGGCAAGATTTACCCATATGTGCATAGCAGCAGATGCAGTGGCTTTTCATAGCCATCCTACAGTCTGAGTTGACAAATTGCCAGAAGGGTGTTAGAACACCATATGAGGCAACAAGTTGCAACTGCTCCACAACAGACTTGTACCTGGGCTGGGATGTTGGCCAGGCTGCTTTGTATGGGATGTAAATGAGAGCTCATCTACAAATGCTGCCTTCTCTTCAGGCAGCCCAATCAGCTGTCTCCTACTGTACCTAGATTACCCAAGTAGTTTGCATTCCTTGAACATTAAGACGGATCTTTAGGGATAAAGCTTGTATACAGTCTCAACACAGTCACGTTATAAACTGTACTGAAGCGAAGTTAGTATTCTGTTGTCCACAGTATGACAATATGGGTTGGAGCTCAATGATCCTTAAGGTCCTTTCCAATCTAAACCATTCTCTAATTCTGTGACTCTATGAATATCAGAGAAAGTAAATAAATTTAAAGCACCCAAGAAAACTTGGAATTGCTTAAACTTACCCTGAATTCAAGGGTAATTTGAAATGTCTGATAGGAGTTCTTCAGTGGTTCAAAGGTAATATATGAGTAGCCATAGAACTGAGGATACTGAATAGAAATATCTGAAAAGCAATGACAGAAGCATGTAGTTTAGCAGTTTTCGATTAGTATAAAAATCGATACACCTATTTAGCACTAGACAACACTGGCTGAAAACACAAGGTAGAGTTCCTCCAGAGACAGCCATTACTCAGCAGCAGTGAACAACCAGTTAACCTACTGCCTTGTCCTTTCACCACCTCTCACAATTCCTCTACTCAAGAAACTGGTGAACTTGGAAAAGAGCAAGGTACTTTAGGACAAATACTGCTCAAGAGCGTAAGCACTGACTTTGGTGGAGCTTTCTGAAGAGATTTTCATCTCTGTTTCAGGAAACAGAATTCATCTGTTTTTTTATCTCAGTTTAAGAAACCACCTAATACAGAGATGACAAAGGAATTTTCTGTTTTACAAAAACCTATTTGGGAAATGTACACTGAGCCAGGATCCATGATGTTTTACCACTTGCACTCCACAGCTGCCATTTCCAGCATTTGGCTGGATATGTTGGCTGCTAGGAGCCCCCACTGCCTTCCTCCAATCAGCTTAGTGCAGAATGCTCAGGAAGGGATAAGGAGAGGAAAGTTCTTGCATCTCCCATTCTGTGGGTGCAGCAGTAACCCTCCATACTGCTCATCGGATTATGTCATCAGCCCCGGTCCTTTACTATCTTATGTCAGACCACCATCCCAGCTTCAGCACAGAAAACAAGAGAGGTATGCCTTACTGCTACCTTTGCAGATCATTTTCCCAAGAAACACTGAGGACAGATTGCTGTAGATGCTAACGAGGCTGAACCTTGTAGTATTTGGAGGGGGTAAACATATAGGCGGTAGCGGGGCTTCTTCGGGATGTGACGGTGATAATAGCCCCCCCCGTTTCCATCTCATGCCCTATGAAGTACCTTGGGCGCGCATTTCAAACGTGTGCCCTAGGGGGCGTAGACGAAGTAGTAAGGTATATAAGGTGTTGATTACTCCTAATAAACGCCATTTTGCCACGTTTCTTGATGAGTCACGGTGGTCTTTTGGCAATAGCAAGGGTTTCGCAAGAAGCTGGGAAAAAGGGGGTTTTTGAGCACGGCAACACAGATGCAGTTTCAGGCCTGAATTTTTGCCACAGAGATAAGTCTAATAAGGTAGGAAGGATGAAGAGCCTTCTTCCTCTTTGCTGTGTGAATACTGAGTGTATTTTTCTTGTGTATTTGGAGCTGGATGCAGCTCTCACATCTTCTTTGTTATTAAGGCAACCAAATAAAAAACATCTGAGACTGAGGTGGACAGAACTGTTGTTATAATCCTGAATCAAACATAGCAGTCAGAATTAACTCATGCCCTGACCACAAGCAGCTCTGACTGGACCAAAGAGTCACACAGCTGCTGACTGTAAAGAAAAGTCTGTTTTCATTCAGACTAATATAGTATTTAACAATACTGGCTGCTGTGGAGAAACTCAGTACAAAGCAAAATTGGTGCATGATGCTACTGCTTACCAGTATAAAGGAACAGAAAACTCCCTTGTGAAAAATGGTGGTTTTGGAATCACATTAACGGACTAACACTACAGGCTGTATACAGTTCAAATACATCCTTGACTTTTCATAGTAGATCAAGGCCAAAAATCACATCTGCAGCTGTTTTCTGTGGCTGAGTCACACTGGACTGATTTCAGAATGAGCTCTATCTACTCTAGCACTGGGAGGAGAAATTAAAATACACCAGTGTTGCTGATGCACAATGCAGTGCATCAGGAATATTCAAAACGGCTGTGCAGAAAAAAGATGTGTCCCTGGTGCTCCTTCTTAGCAGGCTAGACAGCACTATCACCAGTCACAGGGCAGATCTTCATCACTTTTCACATTCATCGTGGGCAATAAGACACAAGTCATGACATTATCCCATTAGAAGGGACAGTATCTTTCTGTCAGTCTCCTTATTTTTTTGTTAGTTACCACTGATTGCAAACGTCTGTTGCAATTTCAAACACCTGTTGTCAAGAGTTTGACACTCAACTGGGAAGTAATGCTTGGGATGCTGTGCAACAGAGAAACAGACCTTCATCACTGAGGGCCAACCCAGTTGGCTTTGGGTCTGGGCAGACCTAGGAGCACTACACAGATATGTGCCCCTTCCATCCCCCATGCTGCATAGGCTCACCTCTCACTTTGCACAGTTTCTGGTATTTGCCTGGACTCTTGATCATCAAAGCAACAGACAAATAATTCCAGAGGGAAAAAAAAAAAAAAAGAAGAATGACTAACTGGGGTGATCAGCTCCTGTGAGGGCTGGCAGAAAGAAGAAATTAGGCCTCAGCAGCAAGAGTCAAAGGGGGATGAATGCTCCAGATGAAAGCTGGAGATACCACGGCTGGACACTGCAGGCCTGGGTGCCTCCCAGTATGTCTGGTTTCTTCATCCTCCCACTCCCAAATACAAGAGGCAGGATTAATCTGCCCCACACAGCTATAGGTTTGTCTTTCCCGGCTTTATTAAAGAGTAATTTCTTCAAACATAGTCAAGGAAAGAGAAGAAGCAAAGGGACTGATGTCTGAAAGAAACATGGAAGATTTTGCTGTCCTTAGGGACCCATTAATCCCAACCTGATAATTCAAAAAGTGTACTTCTGTTGTTTTACTACACAGCTGCTCTTTGCCTCAGAAAAACAAAATGAGAAATCAATCTCTGTCTGGTCTAAAAACCTGGGGCACAACCAGGTCCTGCTGCATGTGCCACTGCACAGAGGCCTCAGGCATTTCTCTGACCAGCCCTGGGGGGACACCTGTTGTGAAGCCACTGAGGAAGCACAGCCCTACATACTGGTGGACAATAAGCTCTGCACATAGAAACATACCTTCTGTGCACATCTCCCCTCCTTTTCCCAAGTTACAGTGGCAACGTGAGCCTCCTCGGTCATAGTCATTAACACAAAAGCTGTCTGCAGAACAGATGGTCTCGTCACAGGAAAGATCAAAGAGGCGTGGGGCAGAGGACATGCTGCCCCTTCTCATGGCCCTGGCTGTTGTCACCATGGTCGTGGTGGAAGGTTGTGTGGTGGTGGGAGTGGAAGTGGTGGGCTCAGAAGTGGTTGTAAGGACCCGTGACAGCAGCCTGGAGCTAGACCCTGGCATGACCTTGGTTTCAACCAGAAATTTTCTGTTGCCTCCTTTGATAGCAGGAAGTGGTCTGAGCTAAAGGGAAAGAAGTAAACACAAATTAGTAAAACCTAATTTGAACATGGGCATGACATGAACGTTTTCCAAGACACAGATCCGAAGTAACAAATCCATTCTCACTCAAGAAAAATAAGAAATTATATTATCGTATCTGAACATGTAAAACCTATCTGATGAGATCAGACACTTCAGAACATAAAAGAAAACAGAAATGTCGAAGTGGAATCTTGAAATTTACCTCTTCTATGTAAATGTCATAGTCTGAGTCATCCACATCAAATCCGTCATCATCACCAGTGACTGTTTCTGTGATGTAACGATGTCCATAGCTTCCACTTCCTAACTCTTCAGAACCTGGAAAAACACAACTGGTGTACTCAGTTCATATGTTTTTTAATCTTTACATACAGCAGCTGAGATCTTATCTACCCTGACTTAGAACAGTGAAATCAGAAGCAGTTCACACATGTTTGTCCTGTACAGGCAACTCACATGTCAGCCTGAAGATGAGACAGGTTGCACAAGTGATACATACACAATTTAAAACAAAACAAGTTAAGACCTTCATGAAGTCGCTTACTGGGTTTCCTTAACAAAGCAGGAAAAGCTCCATACTCCCACTGTAATTAGACTTTTATCTATAATTCCTCCAGTAGAATGGCTCCAACCATTTTTCAGCATGGACCACATTTTAACAGCCATATTGGTTTAGATCAAACGCTTCCTTTTCATAAATACTCCATCACTTGTTCACCTCACTGTCAACCAAATATCCAGAAGAGCAAAGGGTATATGATTAAGGATATATGGTTAAGAATATAAAACATTTGGTAAGCACTGAAACAATGGACATCATACATCAGCTTCCCACAAAATAGGTTGCAGTCACTTAAGAACAGTACAGGTAATCCTGGCTTTGCAGAGCCTCTGTAAATGCTGGCTATGTGTGCTTGTTTATTTTGGCAGCCCCAAGTTGCCTGTACTTTCCTGCAGTTTAGCAGGTCCTTTTCACCACATCAAAGACAGAAAGTCCTGTGGGGCCAGCAGTCTGCAGGAAGGAGACCTGGCAGCCCAGAGATGCCTAAGAGTCACTTGATGGCAGTGAGAGCTTCACTGCCACCTCTGAACAACCTGATGCTAGAGTGAAAGATAACAAGGCCCAGCAGGCTTAATGGACATCTATGAAATCGAGTATGTGTGCACCAAATAAAAGCACGTGCCCTGGCTGGCTCACTGGCTACCCCGCCGTATTCTCCTGGGAAGCTGCTCATCAATGGAGTTCACATGGCACACTGACACACAGAAAACTCAGAAGCAAATGAGTAGAGGTAATGAGGGACACACATTTCCAACCAAAACAGACCAGGATAGAATATGTATAAGCCTCTCCACTCTAACTTTTATATTTAGTCACATGTAAATAATACAATTCAACTTAATATCAAGTTGAATTATTCAGAACTGAGTTCTACTACTGCACATAAGCAGAGAACTGACAGCATTATGGCTGGTGATGAGATGAGGCAAACAGTACAAAATACAGATTATTTTTGCTAGTGACAATAACTGCACAGGCAGTGGATAACAACTGAAGTAACAGGCTGCACATTTACAAACTGGTCCCAATCCTGTATTCATTACAGGGAAAAAAAAAAAAAAAAAGAAGAAAAAAAAAGGTATTAGCAAAATGTGGCCACAACTTCAAATTCCCAGTATTCACATGAATAGTTACTAAGATTAATTGCCACCTCCAAATAATTTTACTCCAGGAAGGAAGACTGGCTACTTCTTTTCCATCCATCCACTACTGAATCAGAATCCTATTCTTTGGCAAAAGCAATTTTCTATGACATGTATTTCTACAAAAGAATTTCAATGTGCCCAAACAGAAATCTTATAAAAGAGACTCGTGGTTTACTGGAAAATGTATTAATGAGGCAGAGCCCAACATTAACTCAGCCGTCAGCAGATGTACCAATTTGCAGCTGGCTGGAATGCTTTTCCTTTTAAGTCAGGTCTGTAATATTACTTCTTGCTCTTAGAGTTACACTGCTCAAATTGTTTGTATTTCAGAATGAATTTAGTTCTTCTAATGGATGAATTAGAAGAAAATTATCTAAGAGTAACAGAAGTCATAACAGTTGAAGAAAAAAAAAAAAGAAAAATCACACATTACTGATCAGTCACGTGTCACAAAAAATCTAACCTGTATTCAGACTGCAATGCACAAACTCAGTTTTACAATTTAGAGTGTATAAACTACAGAATAAATGCTTGTTATAGTCTAAATTCTGCCACATGCCTCATGCTTCTCTTCCCAAGCAAGCTTTCTGTCAGCTTAATGCATTCAGTAAGGATTTCAGAAAAGATGGTAGAGATGAAATAATATTTATTCATTTATCTTTATATTAATTTGTAGGAAACATTTGGTCCTAGTTTTGCATTCCAATAAGTAGACTTGCTCACATGCATAGTACATGATTTTAATGCCGTGCTGTTTCACACAAGTGTAACTCTCTTGAGTGGAGTTATGTCTAAATGACATCAGTAGTCATCAGTGCACAATGAGACTTGGTAACTTAAACATGGTTCTCCAAGCAGAAGGTGTGCCTCTTTCATCTGGCAAAACTAAATGTTCCATGCTTTCCCAACAGAGGAACCTGGAATAAGGCATGTACACACTATTTTAAACCAGATGATGATTCCTTTTAAGCTGTTTGAGCTGGTACAACATTTACTTCCTGGAGAGAGCATAGAAGGTATGGCTTATTGTGGCTGACAGAAAAGATTGCTTTGAGGCCCTTCTTCAAAGGCCTTCAAGATGTAAGTTTGGCATCACCAGGAAAAGTATAAGATCAGAAGGTGCCCTGATGTCCACAGGTCTCTCACATGGCCTAAAATTCCCTTTCTCACTCTTACAAATCCATCTAAGCTTCAGATGGCACATACTACATTATTCTATCTGCTAGCATGGGAATAGTTTTGGCAACACGGAAGACAAAAAAGTTTGCTTCTACCTATATCTGAATGTGTACAGGTGATGAATGTTCACCTAAAAGATCAGACACTATCAAACACCCACTGGCTTCTTGGTTGCTTCAATCTGCCTTACATTTGGTGTTGGGTGGGTGTGACATGACACTCACACATGATATGACACAACAAAACTAGAAAGATGAGAATCCCTCATGTTATCCCAAATTTTAAGAGCGCAGCATAGATTTGGTGAAGAGCTCACCTCATAATGAGTGGCAAACCAGGACAATGAAGCAAAGCAGTCCACTGCAAATGCCAGAAAGAAACAACTCCAGAAATTATATATGCCCTGCGTTACTTTACATCAGAGTGTTAGTGTACAAGATGAAGCCTGTTTAAGACTCTCTACCAGGTTTTACAATCCTGTTTTATATTTTAATTTTTTTAATTAGAAAACATGTGGGGGTCTTGAGCGTAAGACAGCCTCTTTCCTTAATCAGGGATTAAGCTGATTCAAAGATATATTTTTAAAAGCTAACAGAAAGCCACACAAACTTCTGCTTTACCATTTAGGTCAGGAGGGCCACCAGGACACCAATCAGAAGAGGGCAGGAGGTGGGTCAAAGAGGGCAGGTTGCACTGAAGTCATAACTCTGAGAAAGTATCTCAGAGGTCCCGGTCCAGAATACATCCAGGCATTTTTATCTGAGTTTTATTCCTGCCAGTGACTCAGAGTGAAGCACCGAGCACTGTTTGGTGGCTCTCTTGCTTTTTGTTGCTGTTTGTATAACTGGGAAAACAAATTCAAATGTGGCCCTTGTAAAGACTTTGGAGACCTGTGGGAAGCAATTCTACAGAAAACATTCTCCATCCGCTCTCTCCTAGACCCATCACCATCACTTCCATCAACGTCTGGACACGAGAGACTGCTCCTTTCCTGTCCCGAGACTCAGCAGGCACATCCACTCCCTGTGCAAATTAAGCACTTGTGCCAATGCCTTTTTCATACGGATGCCCCCATTTGTGAGAAGCTAGGTGCTGATGGCCAGGCCCAGTGAAAAGGATGTACCCAGATTAAGCAGCTACTTCTGTCACCTTTACCATGGAGACAAGCAGGAGAGTATTTTTAACGTAAGGCACTTCCTCTGTCAGTCTGGCAAAGCCCAAGGCTGGTGACCTTCCAGGCACAGTGCAAACACCATCTGTTTCCCCAGGAGATTAAGGGTATTTAAGTGATGCAGGTGAGGACACTTTGTCTGATTCTTTGGGACAGTTCATTGCTTTTGTTGTTACTACACTTGATACTTGAAAACTTTTGTTTTCAAGCAAATTATCCATGACGTTTTGAAAGATTTGACAGACCAAAAACCCCAACAACCATATAAGTGAAACACCTGCAATCTGTGTCAGGAATTTTAGAAAGAAAAAATTAATAAATTGATTTATTACATCATTTCCTTATATTAAAAACAAAAACAAACAAACAAAAAACTAAACCAAATTACAAACACACAAGAAAAGGATCAATGTAATATAAGAAAAAATATGCTTTCTTTTTTTTTTTTTTAACCAGGTAAGTGGGCAACAGCTGATAATCAAGGCCACATGCTGTACTTGCGAAGACCTTGGGAGGTCTGTCACGTTGGGTGATACAGTCAGCATTCCTCCAGAGGAGCATTTTTGCAAACAAAACCAACTATTTCCTATGCTGAACTGAGTGAAGAGTCCTGCAAATCCAGCCACTTCTCTAACAAAAATAAGAGACTTACATGTGAGAATGAGACAAGACCCAGCAGAAAACGATGCCCAGGTAGAGCAGACTCTGCATCTATGGGTCTCATTGTCTAGAAGAACTAAAATATTTGCTAAACAAGGCAACATGGACTGTGGGAGGTGCATTTTGTAGTAATGCTGGGAATTCACCTTTCACTTAAAATAAGTATCAGAATGTTATTAACTATTTTAAAACAAGCATAAAAATCCAGGTTATTCAAGCATAAAGCTCCACATTTTTTAAATTTATACACACTAAGGATATGAGCACCAGCACTTCTATGAACAAAGCACTCAAACACTGTATTGACTTCTGCCAGCTAAGATAATTCACATATTTCTGAGAAATAATACCCAGGCTGTCAGAAAATAGCACCACATATCTGGGGCATGCTTCACTGCTTATGTGGGAGGACAATTATAATGAAAGTAGTAATTCCTGAGACAGATACCTTGAAAAGCAAAGATCCTCCAGTTTCAGACATGCTGACTGTCTGACACCCTTCCAGCAACTATAAGTGACTAAGAGCTGTCTGCAGGCACTTTGAGAGATTAAGGCATCTGGTGCCATCTGAGATGCATTATGGTCCTAAAGGCATCCCCAGAGGACTGCATGTGTCTGGGAGAGGTATGGGAGGCACTTGCCCTGCAAAGACGGTCAAAAACCAGCTGGTGTAATCCAGAGGACCTCAGATACACTGAATGATTATACCTGAAAAACTGAACTGAGAGATTAGGTAGGCCAAAAGTAATTATTGTCTTTCTGACTACTGGAAGGATAAGGGTATTTTAGTAGCTGAAGATGCATAATGTAAAGTAGGAATTTTCAGTGTAGAAGCTTAGCTTTCCTAGTAACATGTAAGGTTCTCATGTATCTGGTTAGACTCACACCAGTTTGACATAGACATCATTACTAAAGATAAATGAAAGTTTTATTCTCAGTCACACTCATGCTTCCTGAAAACCATGGCATTTATTTCTAAAGGCATGTATTCTTCGTCACCTTTGAGCAGCATTTCTCACTCTGAAAAAGATGTCTGTTGTGAAGGCAGTTACCCAGAAAAAGAGAGCACAGTCTTTCAGGTGTGCCTGGAAGTCTATCTGTAAAGTCAGCCATGGAAAACAACACCAGATGAGCCAAGTAACCAGATTTGCATTGACCACTGTATGTGCAGGGCTAGAGGTAGGTATGACACCTCAGGAAAAGCAGTGGCTCTTGGATATGAAGGTCTTCTCCAAGAACTGCCAGCCCTGCAGTTCAAGAGACCAACTTCCTGGCTGATGTTTCACCCATGTGCCTATCAACAAATCCATTCTGAGCCTATTCAGAGAGCTGAGCAGCATCCAAGTGCATTAATTATTCAGATCTGACCAAGATTCATCAGTCAAGCTCATATCCAGTATAAGTTGAGCTCATATCCAGTATGAACCTCTCCAGAAATCAGAGCTTATGTACATTAGATATAAATTCAAACTCCAAAATCTACTGACAAAGATGATTGTTTGAGTCATCTTGACCAGTCTCTGTAAAATAGGTGGTTTCCGATTTAAATTAAAAACCTTTAAAGTGCCTTTCCTAGAGTACTACAGTAGTAAGTACAGTACAAGGACTACTCCACCCTTACTAGCTTTGTGTTTTCAGACTAGATAATGCAGACATACATCAGAGGTATACAGTATACAGGATACTGGGAAGCGTGTAAATGTGGCTGAGGCACAAGAAGCTGAACCTTGAGGATCCAAGGCCAAGAAATCTCACAGCCCATTACACCCTCATGGTTTCTATAAATGTTTTCTTCAGAAGTTAAGAGTTCAGCTGCCACAACAAACATCATGCAAATTGTTCATGAGATTCAAAGTATAGCAGAAGCAAAAAAAGGATGAAAATCACCTTATGGGATCAGAGAAGAACAGAGTTTTCCAGATACGGAAGCAATTAAAAAATAAAATTTTACTGGGTTAAATCGATCATTAAAGACGTGGTCCACATTTCTATAACAAGCTAATTGTGCTTACAGAGCTCAACATCCTACTTGAGTATATATATAATATATAATATAATAGCAGCTGGCTAGTATTCTACCTGTTAATTAAAGATGACTGCAGCTGAGTGTGCACTTGAGGGAAGACAAAAATCAGTCTCATAGCACAATTTTATAGTTAAATTATCTACTAAAACTGCAGGCATTTTATTTTATTTTATTTTATTTTATTTTATTTTATTTTATTTTATTTTATTTTATTTTTTTATTTTTTCTTGGTGCTCTATCACCTGTGAATACCTTCAGAACTGGGTCTTAAAGTACTTAAAACCTCACAAATGCAAGAAGGATTTTGGCACATTAAGAGTATAGTCCAATTAGGTCACATTCCCCACCATCATCAGCTCTGACTCCTCTATAGAGTCTGCATTGACATATGAGGCTGGGATTTGCTCATTTGGGATGGTCACACACTGCACTGGCACTGTTGGAGGTGAGGAGCAACATCACCGCTGAGCCAGCCCACCGACACATGGGCACTGGCAGAGGATTATACGCTGAAGAAGGCCATTAGAAGATGGACCACACAGGACCTATTCTTTATTTCAGTGTGCAGGTCCTGCATTGATGCACAAATGTGTGTAACTTTTGTATGCATTTCCACCTGGTATTTTCACATGTAGCTTCCCATGAAAATAGGATGCTTGTCTGTTTATATAATTATTTTTATGGTTGTGATTAGCCCTACTGTTCAGGAAACAGTAAAGATTTGCTTTGATTTTTCAAATTACATATGTAACATACACAGTTATGTCTACACCTGAACAACTGAAAAAGTCTCTCTCATTTCTCCCCATGATATTCATTTATGAGTTCTGCATGAAGCTGGCACAAAAATCAATAAGCAGCAATCCAAAAATATCTGGCAATGACCTCCAGAACAGAGAAATGGTGTGAATGCTTCTATCTGGAGTTTTAACCTTCATTTGAAGCTCAGTCTTCACAGGATGCTGCAAGCACCATGGGCAGGAATGAAAAGCGTTGAACCAAGGTGCTTGTGAACTGTGGCTTAGAGAGGGTCTCTTCCTCCATCTGCCCAACAAAGATTGCCCCCAGAATACAGTATTAATGACAAAATGGTGACTCTACTCACTGAACGTTCGGACCACATCACTCGGTGTGCTGGCAGGGCTGGATCCATAGGAGTTTGCTGCTCGCACTGCGAACTGATACTTGGTATTTGGGAGAAGTCCCTTGAGCACCATAGATTCCATCTGGATCTGCTCTCTTATTACTGTCCAATTGCTGTCAAAGTCTGGCCTTCAGGGTTAAAAAGAACAAGATCATAAGTAGGTAATGCTGGCTGTGTAAATTAATTACCTTTAAACTGTCAATGGGAAATACATAAAATAAATGAGATACAAGCCTGAAAAATCATGACTGAAATCCTTAATTCTTAAAAGGCCAGACATTGTAATCATTATTTAGCCTGTGACATAGAAAGACTGCTCTACACAGTGATACAAAAATAATATTCTGATTTTGCTTATAAATCCAAGGAGGTGGATTTCTGTTTGTCTGTTTTTATGGATTTGGAGCTTGCAGTTTTCAAACGAAGGTACATCGCCAGGAGGTCCCCATCTCCTCTTCAACAGTATAATGAAATTCTCTGCAATAGAGGAAAACTTCTGATTTATTTCTAAGAGCTGTGCTCTAAGCTGCTGCGACCACCTTTCAAACATACAAAAGCATTAGCAAAATTAGAATCTAACTTTCAATTTCCCAGGCAATGAGGTTAATCTTCCCACACTGAAAAATCTGGATCCAGTGTTTTCTCCCTAGAAATGACAAAAGAACTGAACAATAATGCAGAGAACCTGGCCTTTGCAAAAATATTTTCTTAGCCTTTGGGCCACCCCTAGATAGGTTTTGACTTATACTACAAACCAGTGGCCAACAAATGCCTGTTCTGTATGCATTACAATCCATCTGAAATCAGTTCAACCATTCACATGGTGGTTTGGTCCCAGCACCAACGTAGGAAAACTAGAAATGCTTACGTTCAGCTGCAGAAGGATATGTGAAAGAGAAGGCTTGCTTCAAGAACCTTCAGAGAAAACTTTCACACCATTTCTGCTCTTACTAAGAGAAGTTTCCTCAAGGAGAAAATTGATTGAGAAGGAAAATGAATGTAAACAAAATCAAAACATAAACATTAAGTCCAGCACACCCAAAATATTTAAATTAAAGCCTATGAAAGTAAAATAGGGAAAGAAATGACCTTTCTGAGAAAATTATTTCAGTGCCTGTTTCTAAGATGTCCTTGTGGTATTTATTACAGGAAATAACCTCCAAGTGCTCCCTGAATCTACTGGTGTTTACATAGGACTAGCTGCAAATGTCTCCAACAGCCTTCTAGTGAATATTTTAACATAAGGCAGGCATTTTGTATTTGTTTATTTGCAGCTGGAAGGAAATGCCAAAGCTAATGTATGTTTTATTTTATCAGTCAATACAAGATTATTGATCACTGAGGCTTCAATTCTTTAAGTCAGCAGGGCAAGTGTACTGATAATGCTGCAGCTGCTGGACTCCTACGCAGTGGCACACAGGATGCAAATATTTTACTGTCTCACTAAAAATAAACCTAAAATAAGATAAATGTGCAAGATGCAGTGACAGCTAAACAGACTGTCCTCTGTCACCCTCCATCACCATTTCCTGGTAAGCAGGAGGACATTGATGTTGGCCTCTCTGTCACTGTTTCCCTTTTCTGAGCTTTTCATGCCAAGGCCAAATTGAAAACTTTTAAAGTCTTTTCCAAATGAAAGCTGTTAACATCACTTCCATCCACACACTCACTTTGCAGCATGTTCTCAGTTTTCCTACACACATCTTTTTTTGGCTCTAATTGCAACAGGAAGAATTCATGCTCATTATAAAAAAAAGCAGCCTTAAAGTCGCTTTGTAATGCAGCATGCCAGCATCAGTGCCCAAACGGGAAGAGCCCAAAGGAGATACTACTCCCTACTCCAAAGGAGATAGAGGAGAAAACGTCACAGCTCCACAAACCACAGGCTAGTCTTCAACTTCACTGTTTCTCATATGACTTTCTTCTACAGAAATGAATAACAGAGGAAATGTCTGCAAATGTGTAAGTATCTGCAGCTGAAGGAGAGGGGAAAAAAAAAAAGAGATTTATCACTAGAACTTTGCTATTTCTCCAGAACATTCCCTGTGTGAACAAATCGGTACAAGACGATAAAATGGCAAACAGATGGAGAGAGGAACACAGTGAACTCATATGCTCAGGGCAGCCAACTCTTGTGTTTTCTAAGCTTGAATATTTTGCTGAATTTCACTTCAAGTCAACTTTTACACTAGAAGGGCTCATTTTGATGCCACTTTCCTCATCTTCTCACAGAGACACTTCCCCTGGACTAGCAGAATGTTTGTATCCAGACAGGACCTTGCAGGGATGCTCCAGGGGATATCTGTACAAGAGGTATTTTCTGCTCTGGAAGAACAGCAGTGCGTCTCCATACAGAAACACTCTGCAGTAAGAATCTCACCAATGACAGAGTCAAAGTGTTTTTAAAATAACTGATTTATAGGTAAAGTTATTAGGACTGAACAGATATAAACTGAGTGCAGAACTCTGACCCAGCTATGCCCAAAAACATTTGGATTTTTGCTCTGCATTATTGTCTGGGGATTTGTTCAGCACATAAAGAAAATATTTCTGACATGGAGAACAGCAACATTACTCTCATTTTAGCTTTCTTTTAAAAATCAACTGAAAATGACTTAAGAGCGAAATATGTGCTGCTAATCAGTTTTACAAGGTTTTTGATTGATTACTTATGCCATGTTTCTATTCACAACAAGTACCATGTTCAGCCTACAAAATATTTTTTAAGATATACCTACAGAAAATAAATAAAATACATTCTTACTTAGTACGGAAAATATTGAGAGTAGAAAAAAAATGCATCACAGGATATTATTTTTAGTAATTAATTGCTTTGTTTTAACACTTACTATAAAACAACCTAACCAATATTCCAGGTCAACTGAGGAAAAAAATAAAATAAATAGACAATATTCCAGCCTTATTCTTCTGTAAAATGTTATGCTGATGTTAACATCATTAAACATTTCCTTCTTAATTTCTACTTCTACTATTTCTCTTTATTCATTAATTATCTTTTCAGGTATTTAAACCTTTCAGACTGTTAGGTAAGAGTAAAACCAGAAGTATCTGTTTCATGAGTTAACCAGGAAAACTGAAAAAAAAAATATGTTTGTTTTTTGTTTTGCAGGGATTTAGGAGGAGTTTCTCCATCAGAACTGTTGTTTTGTGTTTTTTGCAAGTGAAAGCAATAATTGAACACCTACAACACCTGTGGTCTGGAAGTTCACAGCTGAGTTAGTTAAAAATTACAATTTCTATTGTATACAAAAGTATAACAGCCCTGTGTTCAGCTCTTCTCTAACTATAGGATGAAAAGGCTTGTATATTCAAATCATTCCTACTGGGAAAGAGCCAAGCTTTGCCTTAGATGTTTTTAACAAGCTTCAGCATGAGATATTCAAATATGACAACCCAATATACTGCAGCACCAAGGACAGGCAGACAGAGCAGAATGGATTCAATAATTAGACATGTGGGTATTCAGGTGAAAATACCTGATGTTTTTGAGAAAGTTCTTTTCAGTAACTTATGAACAGAAACACACACAACCTTAAAGCCGAGGGTGATGCTACACAGACTTTCATAAGAACTTTTTTTTATCATGAAATTTTTTTAGCATAAACAACAGAAAATTTACACTGAGCTTCCAACAATCCCATGAGTTGTCTCAATTTCAACATATTCTTTTGTGCATTCCCCATGAACTGTGTTGATAAGAGTAAGGCCTACATTCAAACTCCTGATCTCAAGCACTTAACCAAGCTGAGAGTGTGGTCTCCTTGGGAGTACTTATAGTCAAGAGCAGAGCAGATCTTGAGTTATCCCTCTTCATCACACATCTGAAATCACTCTCTACTACCCCCTGCAGCAAACTAAAACATCCCCAGGGAAACCATGCAAGTGTCAAAAAAGTCTCAAATTCAGACCTCAAGCAGAAGGAGACAGTAGGTTATCTCTGGTTCTGAGGACATTCTGTAGGTGCAAGCAATTAGTGTACAAAATGTCCATGAGTTTTCAACACCCAGTATCACAACTGAGCAAATAAAAAGACCTTTCCTTCATCTCAGTCTCTCAGTTTGGTTCCTGTATGGTGAAAGTAATAGAAGTTGGTCCTGAGGGGATTGAAATGATGGAAACCATGTCATAGCTTCTAGAGGCTTTGCTGCACCCACAAAAAATTACAGATATGCATTAAGTTATTAACTTTGCAAAAAAAGCTCAGTGTGATATCTAAACTGTATTTCTTTAGTACCAGATGACTGCACTGTTTTGTTCTGGTTTTTCACTGGTCTAATTTCAACAGCTTTAACTCGTGTTAATGCTGTTCATAGAAGTAGAATCTACATGGAGCAAAAGATAATGAAGCTTAAATCTTTACTTCTAACTATATTAGCACTTACGGCTCATTGAACTTTCTCCAAATACATACTCAAGCTTCCAAGTCTAAGAGAGCATAATCCCACATTTAACAGGAATACTTTAGAACTCAAACTAAACAGTATAATCAAAACACTGTGCTGTTAGCAGATTCTTTCCCAAAGTCTAAAAACAACAAAACACTGAAATTTCAGTACCTCACATATCTTGACTTAAACAGTGAAGCAATTTTCTCCTCTCCATCTGAACGAAAACATTTAAAGGTGTGCTTTCAACACATCAAGTGGAAATGATGATGCCCACTTCACCCATTAGTGGGCCCCTCGCTCTGTGAAAATGTGTAGACTCTACTTTCCAGTAAAAGAACACAGGCGACTGATGCAGTCAATCAAAACCCAACAAAATCCCTTTCCTATCTAATGAATAGATGATCATTAAGAAATGAAGAAGCAAGACATATGGCCAGAAAACAATTACATAGGAAAAATAGTTACTGGAAAAATTGCATGGTCACATGATGACCATAATGCATCTTCAGCCCTCGTGTTTTGCATCCCAATGCAATGAATATTGGGTGGTTTCCCAATGCATATGAGGCATTTTAATTCTAACACAAAGTCCAACGTAAGTTCACTAGTGTGTTTACAACTTGGGAATTCTTCACACTGTATTGGTATCTTCTATATTGTAATCATACACTGAAAGTCAATGTTTTTTCTTGCTTGTTTTTGCAACAAAAAATCTTTTTAAAAATGAGTGTTTTTTCTGAAGAATTACTTTTTGACCTTTGCAGCTTAGAGCAGATAAAGAAGCAATTCTCTCTTCTTTTGTGGGAACCTCAAATAAAACCTGTCATCACATGTTTTTCAAAGGGTTAAGCTTCCAAAGGCTGAATTTTGCACTCACAGTAAAGATAAACAGAGGGACAAGCATGTGAAAATAAATAAGATTTGAATACAAATATTAGATTCTGCAAGCATATGAACAGCCAGATATAGATACTTGTTTGTGCGTGCATATAATATCACCTGCTCCCGACCTATTACATACATCTTACAAAGCAACTCACTTACCAGCTTCTCACAGTTTAGTATTACTACCACAAAACTTAGAGAGTTCAACATAAAAGCAAAAGCAAAAATAAACAGCAAAAAACACCCACAAATTAAAGTCAACACTTCATGGACAGTTGATCAGTGCAGGGGTAAAACAGCAAATCAGAGTCCTGCAACTCAAGACTTCAAACACTCCCGTCAGTTAAAAGAAACCAACAAAATGAGTCTACAGCCCCTGCGTTTTTCCCTGTAGCAGCCAAAGGCACATTTGCTCATGGAGATCACTCCACCACAAGCTCTTCTCTCAGCACGTTTCAACAGAAGCTGATGACAGGAGAAGCTTAAAACTTAATTTATCCAGGCTTTTATTAGAGGAAACATATTAAACTAGACACTTTTTTCTTTCATCAGAAGGTAGGGCATACTGCTGATTTTATATCAATTTTGATTATTTCTAGATTGTCTTTAAATTTTCATGGTAATTCAAAATATATTGAGAGTGAAACCTAGCATACTATATACAGTAATAAATAAATAACAAGAAGTAGTTTGATAGCACGGTTTAGGAAAAAAAACAAAACAAAACAAAACTATAGCACGCCACCACTGAAATTCAGTTTCCACTGACAAACTCACCTGATAAACTCCACCATGTAGTACTGTATGGGAGAGCTTCCTTCACTGGCTCCAGGTTTCCAGGATAATGCAACTTCCGAATCAGAAACAACAACAATCTGGGGCTGATAGGGTGGTGCAGGGGGCATGCAGTTATCTGCGGGAAGAAATGCAGAACAGCATTAGAGACATGAATGGACTTATATGCACAGTAACCCAAATTCACAGACTTAGGAATCAAATCTATATGCTTTTTCCCTCCCTTGTTGCCCCTCTAAAACTCTACATCGATGGAAAATCAACAGTAAAGTATTGCAATGCTGCATGTAACTGGGGCTTGGGTGACAGATCTGCAAGTGCTAACGTAAAAAGAAACCTTACCTCAAATAGTCTAGCAGGAATTTATTGAAGATTCATAACATCAGATGGGTATGAATCATCTAGGCTGGAAACACCTTCAAGATCACCAGATCCAATCACCATCCTGACCTATCGAGTCCCATCACCAAGCAGTGTCTCACAGTGGCTATTTCAACATGTCTCTTAAATACCTCTGCTGACAGTAAATTGTTTCTAATCACTTTGCTATCACAGCTCATCCTGCCCCCTGCTCACTCACTGCTTTGGGCAAATTGAGAATTGCACACTTAGCATTTGCTTGCCAAGCTGATCCTGCCCTGACAGCTTCACAACAGAATGCAGAGTTTACCTCGGGATAAGGTTGTCACATCTCTGGGCATGCTGGGTCGTCCCTTCCCTGCCCAGCCATAGGCTCCAACACTAACGCGATGTGGGGTGCCAGGTTTCAAATCTCCAATAACAACTTCCTACCAGAGTAAAGAGAAAACAAGATAAAAGAATTATGAAAGCCCTTACACGCAACTGCAAGGGTCACTGGGATCTGACACGATGTTTTCCATGCAGCCTCCTGGGAGGGCTGCTGCTTTCCAGCCCTGCTCAGAAAAAAACATGAAGGTCACCATGTGCTTCCTCTCAAGCTGCAGTTCCACCTCTGGGGAATACATTGAGCTGATCTGGACCCACTTCTCAGCATAACTCTCAGGGCTGTTTGTGTCCCCTGTCATGCTTTTGCTGGTCAAGTTGAAGTCACATACTATTCTCTCCCTTGAGCCAATTGCTGGCCTTTGTTAACAGTGTGGTGCATTTTTCATTTTTAAAATTTTTATTTTTTAAATTGAGACCATAGGAGCTTCTGAAAATAAAGCAGTGCGAAGCCATGTGAACTGACAATCTTGAATTTCTCATAGAGCAGAGGCTAATCTCAGCGCCTCTCACGATACTCCCAGCTGGCTGTTCTCTTCATTCTACCAGCCTTGACCACTTCCCTGTTTTGTCCTTTTGCCATAAACACAGAAAGGTTAACCCACAAACAGCTACCACGCGGAAGGCAACGCTGTCCTCCACAGAAACTTCTCCAGAATATTTTTCAGAGGAACCCACTAAATTCTTCCAGAAAGTAGTCAATGATGTTATCATAAAAAAAATATGTTTTTTTAAAAAATATCTACATAAAATTTCAGAGTTCATTACATGTAGCCTATCTGTAGATGAAAATTCCAGATTTATTAATTTTGACACCACACTCAAGTAAACAGTTTATATGTCTCAGATTGCTTTGCTGTGAAAAAATAAAAATTAAAAAAAATGCAGTTATGGAAAACTGTTGTACAGAGAATGTTTTTGGTTTTCATTCTCTGATATTAAAAACATTATTCACAGAGCACGTGGAAGTGTAGAGATCTTCTTTCACTTCAAGCTCAGACAGACTTTAAATCTGCATTTCCAGTTGCAGCAAAATAGTAAACAATCCTAGAATTTTATTATCTGCTAAATGTCCTCATGATGGCCTTTTGGACAAACTTTCCCTTTCTGTTCTTTGGGGAACATATTTCATTACTACAACATCATTTAACAACACCCTGCCATCTGTCATTTCACTAGCCACGGTTTTGGAGCTCTATCACTAATTTCCTATTACCAAAACTGCCTGACCATTATCCTGTTTTTCCATTCTTCCCCCTCGATCTGCTTAAGTGATTTGGATTAATCTGAGAGAGATGATAACAATTCTGAAAAAGAAACTTCATGTGGAGAATTAGTGACAATGCTCAAATGAATGTATTTACCTATTTAGCTGAAGTGTCTGCGATCGTTCCAAATATGACCTGAAATGATGGCTGCTGAAAACCCATCACCTCTGCCCATGAGCAATATTGATGCTCCTGACACTCTACCCACCTTGTCATACATACTGTCTGTTTGTACTTAAATTGTGTGTACTTGTTCCTGAAAGTATCTTATAATAAAAAATCCTCCATTATGTGTCTGATTCTCTGATTGCTTTCACACTATTCAAGAACTTGGCCTCAAAAAAAAAAAAAAAAAAAAAAAAAAAAAAAAAAAAAAAATAGTGAGATGTTTATATACATTTGCCTCTTAACTTGCTTCACAAGTCAAATCTGCAGTAAACTAAACAGAACAGGCCCCATTGACTTCAAGGCCAAACAAAATCAAAGTCCTACTGGGGTATTTAGGTTCAACATATTTGTTCTCAAAACCTCAGTGAACTGCTTTCTTCTGCTTTTATTTAGGGGAAGGGCATTAAAATAAAGTTTGTTGCATCTCAGAGGAGACAGCAGCCCCACAGACAGGGAATTTGGGTGCTGTATGGAAAGGTCAGCTCACAATCATTGTATCTTATCCCTTCACTATCTTGAGATTGCTTCTGCATTTTGAAACAGGGCACACAAAACAGAACACTACATTCCTAATGAAGCTTCATTAACATCAACTACACTTTCCTGTCTTACATGACACTCATACTAAAACCCTGCAGAATGACATCTGGCACTTTCATTACAATCTCACATTCTTCAACAGTGTGAAGCAATGCGATGCCTTTTCTGCAGTAGGGGAATCAGGTGCAGGCAGGAATTGTGTTCCTCCCTGCCTTGTGCTCCCGCCAGCTGTGCTGAACAATTTTGTGGGCTGCACTCAAAGTTGCTTCACAGAAACCTGGAAAGTAAATTATTTTCCAGATAAAATCTGTTTTCCATTTTGTTTGGTTTTAATATGAAAAAGAAGAACCAACAAAAAAGAAAGAAAGCCCACGCAGATTACAGTATCGCCGAAGAAGCAGAGCTGGTTGTGATGACATTTGATCCTCCTACCAACCTTTCCCTGGTCTCAGCTACTCATTCTCCACTTTGTACCTGTGTGCTTGGCAATCATGTAGGCAGCACTGTTGGTCTCTACCTCTCTGTGTCTGACCTAAAAGCCTCCCACTTCTAAAGCACACTAATTGTTCTTGCCTTTATATATACAAACGTGCCCAGCTTCATGAATACTGGCCCAGCAGAACAAAGTCTTAGTAAACAGCACTGCTTCAGCACCTCTACAGGCTGCTGTCATGTATACATTCTATATGATAGGATGATGCAGTGCAGATACAGGAATCTACCCGTTTTGCTAATGCATAGGCACATGCACACAGGAAGAGTCAATCTCACGACAGTCTCACGGAGTCCAGAGAAGTTTCTGATAAAGCAGTAGAATTGTACCCACACCAGCAGAGGAGGCTTGGTGATGGAAATACATACAAATTATGCAGACTTAACCACAAAGCTCTTGCAGATTTCTCTTGCATTTGGTATGAATATAACAGAAAGTATTTCAGCAAGAACACCACTTCCTGGGGATTAATGACAGCTGGGAGCTGATTAATCCCAGTCAGTCACATTCTTCACATGTACCCCTCACAAGTGTTATTTTTATCAAGCAGAAAACAGGGCCCAGCCTGGAGCTCCAACTCCAAAATGCCACAGTTCAAATGTGGGATTGAACCAGACAGCCCTGTCTCAGGCGTGTCCCGAGGTCTCATCTGAACAGCCTCCTCTCAGCCCAGCCTCTCTTAGTTAAGACAGTGAAAGCTGTGCCAGACCCACTGACTTTACTGGATTTCTTCATTTTTGAACACATCTCAGAAAAAATAAATAAATAAATAAATAAAGTGCAGGAGTTTGTTGATATTTCAGTGTTTAACTGAAATCTCTGCCTTTATCCTAAACAAAGCCAAGCACTTCCTCCTCCACAATAAGACCAATCTGTTTACTGCTCATAGGAAGCAGAATGAACAGGGCTGGAAATAATTAATGTGAATGCTCACCAGCTGCAAACTCGTTTCAGACTTATTTTATAGGAGCTGCTGGTCTTCCAGTCCTCTTCCTGGACATCAGCACTTCTGTCCTCTCTATTTCCTCCTCCTCTCCCACTGGTGGGTGCTGTCCCTCCCTGTGTGTCTGCCAGCCTTGGTGTTCTGATCTCTTCTAAGTCTTCACTATCTGAATATAGCTGACATTTTCTTACACAAGCAAAACATCCACAAACACTTTGAAAGACAGAATGAAGAATTTATCCATCCTTAAAAGTGGAACTACTATACCCATACACACATTCCCCATCTTTACCTCCGGATTTTGAGCTTTAGTCACTACTTTTTTGACTACAAAAGATCCTGTCTAAGTGCTAACTAGAACCAATGTTTGAGATCAACAGGGAGATACTTTTGAGGCTCAATCTACAGAAAGCTCAGATCAGAAAAGTTTGGTCTTATTTTAAATCATAGCTGTGACTGAGCCTCGATTGAAGCAATACTTACAAAAATTGCTTGTCCTTCAAGTTGACCCTAGAAAAAATCAGAACAGGATTTGTTAATGAAGTAACACACTAAGAAGACACACAAGTAATGGGTCAGCAAAGAAAAACAAGGTCAGTACTGCATCAAATGGTATTATTTGAGTCTATTATTTACCTGTGAGTGCAGGGATACAGACTCTTTTCCCAGGGAGTAAGAGTTACTGTTGTGAGAATAATAACAATAAAAATATGCTGTCTGATCTTCACTGGCACTACCAGCAAGAATGCTATTTGATGGGTTGAAAAAAACTAAGTGAGAAATACATAAAGACGAGAGGGGAGAAAATAATGTGTCAATCAACAAATTACATATCATGGCCATGAGGTACTTCCACTTGTCTTGATCCCAGAAAGCTATAGGAGTCAGAGCCAAAACTGGTTGACTGCTGGAAATCTGAGCAATTCTCTCCCCCTTACTTCCTACAGGGAAAGCTGCTGAGCACTGCCCAGTGTGGACCAGAGAGAAGCAGTGAATGTATGTCATGGAACGGCAAATGGGGAGGCTAAGGAAATAGAGGCAAGGAAATAAAGAAGAAAGAAAATGAGCCGGAGGAAGAAAAAAATCAAGCTGTAAATAGGGACCACAAAATAAAGATCCTGCAATGCTGTATGTGCACACATAATGTTTTGATTCCTGTGCTGGTAGTATTGCTGTCTCAGGGACAGACTGCTCTTTACAGAGTGCATTGCGGAAGTGTTCCCTCACTGCATCTGCACCAAGATGCTGCTCCGCCCTCTGTCTGAGCCAAGGCTGGAAAATTGCTGAAAAGTGCCTTGCTCTACTCAAAGAGCAGGTTCCCCCCAGTAAGGGGATGCTAGTATTTCATAACAACTTTTTAAATGCAGAGAACATTAAAACGATCCAGGAGCAAAGAGGGATTGCCTCCATCTCAGCACTAATTGCAGCAGAAGAGGATGGTCAGCATTCCTTTGTGAGTGGAAATGGAAGGTGAAATTGAACAGAGAAAGAAGAGAAAAAAAGTAAGAGTGTAGAGGGCAGGTAAAAGGAAAAAAAGAACTAAAGGAAAGGGGAATAATAGGAAGCAATGAGAAAAAGAAGTGCTTGTGAGAACCAAAGAAATGGAAGTTGAGGGATCTTCTATGGCATAGACTTGCACAAATACAACAAAACAGCACAATTAATCTTTAAATTCCATAGTTTGGGAGGCAACAGCCCCACAGAGAGACCAAAAAACAAACAAACAAACAAAAACAAACAAAAAAAACAAACAAAAACAAAAACAAAACAAACAGAAAACTTTGAAAACTACTTGTCCCCTTTAACTTGTGCACTCATCTGCGGCAGACCCTGCAACATACACGAAATGATATACAGGTTAATTGCTGCACAAATTCTCTTCCCTGTGTGAAAGTGCACAGTTGAACTCCAGAGTTCTCTTTCAATAGACACCAGAGGTCAGTACTTGTAAGATACCAGCAACTTCCAAAATTTTATGTAACAAGTTAGCCAAACAATGAGGAGAAAATTGTATTGGTCCTCCAAGTGGGTTACTGAAAAGCTTTGTGGTTTCTTTTTTGCTCAATGCCCAGAGCAGATTTGGGGCTCTGGTCTCCCATGTAATTCACAGCAACCAGGGAGCTTCAGGTTCCCACTTGCACGTTCCACTCTTCTGCTCTGACTGCTGATGAACACTCACCATGCTCAGCATATCCAGGCTCAGGGGAACATCATGTGAGAGCTGCTTAACTGCTTTGTCACCTTCAACCTCTGAGTAGAACACCTTGCAAAGAAGATAAAGTGTTTAATGCAATAACGCAGTGCTGCACAATGATTTAAAAACAACTGCAATGTTATCACTTTCTAAACAGCAATTAAGTCTGTGATTCCTTACACTCTCAAAACCCATGAAAAGCTAACATCCTTTAATATTACCTTCATGTTTGCTGAAATTTTTAGCATAACCAAAGGCCACCATCGTGGGATGTTTATGTTAATCTTATGTGAAATATGGCCCACCACACAGTGCACTCTTGAACTGATTTGTGTGCATGATTTGCCCACGATCAATTTGGACATCTGTGACTTTGTAGGACTGTTTGGTGTTTTACTTCATATAAAGAAGACATTATGTGATTATGCCTCTATCAAAATTGCTGTGTCATAAATGTCTTCCTTCATGTCTGTTGCTGCATACAGGAAATTAATGAACCAGAAAGAATTTGATTTTGCATGCAGACACTGAGGTGCCAGAGGGTCAAATGCTAGCATAAAGTGAAGAGGGTTTGCATACAGAACAATTAATACTAGGTTCGTCATTGCATGCATGAGCTCGAGAGTTAAAAATAAACTGAGACATGAATATTTTCATCTACTTAGTGAGTAGTGAAAAATACAGTCTGTGACTATGATGTTCTGTAACTGCTCTGAAAAATATTGCAACTTGGAGAAACATTATTTAAACTGGCAGCATTTGCAAGTAGTCAGTGTCCCTTTTTTGGAGCTGACACCTGTACCATTAGCAATATTCCTCCTACACTTACCTCTCCTGTGACTTGCACAGTTCTGTGTGCTGCATCTTCCTAACCATAAAAACAACCCTGCAGTTGAATTGGATTACTGTCATCTACACAGCCATGGGATGAACGGGATGAGTATCAAAAACAACAGTTTCTAGAAGTCGTCTCACCCTTGTAGTATATGTTAATACTACTAAAGATAGTCTTGTATGATTTGTGTAAAACTGAGTATTGTGTTCTGTTCACTTGTACTGGAAAATCTGAATCTTTTCATCGACTAACACTAACAAAATGAAAAAAGTTCCTTTTTTTTTTTTTTTTTTTTTGTGCTAATTCCTCTCTGATTAACATCTGTTTGTCAACCAAATTTCATAGTCCTGGAATAGCAATTGAAGGAAAATCTAATGAATATCCTTTTTGTGGCAGTTTCTGCCCTTTGTTTTCCTGTTTGCATGCTCAGTGCCCAGTTTAGGCTAGCCACTCTAAGTGTGCAGAGGGAAACTGGGGGAGGATCTGGAGGTTCCAGAACTGCTGGCTGAAACAGGAAAACCAATAGCTTCTCTGACATGTAATGTTAAAGATGTAAAGAGGCAAAGAGACAGGGTATAGAATAGTGTGTACTGCAGAAGTACTTCTCAGGCTGAAGGATCCAAACAGACCTTAAATCAACATGACCTCTTTTCATTTGCACAGTGTAGTATCAACCTGCTCTGTTGTAATTCACTGCTTTATCAGCTGCAGAGACCATTGAGACGCTTGCATGGAAACCACCAAAGAAAAGCAATCTATATTAAAAGCCACTGGCATCCAACCCAAACACCCATCATAGTTCCCTTTTAATATACATGTTTCTTGAAGTTACAGTTCCATCAGTTCACGTCATTTGCTCCCTGAACACCTTCCTGGCAGTGTGTTATTTGTGGAGAGCAAATGTTTTGCTCTGATGTGCATGTGCACAGGTTTGAGGCTGCTCTCTGCTAACAGCATAAGGGATCACTTACTGTATATCCTGTGATGGTGCTTGCGTGCTGTTTTGGCATCCTCCATTGCACACTGAAAGCTGTGCAGTTCAGTGAATCCAGCAGTATGTCTAGAGGAGGTCCCAGTCTATCTGCTCAAAACAAAAAGACATTATATAAGAATCCATAAGACAGAAAAATGGTCACCCGGCATCAACTATTCATAAAGAGTCCTGTGTTGCCTTCTTTAAGAACTGCTAGACATGAACTGTTACTTGTATGTCACAGAATCATATATAATCATGGAGTCACAGAATCACAGAATGGTTTGGGTTGGAAAGAATATTAAGAGCCCACCCAGTTCCATCCCCCTGCTGTGGGCTGACTGTCTCCACCAGCCCAGGCTGCCCAGGCCCCACCCAACCCAGCCTTGAGCACCTCCAGCAATGGGGCACCACAGTTGTCTGGGCAGCAGTGCCGTTGCCTCACTGCCCACTGAGTAAAGAAGCTCCTTGTATTATCTAACACTGATCTTCCTTCTTTTAGTTTAAAAACATTGCCCCTTGTCCTGTCACTATTTATCTGTATAAAAAGTCAGTCTCCCTCCTGTTTATAAGCTCCTCTTAATAACTAGACAGCCTTCTGGCAGGGTGTACCCTCTTCCTCTGCCAGAAGGCAGCAAGGAATGAGAGTCCAGGATTGAGGAGGGAGGAGGACATCCGATGTTTGTGCTAAGGGGTTTTTGCTCACCTCAGAACATCTCATGGACACTTCGTCCACCAGGCCTCATGTTCCTACATGTTCTGGTATAGGGAAAACTGAACCAAGACAAAACCAATGAGACATCCTCAGCCCTTTGATGCTTTGGCACAGGCTGAGAAACCTTCCTTATGGGCCAGCAAGAGGTCTCCAGGTGACCATTAACCTCTGATACCTTAGTCCCTCACTCATCAGCTATAGATGGGAAAGTCAGTCGCTTAAGCAAGAAGCGAAGTTTATCATGATAAAAAAGCACAAAGAGCCCCTCAGTTCCTCCCAGTCCTTAGGTTGGTTCACTCCTCTTGACAATATTGTCATATGGCTTTGCTGATCTCACAGGACATTTCCATTTCGTTCTCTTCCCATTGCATGCTCTTGCCTTTCAGTACACTGGCAAATTTGGCTGCTTTAAAGAGAAAACACAGGAAGATCAAAAATCACTGAGGTCCATTTTTCCACTAATACCTAAGTCACTGTATTTGCTGCCTGAGAAAGGGGCAGACAGAGATGCATGTCTGCTCTGCAGCCAGAGTAAATGTGGTGCAACACAAACCTCACCCTGCTACATATGGGACCAAGGCATTCCTTGGGATGTTCCCAGTTTTCAAATACATACAGTTTATTTGGTGGAATTGTCAGAAATCCTTACCAATTAACTGAAGATAATTAGCTTAAGTAAACAAGTAAACAAATAAATAAACAAAAGCAAATGATCACTGAGGGCAGCTTTGAGAAGAAACCCCCCTATTTCTCATCAGGCCTGGGGCACCTGTGTTCAAGGTGGGCAGAGAAAATCATGAGGGTGCTGCAAACATGGATCAGGGCATGCCACAAAATAAAAAATCCTGAAATGTCCCAGAGAAAGCGGTGGCAGCAGAATAGCTTTCCTGGCTGATGAGATACAGACATTTGTTCAGAAGCCTCCATGTCCCTCATCTTGTGATCTAAGGCAGCAGCCTTCCAGCCCTTGATGTTGGGTATTTTATGGTTCCACACTGTATGCATTATGTCATCAGGACCAAGGATTTTAATACAAACTCTTCCAATCACTCATGCACTTGAAACCAAACTCATGTAACAAAGAGATGCAACAGAGAACTGATTCAAATTTTAATGTTTTAATTGTTTTAATGGCAGATTCATGCTTTCATAGGCAATGGTTTTTACTTAAGTTTTTGTATGACCTTACTTAAACAAATTGTAATGAAGGGGTAAGAAAACCTTTTTTTCCCCACTAATCCTGATAAAAAAAATCAAGAACAATCAAGCTACTGTAAAGGTAATTTTTAGATGGGAAGCAAGCTTACATCTGATTTGTCATTCCCACCAACATAGTTGATCTGAACCTGAACACAAAGCATAGCAGCTTACAGCCTCTGCTGAGTATCAATCCACTTCAATACTTGAAAAGTTAAACCAAGAGCAGACCTGATAGTCTGGCCCTTTTCATGTTGACTCTATATTTTCCCTTTGATATGAAAAATTGTTTTATGGTTTTTAACCTGATTGAGCAAGTATGAGCAGGTTAACATTTGGTTAACCACAAAAGCTTCTTGTTTTCAAGTTACCCATTACTTTCAAGTTACCCATAACTCTCAAGTTTTCAAGTTACCTTTCTCCACTACAAAAAATCCAAGACAGTGTTGGTACAATCATGAAAGGATAAATATAAATGAAGCTTAAGAGAGCCATCCTTCTTCCCCTGCTCATTCCTCACACCTGAAGTTTTAGCTGTTCTTACTGGAAAATAAATCCTGAGGACTCCAGGTGGTTGTTATGTCCTGGGCAAAGCTGCACAAGAACTTCAGCCACTGGGACGACACCAAATTTTTTCCTTTACTATTGAAACTACACAGGGAAAGAAAAAATAACTAATCCAATGAACAAACAATACACCTTCAGGAAAAAGCATAAACCAATTGTATGTTACAGTCTTGCATCTCCTACATGCCCAAGGATCTCCCTTGTCAATAAATCCTGAAAACTAATATGCTCTCTAGTATCTCCAAGAATGATTTAAGTTGGAAGGTATATTAAAGATCATCTAGTTCCAAACCACTGCATTGGGCAGAATCACCAGCCACTAGATAAGTCTGCCCAGGATCCCATCCAACCTGGCCTTGAACGCCACCATGGAGAAGTTCTTGTGGATGTAACAGGACAGTGCTCCATTTGTATGACGAAGAGGAGAAACACTCTTAGCACTCTGCCTACAGTACTTGTCCTTTTTCACTGTGATGTTCTAAGCAGAACTAATAGAATCATTCAAAACAGCTGCAGTCCACACCAGCAGGATCATACTCCACAGATCTGAGCCTCCAGTCAGAACTCTAATCTCTGTTCCAGCACTTCCCATTTCCCAAGCAGCAAAACAGGGAGCTGCAGCCTCCCTCAATAACTCCCCAGGGACATGGTCAATGTCTTCCTTCCCGAGCTTCCGGGGAATGGATGTGGAACACAGCACGTCCTGAGCTAACAAATGCAGCCAACACTTTGGGGCAGCAGAGCTGAGCAGCCCACCAGGCTTTTAAGCTTGCTCCTGAGATGCTAAGAACTACCCAGGACACTAAGGATATAATGGACAGGCAGCCCAGGGAACTGGTGGAGTCACCATCCCTGAAGGTGTCCAAGAAATGTGTAGGTGTGGCACAGAGGTCACGGTGATGATGGGCTGAGAGTTGGACAAATGATCTTAGAGGTGATTCTGTGATTCTATGATACATTCATATATTTTAATGGCCTATACAGTGTCTAGCATAAGTTCAGCCTCCCAGAGAAATGCTTGAAATGGTTTGGAGGATGGCACAGATCACAGACCATTTCCATAAGTCAGTATGTACTTATTTTGGGAAGGAAAGAAGTTCAGCCATTTACATCAGAGGGAAGCCATGGTATGCTACTTGCTCTCTGAGCCCTCACCAACTTTATTATCCTAGACTCAGTCTCATACATCTCTGATATATGGTCTGTGAGCTCTGAACACAGCAGTGTGTGCCACTTCTCTCTGCTTACCTCCTGCCCTCAGCAGCACACATCTCTGAGAATCGCATCCTACAAAAAGACAAGAGCAGCTGGAGCTGAAGTGCCTCTGTCTTAGAAACAGCAGCACTGTTAAGCAGCATTGCACATCTAGAAGTATCTTTTGATTCTTCACAGTACCTATTGAGGCAGGTTGGTACTAGAGCTGAAACATTAATAAAGGGAAACAACAACCCGGTAACTCCAACATATTCATGCCTTTCTTGTACTTCCTGTCAGTCAGACAAGTTTGTACTGGAGGCACAGTTGCTGAAATAACAAATTTAAACCAGCAATGACAAATACTCAAACAGGGCAGGCTTCAAATTCATATTCTAAAATCACTATAGACCAATAAAATTATTTACAGAAAGTATTTGGTGAATAATTTGGAATAAGAAATAAATCTGGGGGGGAAAAAAAGAAATGCAGTCCATTTGCAGACTATCTGCAAGCACAGAGAGGTAGCATCTGCTAATAAAGACCTGCCATGAATTATTCACCCAACCCTACCAAACACTATTATCTCCAGTGTGCAGATGATGAAAGAGACACAGGGTGCCAAATACTGATCTCAGTTACATTGGAGTGCAAATTGCCACTGAAGGACTGAGTCCTAGCTTACTCCAGAGAAAATGAGAGCAGGTGCTGCAGAGGTTGATATTTCCACCCTCTTTGCTCAACTCTCTGTAAAAGTCAGGGACTTTCCCTGGCCCTACAGACCTGCAGGAACTGTGCTCAAGAACCAAAAATCAGTTCAGAGCCCTGCACTTTCTTGGGAGTGGCCCCAGCCTATGCCAAATAACAATCATAGAATTGCATAATCAAAGAATTATTAAGGTTGGAAAAGAACCCTGAGGTCATATCGTCCAGCCAACAATCCACCACCACCATGGTCACTAACTGTGTCTGTAAAAGCATGCAGATATGTGGGACCATCCTGCCTGGCAGTGAGCTGCTCCTGACCACACCATGAGCCAAGAAGAGAACAAAAACCCAACCACAGCAATGCAAAGATAAGTATCTCATGCTGCACAGCTGTCCCCACAGTCTTCCACAGCCACCCTGCAGACCTTGCAACTTGTTGATAGGTGTCTGAGGACTCAGAGCCGCTTCTTGATTGCCAGACTCCACGTTTCACACAACCTATCAGAAAGCAAAGAATGTCCATTTTTGGATGAACGTTGCTTTTGTAACCATTGCAAAGGAGCTGAGAGCTCTGACACAAAGAATGTTTATGTCACAGAGATGCAAAAGATGTCACTGCTTCCAAATAGTCATACTACAACATTATATCAAAGCAGACTGTCAGCTGATCACAGCTGCTATAACATGTATCACTGCTTTACTAACAGATCATTGTGAGATAAATGCATGCCTGAGGTATTTTGCAGATGTTACAGGACACTGTGTAGTAGGCACACTAAAAATTATATTGAAACAGTTATAAACATTTATTGCTGTTTAGACAAAGGTCCTGCTTAGATGACAAAATACACTTAGTTTTCAGGCATATGGGACACATCCATGCCAAAGCATAAAATTTACAGGTTCCCCTGCTCCTGTCCCTTTGATAAGTTCATGTGCTTCAACTCTTCTCAGACAGAAAACTTGCCACAATCACAGGGTCATAGAATCCTTAGTGTTGGAAGCAACCTTTAAAGATAATTTAGTCCAGTTTCCCTGCAATGAGAAGAGACATCCACAGACAGATCAATTTGCTCAGAACATGCAGTCACAGGACTCCAACCACATCTCTGGGCAACTTGTTCCAGTGCTTTATCACCCTAATATCACCAATCAGTTCATTTGCACCGGTGAGAAACAGGTTCAGTCCTGCATCTCCCCTGGTGGGCCCATCTATTACTTGACTCAAGAAGTTGTCCTCAGTGAATTCCAGGACTGCCTACAGCTCACCATGTGAATTTTCCAGCAAATGTCTGGGTGTTTAAAGCCCAACAGGAAGATGAGCACTTGCAATTGTGGTGGTTCCACCTGCAAAGTTCCTTTGCAGCAAAATTCTGTCCATGCACAAGAAGACTTTGATCATAAGAACAAAAAATCAATTTATATAAAAATAAAATGAAACACACTCTGTGCTAATATGGTCATTCCCTTTTCCAGCCAAGTGGGTACAGAAAGTTTGATATTGCCCAAAATGCTTTGATGAAACCAGTAATAGAACAGTGTTGAATGGACAGTGTCATATACAGCTATTTATCTTCTTGTTTATATACTTCTTTGGTTATGTCCTTCCAAACATATGCAAACGCTGATGAAACAGTGAAGAAGTCACAAAAGAATCTGTTTGCTTGACCTAAAGAATATACGAGTCCTCTCTTTCAGTTGGAGTTAATTTAATTTAAATTTATTCTTTACAAATGAAACTAATTAAAAATGGCTAAAAAAGGACATTGTTATCCCAACTATAAAGTTAACATTTTTGTTACAGCTCCTGAAGCCTCTGCCCTCATTTTAGCTCACCCTGCTTTACTGCCAGTAGAAACTCTTACAGCGAAGTCAGTATCTATCCAAAGAGTTGGCAGATTCCAGAAGATTTAGGAATGACATGGTGCTTCTGCTCTCTTTCACCTGTCCTGAGTAAGAACTGGGACTCTGGTGGGCTTCAGATGGTGCTGCCTGCAGGTCAACACAAAGATGTGAGACAATAACATGACCAGCACCACTTTCCTCTCCCCTGGAAAACAAATGCCATGCAACAGGCTCTGCCCAGACATCAAATTTCTCTATACCATCACTGTGGTAATCACCAGTGAAATGCCTGCTGGGAGTGCTCTCCAATGTGTGCCAGGCAGCAATGTACCAGTGTCTTGAGATGCTCCTCTTCATCACTGAGTCTGCCAGTAAAGATGTCAGTGCCACTGTGATTTTAAACAAAATCAGTTTGGGTAGATAATGGTAAGACCTTAAATTACTTCACACAGTGACCCGGCCCAATGAGACACCTCTTGTGCAGACATCCTCCATCTACTACTGGAAAATTGCTAGTGTGAACAAAGACTGGTTTCTCACAACCTTGAGGTGACCCCCAAATCTTACCAGAGGGATGAACAGTTACTGAAAAATATATACATATGCAAAAATAACCTTCAAATCCAAAGTGTTTCAGCTGAGTTGAATAAACTTTGTTGCATTTTAATGGAAATTTCAAATTTTACTTTCATTCTGAACAAGACTGAAAATTTAGACTGATTGATAACAGTATTTTTTTAAATATTTGTACATGGAATACCTGGAAAGATCAAGGTTAGAATATTTTTGCTCAGCATTTTAGTCGTATTTTGTAATTGATTTTCTCTTTCCGTTTTGTCTGTTTCAAATCCTGCAGTTAGTCACAGATCCTCACAACATCAAATAATGTACAAAGAATAAAAAGATGTAACCCACATGCAAGATTTTGGTAACTCACTTTAGAGCAAAAACAGATCATTTCATCTTTACTAGTTGGTTCTTCTGAAAGTTGCAATCTTAAGAGGTCAACAAAATGAGCTGGAGTCTTCATTATTTTATTTTTAAATCTCTGTGGGCAAATAGTAAGAGCTGCTAACTGAAGAATTCTATTTTCTCTGTTGATATGTCTCCTTTTTGTGTCCCATGAAATGAGAAATTTGCTGTTGAAATGCTGTCTGTGTCTAACATCCTGAAATAAGGGAACACGAATGAAAAATCATGCAAGGCAATTCCAATGAATTCTGCAATTAAGTTTTCAGAACAAATCTTCTCTAGAAAGAAAAAATCCTTTGGACTTCTTCTGAGCCAAACATTACTTAATTTACTTCATTATTTTGTCAAAAAATTATTAAAATGATATTTTATCAAACAAACATTCTTGAGAAAAAAATTATATGTACTCCTAACGTCAAAATAAACTCTCCCACTGAAATAATGGTGAATTTCCCATCTGTAAAACAATAAACATCAAAAGGACCTTTTTTCATGTATCTCCTTTTTATAGATTGGGCTGGATTATGTAAATACTACAGCAGCATGAAGACAGTATGATGAACCAAAAAACATCAGGAAATCATAAATGAAAAAAATATGTCATCTTTCTATCTCTTTGAAGCATTTTCTGTTTCCCACTGCTGGGTACAAAAGAAAACAAGAATCTCCCAGCCGCAATAATTATAGAAGATGATGACTGAAACAGGGAAATCTCAGGGCAGTCTTTCTTGATCCTGCTTGTAGTGCACTGAGTAGCAGCACCAACACAGAAAAATTCAGAAAACTACCCTAATTTTGGTAGTCACTGCTCTGCATGGATCACCTACTGAAGAGAAGCACAGGAGATGGATGCTGCATGGGGCATAGGTCAGAGCAGAGTGCTGCTGGTTCCTCTCCCAGCCACAACTCTGGCACATCCCAGATTGGAACACAGAGTGTTTCCTTACACTGCTGCTGATCCACTGGGTCCCAGGGTAAGTAGATTCACTGGGTAACCTGCACATCAACACAACCAGCATCACTGCCAAGACTGTGGCCACTACTGTCCTACAGAGGCAACATGGTGGTTCACGTGTTGCAGTGATTAACACACTTCTGATCCAACCTCTGAAAATACTGTAACAAAACCAACAGAAAACAGTAAAATCACCATAATGTCAGGCTTAGACCCATGTGATGCTTTTTCCTGCAGCCAGTATCATCTGTTACCTGTCCCAAGTACATTTGAGGTGATGGCCACTGGAGTACTTATAGCCCTGGGAAAAGCAACAAAGGAGGCAAAGCTAGAAACTTAAGCTGTGACACAAAGCAGGAAATCCCACTAAAAACAAGCAGGCACAAGGTCACTGACAGCTTCAGCATGCCTTTTCCTGCAGTGGCTCTGCAGGAGAGGGAGGGCTGAAATGGGGAAGCCCTGCTGCTTGCATTCCTCCAGCTGGGTTCTGCTGCCAGCAGCTCTGCATGGTACAGTCACTCGGCCTTCCAAATGGGAGAAGGAGAAGAAGAAACTGACTTTTGAAATAACTTTTAAGAACTAGAAATAAGAAAAAAATCTACCCATGGATAGCTGTGCACCAGAACTTTGGGGGAATTCCTGGTAGTGAAGGCTACTAGAAGTAGGATGAGCTCTATCTCTGAGCAAAGGTTTAGTTTCTGTCCTGCCTTCATGAAATGGCACAGACAGGGCAATCTTCAGATATGCTGCCTGTGCACAACAAACCAAAGGAAACTCCACAGCCAAGAAAAATTGTTGTCAAGAGGTGTAGCCGTGTTCTACCACAGAGACAAACCCACAGCTGGTTGCCTCCTGCTGACCTACCACCTCCCCAGGGCAGCTCCCTCCACTTCTGTGCTGTCTCAGATGTCATCTAAGAGAATTCAAGCTGCTTGCTTAGGAAAAGATAAAATATATTCTCTGTTCTGTTGTAGATGCTAATGAGGCTGAACCTTGTAGTACAAGCATATAGGCGGTAGCGAGGCTTTTCGGTATGTGACGGTGATAGTAAACCAGCCTCTTCCGTCCCCTATCTAGTGATGTACTTTGGGCGCGCGCATTTCAAACGTGTGCCCTAGGGGGCGTAGACGAAGTAGTAAGGTATATAAGGTGTTGATTACTCCTAATAAACGCCATTTTGCCACCTTTCTTGATGAGTCACGGTGGTCCTTTTGGCCCTAGCGAGGGTCTCGCTAGCACCTGGGCAAGTATTCGGTTTGGATTATAATTGTGCACGGCAACACTGTTCTCTTATTGGCAAAGTATCTGAGGTATGAAGGAGCATAAATATAGGATGAGCTCCAGAGGCAAAAACAGGGCAAGTGGCAGGATGGCATGGCCAGAGCATGGAAAGAGAAGGTAGGTGAGAAAGGGACTCTTTCTAAAATGTTCTGCTTCAAGACATAAAGATTACAAGTTACAGGCACTGGAAATCTCTCCATACATGGCCACTACTGACTAAACACACAGATGCTTGGTAGCACAGAAATCACCCATGCTGACAGTATTCAATCTGATTATACATAACAGTGAAGACATTTTCTTCATGTTTATGAACAGGTCTGCACTAATACACATGGTCCTTCAAACACTACTGAAAGCAGAAATATGAGAAGATGAACAAAGCCGATCACACAGTGCTTAAAGCTCTTAGCTGATTCTTAGGCATTCCCAGTGAACATAAACTGTACCAAGGAGGGTAATACCACTCTGAAATGAAATTATAAAAGAAGGGATAGTCAGCCTTCAATATTTTCTGAGTAGTTAAAGGGTGGATGAAATACATAGAACAATAGCATAATAAAGACACTGTTAATTACAAAAAGTGTAGCTATGTTATCTATAGAGTATGAAAATGACAAAATTGCTTTTCTCATCAATGAATAACACTTAAGGATGTATTTTTCAGGAGATTACTATCCAAAACTTACTATCTCCAATGGGAATCATGGTAAAATGTTCATGCAACTTAAAAAATGTTCTCACTGATGCCTCTTAATCTCTTTATCTAAGACAAATTTCTCTTTCAGTTTTCATTTGAAACCAACTACAAAGCCAACCTCTTGAATAAATAGTTCACTTGCTACTAGAAACAAAATTCGAGGGGAGATTATGGAAAAAATGGAAATACATCAAAAAACCTCAAAACTGTAGATACATTATGTACACACATACACAAAAAATAGAGTATAAAGAAAACAAAGTTGATTATATGACAAGGAATAAATGTACAGGATGGGGACAGGACACATCCCCCAGCCAGCTGCCACTAGTATATACTCCTGCATGAGGTTATTCCTCTCCAGGTACAGGACTTTGCATTTCCCTTCAATAAACTCCAATGAGGTTTCTGTCAGAGCATACTTGCAGCCTGTTTATGTCTATTCTGAATGGCAGCTACAACCCTCTGATATATCAGACAACTCCTCCAAGTTTTGTGTCTTTAGCAAATGTGTGGATGCTGCACTCTGTCCCACCATCTAGGTCATTAATTAGGATATTAAACAGTTGGTCTTGTCAATAAAAACTGAGATGAAGAAGGCACTGAGTAGCTCAGCTTTTGTGTGTTCTTTGTCTCTGTGTCTCCTCCTATACACTTTTTTTCCTACTCTTCCTTTTTCCGCTGAAGCAACTGCAGGAACCCTTCTTGTTGCCCTTTACGTACCTCACCAGAGTGGGCTCTGGTTTTCCTAACCACAGTGTTACATACTCAGACACTGTGTTCTTTCTGGGATGCCTGCCTCTGCTTTCCTCCTTTTGTATGCTGTCTTTTCATATATGAACTTCATCAGGAGTTCCCTGTGTACCCATGCAGGAATCTTGATGCTTTTGCCAGACTTTCTGCATGACATAATGGATCATCCTTAAGCTTGAAAACCAGCCATTTCCCCAGGACCCACGTTCTCTCCAGGGCTGTACCATGTGGAATTATTACAAGCTGGAAGTTAGCTTTCCTAAAATGTTGCATCCATTCCCACCCTATTCCCTGGTTTCAGGATCCCATGTTTACTTGCCAACGTAACTTTTCTTACTCACTTGGTTCTGGGACACACCTTTCTTTCCCTGACATTTCTAGTTCACAGCTCTACTAACAAAGACAGTGAAATATCTGGCAATGATGTTTTGCCTTACTTAGGTGGATCTCATGTAATCTTAGTAATCCTCAACCCCCAGAGATGGTCTCACTATAAAAGGAAAATCCCTGATGTTGACCCCAGCTATGCAAAAACATATTAATACACTGAATCCTCCTCAAAACCATCTCTCTCATCAGAACCACCAGAGGCCAGCTTGGGCCTCACACTGTAGTCATGTAGTCATGCTTGATATGTCCAAGGTCTGCCTATGCATTCTCACTGTAAGAGCAGCAGGCGATAACAGTCCAAGCCTGCTCTGTTCACAAAGTCCTCTATCTGAGTCCCCAGCAAAGAGCAGAGGCCCCTAGACAGCAACTCATGTGGGAAGTTGGGACTTCTGTGTCCCATATCAGGGAGTCACCCACACCACCACTCATCACTTTTCTCAGTGCTGGTGCATGGCTTGCTGCAGATGGCTGAAAGTGCAGAACTGACTTAAGAAATCAGCTCAATTGCAAATGTAATTTTATTGCAGACTACTGGAGGCCAGGTCAGGGAGAAAATCTGGCACCTTCTCAAGCAGACATTTCTTCTCTGGCTCAGTTTCTCCATAAGAATCAGGACAATTTCACTATCTTCTGCAGACATCAAGACTCTCCATAATCTATCAGCATCGGTAAAACATACAAACAAACAAACAAAACCTCAAAAGAAATTACTTATAAGTGACAGAAATAGAAATGTATTTTTAAACCTGAATCTCTGCACTAATGTGGTATAGGATGCATATGTATAACAGCTGCATATTAGAAGAGCAAGCAAACAAGAAGTGGGACATGAAAACAGCAAGAGTGACTGTCAGAGACAAACCTTTGCTGCAAGAGACACTGAGACATGGAAATTTATTCCAACATAAGGAGAGAACAACTCCATAAGGGGAAAGTACATGACTATGAGATAATTATAACTGCTAGTATTAGTACAGGTAAGAAGATGACCTGCTGGAGAGAACATCTGTGTTCTGGATCTGAGTGCTCTGGTGAACAACAGGTTGGTAGTGAGCCAGCAGTGTGCCCTTGTGGCCAAGAAAGCCAATGGTATCCTGGGGTGCATTAAAAAGAGTGTGGCCAGCAGGTCAAGAGAGGTGATCCTCCTTCTCTGCCCTGGTGAGGTCGCATCTGGTGTACTGTGTCCAGTTCTTGGCTCCTTACTACAAGAAAAACAGGGAAATGCTGGAGAGAGTTCAGCAGAGGGCCATGAAAATGATAAAGGGCCTGGAACATCTCTCTTATGAGGAAAGGCTGAGTGACCTGTGGAAAAGAAGATGGAGAGGAAATCTGATAAATGTTTATAAATATCAGAAGAGAGGTGGGAGGCAAATGGACGAGACCAGGTTCCTCTTCGTGGTCTGTAGCAATAGGGCAAGGAATAATGGCCTAAAACTTGAACATAGGAAGTTCTGTGCTAACATGGAACTTACTTATGGTAAGTGTGATGGAGCACTGGAAGAGGTTGCCCAGAGAGGTTGTGGAGTCTCCTTTTATGGAGATATTCAAGACCTTTCTGTTATTTTAGGTGTTGCTGAGTTCTTTGCCCAAGAGTGCCTTTCTTCCTGTAGCATTCTGAAAGTTTTGTTCTTCATTCTTCCCGTAATCATTACGATTTACTAGTCCACAGAGGCAAATGACTAAAACATTCTCATCTTAAGCTACCAAAAAAGGTCCACTAGTATAAGGAAACAGTAGCAGCTCTTGACTTTACCCTAACATAGTGAGGCCAATGTAACTGTTTAAGATTAAAACAGTAGCAATCTAAACAAAAACTGTTCATGCAGGAATAGGAATATATGGAACAGAAACAAGAAATAAAGATGCCAGAAGAACACTGGTCTCTGTCAGTTTCAATACCACCATCTCTATAATTATTGCCATAAAGTTCTTGCTTATTTGAAGAGAATATATTGCCTTCCCTTTTGATTATCTAGAAAATAGAATACAAAACTAAGCTAAGCTTTCTGTTCCAAACAACAAATATTGGCTTCTGCTATCTGTAAATTGTAAATGTTTTGATTCTAGACGCTTGTTTTCAATCACTTGCAGATTGATAAGCTTTGTTCATATTTTTTTTCCTAAAATGATCTTCTAGCTGAAATTTCTCATGTATGTAAGAATTCAGCTTGTGTGAAATTTTCTATAGTGTTTGCCCTTATGACTTTTTCAAAAGATTATTGAGCTCAGCAGCTCAAAACTTACCTTGGTTGAAACCTTATGTGCATAACAATGCTTCTGACATGTTAGAAGAATTGGAATAATGTCTGTATTTCAAAGCAGCATGTTCAACATCCACAACATGTTCATTTTGAACTGCAAGTTCCAAGTATGCACAGTCGTTGATATTTGACTGAACCATCATTTTTGTAGGTGTCCATAATTTTAAATGACTTCAAAAATCAAGAGAAGTGTGAAGGACAATTTAGCTTGAGATCTATCTGGTCTTGGAGACATTTCTCTGTGAGCTTTGCCAGTGTGACTATCATCTGCACACACTGGGAAACTCAGAACCACTCAGTGTCTCATTTCAGAACTATTGCTTATAATATGATTTTTGCCTGCACTACATAAAAGGAGTGTATTAACAGCACAGTAAATTGAAAGTTAGCCTGGAAACACTTGGTATGTGGATCACATAAAGCCAGAATACAGTAACACCTTGACTTGGTTCTCTTCTTCTAGTTCTATACATTATTTGGGATAAATTCTGTCAATGCTTGAATGAAAAATCTTTTTAAGGAAACAAAGCCTATGCCTTTTGACTATGCCATTAAATGTCCATCAAGACAATAACAGAAGAAATGGCTTCTACCACAGCCCAGCAGCTGTATTCTTCCTTTTGGATAAAATGTTCCCCAGGACAATATTGCACAGATTTCTCTTTTATTTAAAGCCAAAATCTTCAAGATCACTCTTCATGGGCAGTTCCTGCTCCTGAATGTGAGCCTGACGTATGTATTTCACACTACACACTTCTCACCTGCAGGGTTTTATGGATCACTGCATCGTTAGCTGGTTTGAGTTAGGTAACTGGTTCAAGGTAGCTTTCCCCCTAAGCCTCCAATCTTCAGAGGCTTAGGCTCTTCTGAAGTAGTTACTTTCAAAGATGAATTCTGCTGTGCTTTTTCTCAGCTCAGAAGCTTGGAAAAGTCTGAAAAAATAACTTTAGTCTTCTTTTCTTGTGGCCTGGATGTTCACAGCTAGGAGTTATGAAGGCTTTGTTTTATATGAAAGAACTAATTTGGGTTTTATGTGCAAGTATTGCTGAAAATTAAAAATAAAACCAACCCTTCCATGTTCTTAGCCATAAATCATTCCTTTCAGTTGAAGTTAATTGTGAAGAACATGTTTTTGGGGTTTTTAGTTTGTTTGCTTGTTTGCTTGCTTTCTCCCAGAAAGGTCATTTATTTGCATAGAAAACAACAACAACAAAATAGGAAATATGATTCAGGATCACATAGTCAGCTTAGTCTCCTGCATGCCTGTGGCTTAGAAAATCTTTTATTATGTGATCACAGATCATTGCCTCACATTCACTACAAATATGGGGTGAAACTGTACATTTATTAGCGTATGAAATAAACAAATTATTAACCAGATTAATTGGGTCTGACTTAAGTCAAACAGAAATAAGGCTGAGCACTGGGATGTTCAACCTGAGGAATGAGAAACTCCCGGGAGTACTCTCAGCTAACTGATTAGTTTCTGGAGCACTGTCGAGATCTCATACTTTGAAATTTTCTGTATTAAAGCAAGATGTCCTTCTGCTCCTCAAAATCTCAGAGATGACCAGAATTCTTGCCACTACATTTATCCTTAAGAATCTTCCAGAAAAAAAGAGAGCTTTTTTTTTTTTTTCTGCAAGACACACTAGAAGATAAGGAGTGACTCACATACATATTAATAATAATGACTTGACTAAAGCAGGCATACAGCTATGCTGAGTGGCTAGAAGTCCTCTTAGTCCTCTTACATTCTCATGTGGCACAGCTGGAGAAGAATAAAAGTGCAAAACTATTTTTTTTTTTTTTTTTAATGGTAAGCCTGCCCTGAGAATGACTGGCAAACCCTCAAAGCAAGGCTCTGGCAGTCTCAGGACAGGATGATTTTCCAAGGCTTGTCTTAGTGCCTTAACTCCATGACCACTGTTCTACAAAGCATCACTGGGAAAACTGATCTCTGATACAGTTATAATTTCACACATTTTTAGCATTCTGTTGTCTAATTTTGCCTTCCTGAACACTGGTGGCAGTACAGTAGTTTTGGAGGCACTCATTTACTGAAAAGTTTCCTTTTATAGATGAACACAGTGACTTCAGGATGGACAGAACAGAAAACACTGTGATGAATAAAATCTTAGAATCACAGAACTGTATGAGTTGGAAGAGACCCTTAAAGGTCATTTTGTCCAACTCCCCTGAAATGAACAGGGACACCTACAGCTAGATCAGGGTGCTCAGAACCCCATACAGCCTGACCACCTCTCTGGGCATCCAGTTCCAGTGCTTCATTACTGTTATTGCAAAAACTTTTTACTTATACCTGATTTAAATCTCCCCTCTTTTAGTTTGAAACCTTTTCCATTTTCCTATCACAACACATTCTGCCAAAGAGTGTCTCCTTCCTTCTTTCAGCCTGCCACACTCAAGTCTTCCCAGATCCTTCTCTTCTTCAGGCTGAAAACCCCTAACTCTCCCAGCCTGTCCTTGTAGGAGAGGTATTCCATCCCTTGGATAATTTTGGTGGCACTCATCTGGATGCACTCCAATAGGTCCGTGTCTCTCCTATACTGAGGACTATACAACTGGATGCAGTACTCCAGGTGAGGTCCCTCCAACATGGAATGATAAAACTAACTGAAACCAGAAGTGGTACTTCAAAATGAGCTACTGATATTGAGATATCAAGAAATATCTAAAGTGAAATAATTATGTGCATTCCCTGACAAGATTTTATTTTCTTTCCTGGAGAGTATTACGGGAATGCTGGTAGCTTCCAAAGAAACACATGTACACAAGGTGTCAGTGATGCTGATCAAAGGCAGGAGCAATTACCAGAATATGAGCCCCAGTATTACAAGAGCAAATCCAATCAGCATACAAATGTCCTACAACACTGTGACACAACTTGCACCCAAACACAGTAAACAGCCAACAAATCCATACGTAATTACTCCTTCTTTAAATGTATTGATGTTCAAGACATTGAACAGTATATTCCGATGGCACGTTTTGGCCTATGTCAGAAACAACAGCAGAATGATATTAATCTCCCCCCAGATATATTGTCCATGACTTCTCCATTAGTTTTAGCTCACAGATTTGCACCATCTCTGCCAGCAACAGGCAACAACCTGCCTTAGACTTATTTCTCTTCTTGAAGAAAAACTTTACAGGCAAGGTTTCTTAAGACAGTGACTTACAATTCATTCTAATGTTGGTCCAAAAATTGTAATAATTAAAACAACAAAACAGAAGGTTTTCCCATACAAACAAACAAAAACCACAACCAACAACAACAATAACAATTTAAAAGCAACAGCACAAGTGCCAGCTTCAGGGAGAATAAGATTTAGAGAATCCCCACCTAATCTGCTCCCAACTACGCTATTCATCACACGGTGTCTAAGGATTTGTTTTAAGCCCTTCCCAAAGTGTCTGGCATCCCATTTCCTTGTCTGCAGTGAATGTATCTTGTAACTGTAAATAAAAGCTCAAATGAGTTTAACAGTCACCAGGATGTTTTGAATTTGAGCACAACAGCTTTTTTCCTGAAGTTTAACAAGCTGCATTTGTGGCAGCTTTTATATATATTTTATTTTTAACTTCACTAATACATTTCTGACTCTACTTCTTCCTTCAAGACAGGTCTTTGTAAGGTGAGCCCTGAATGAAAAATGTGGGAAAACAGAATGTGTATTTGACTATCTCATTTAGAACTGCTGGCCATCTCATTACTGAAGATGAACAGTTTTATTGCATCAATCAATGAGACTTTTGGCTTCCACCTCAGATACAAGATACAAGATTCACTTCCACCACTATGGCAAAGTGAAAGCTGAATAAAAAATGCACCAAACTTAAAGAACTTTTTATCTTGTCCCTTCTTCATCCACTGCTTTGGGATGTGCAAATAAATCACAGCTCCATCTTGCTCTTAGCCATCCAGCATATGGTGGATGGAACAAAACAGAGATGTGAGTTACCTCGATCTACACCTGTGCTCGGTGCTTCAATAATGGCAGCCCAGCTGCAGGGTTCAAGGAAGGCTGTGGTAGGATGCAAATGGTGTACTGATGCACTCTGGGAGGCTTTCCTCTTCAAATCTTGCTACAAGAGGATTTTCAGATATTGACACAGATTTTGAAAAAAATAAAACTTTCCAGATAAAACTGGCTACTTCTTACACGGAAAAAGAAATAAAAAATGGATGAGTGAATCAATCAGTAAACACAGAGTAACACACATATGTATGTATATATATATTTATATATACACATATAGCTAACAGGAGTAAGGTACACACAATGTTAGTGTGTTAAAAAAATCTCCTCAAAACCATAAGTAACTTGTTTCCAAGCTCTAAACCAGCTTAATGCATAGGAGTACATTTCCACTAGTACTATTCAACTCTGCAAGTTAGACTGGTGTGTTAACAGAAAAATAATTAAAAAATTATTTAAAATAGTCTTTAAATATAGTTTACACTTTTCCATGCCCAGCTTCACAAATCCAGTAGTTTAATACAAGCTACTAATCGTCGCATTGACAACTACCATCCACCTAATTTTCTCAAGTACTTAATGGAGGTTATTATGACAACCAAGGATCATGGGACTAGATCCCTAAGAGACAAGGTCAGACCAGCAATATTAGCCATCTGTCCAGTAAGAGCTTTAAGATCAGGCTGTATTTAAGTATTAAGTTTCCAGCTGCACTGGCATATTGTTGTGTATGTTGTTTTTATTCCACAAGAGCAAGAGAATGAACAGCACTGATTCTGAAAAACAAACAAACAAACAAAAAACCAGCAACACAGATTGCAAAATGGGTCTGATTCTGAGATTTTGTCAGCTGAGGAAAAATTATCTAAACTTTTTAAATTTCCCGTTGATCTGATCAGGGTAAAATCAGTCATAAGAATCAACACTGATCCCAAAGGCTGCACTACAGTCTCCAACTCTGAGACCTTTTCCAGCATCAGTATTTTCCTTGAGCACCACAGTTTTTGAGTACGCATTATGTCTGACTTCACCACACTCTGTGCACCATCTCAGTGTTTACATCTTGCCTCCCTGTTTCACAGTCTGCAGACTGCAAGAGCAACAAACGTAACACAGAGCCTACTACTTTGATAAAAGTTAAAAACTCTTCTGACACCAGTGCGAACTCCTGTGGGTCGCAGGTAGCCCTCAGACAGAGAGGCAGCATCATGAAGAACCCAGTTACACACTTAGTACAGAATAAGGTACAGAATACAGCTTTCTGATTAAATTACTGCTTCCCCAGCTGTCTTCTCTGGCATATACTAGTCTTTGTCACATTATTCTCCACCACGGAGTCCCCGCCATAGCCAGAGCACAGCCCCGCAGCTAGGAGGGCAGCATTGGGCTATCGCCTCCCACCTCTGCGTGCAGGTTGCAGGCTCCGGCTAGCATGAGCAGCGTTTAGCCCATGGCTTCAGCCAGGTCTCTGTCAGTAATTTGAGTTATAGCGCGGAAAATAATAGAGAGAAGGGGTTTCACGCTGATCCCGCAGCTTCCCGGGAAAGGAGAGCAGATCGGGTGCAGGACGAGGCTCCGGGCAGCACTCCGGCTTCTCCCAGCGCTCGGAGTCGCCCGAGAGGAGGCTCCCGCCTAGCCCGAGGGAAGGGTGCTCCAGGGAAAGCCAGTTGTAAAGGGACGCGAAACTTCGCGGAGCGCTCAGGCCGAAGCTCTCGAACCAGGCTGTCTCCCTCCGCGAGCACCCGCCGCGTCTCCGGCGGGACTCCCTACCTTGACGCCGGGGGATGCTCCTCCGCGGTGCGGCCGTGCAGCCTATGCACGAAGCCAGCAGCAGCAGCAGCGAAGCAAGGCGACAGTGGCCCGGCACCTCCATGTGCTCCACGTTCCCCTACCGCCGCCCGGGCCGGGGGCCGAGGCCGGCGTCCCCTCTGCGCGGCAGCCGGGCGGGGAGTAGGGCCGAGAGGGCGCGGCGCGCAGCGGAGGGGCTTTTACTCTCGTCGGGCAGGGCCGGGAAGGGAAGCGGGGGAGGAGGATGCCGGGGCCGGCCCTTTGATGGGATTACAGCCGCCCCCGGGGTGGGTGGCAGCGCGGGGCTCGGCTCGCGCCTCCCCGCGGGACGACGCCGAGAGCTCCGAGCTCCCGAGTCCCGCGACGCCGCGGTGCTGCCCCTCGCCCGGCGCCCCGCGGGGACACGCGGAACCCCGCCCCTGAGCCTGGGGTGTCCTCGGTCCTCTGCCCTCCTCCGGGACCCCGGCTTGGCTGCTCGTCTCTCCGGAGGAAACTGGCGTTGACACTTAGGGTTTCTGCCCGTATTCCCTGCGAGGGATGGGGTAGAAGGGGTAGCTCTGGAACAAGATAAGGAGAGGATTCGGTGAGGAAGTTGTTGTTGAGGTAAGAAGATAAAATAAGCTTAATCCCCCCAGATGGAGGCTGAGACCTATCCCAGCCACTCAGACTAATATAGACACTTGATGGAGATTAGGGGGGATGAAGTGAGGAAGGCAAGGGGAATCCACAGAGTTCGAAGATCCAGGGGGAAAAAAAAAAATAAAAAATCATGAAAAGCTGAGCAGGAAGTAGCCAAAGCATCCCCTTTGAGCAATAGATTTTGTGGGACAAAAACCCAAACCCATTTAGTTCAGTAGATCTCTTTTGGACACTTAACAAACAGAAGAAGGTGCAAGAAACTTTGCATTAGGCAGATGTGGAATTATCTGCCCTCTGCTTTAGGTCTCATCCTAATCTTCATTAGTTTAAACCCTGAAACATCAGAGTTGTTACGTCTTGAGGGTTTGTGTGGGCTTTGTTTTTGCAGTGAACTTGAGTTATTTGTTTTGTTCTTTACTTTGATAACTGTGACTGTTTTGGGTGTCCATATAAATTATGCATATTCATACAGTCCCTTTCTGAACGTTATGAAATTCATAACACGAATGCTTTGTTTAGTAAGTGCCAGGCTCTGATTTTATGACATAGGGTGGGAGGAGGGAGAGGGAAAATGTAAGAGATCAGAAGAAAAGCTGTCTCTCTGCAGGAATAATGCTGAGACAGGAAAAGAAGGAAAGCTGTAACCTTTCAGGGTATGAGAAAAGACAAGAAAACAGTGATGAAGCCCTTTTGGACAAAACATCAGAGGAAGGGATTTGGAGCCCGTGTCATTTAAAAACTCCATGAGAACTTCAAGAAGTCATTTGAGGGGGAAATCAAAGTTGCCACCAGGGATGGTAGAGAGAACATCCCCTGTCCAGGGATGAGGTAAGGAGATAGAAGCCTGGTCCCCATGGAGAGCACAGTATGAGTTTTGGAAAGATCCCTGTATGAAGAACATGCCCAAGGCTGTAGAGAGTGCAGATGAGGAGTAGCTCTGCTTGCGTATTTGAGATGCCAGTGGTTTCTCTCACATGCTCTTATCAGCCAGACTGCCTATTCAGAGCTGGAGGAATCTCAGCATGTATAAAAGTGCAGGGCCCAGGGCAGGAATTCCCATCTGGATTGTACTTCACACAACAGAAAATGAACTCAGAACTCCATGTCTACACAAGAGAGACATGGTTAAAATGGCAAAGAGGTCATGAGAAGGAGTGACAAAGACATCCTGACAAGGGGCAGGCAGAAGTGAAGTCTGTAGTTTATGTATTGTTCAAACAATTATTTGGCATAAAAAATATTACTATATCTACATTTCTGCTTCCTTAATGCCTCTCCTTTATTTTTGGCAGTGGGCATAGGAACAGTTCATTGTCTGCTGAACATCCTCCACCAGGGAAGACTCTAAGCCAGGACACTAATTTGGTACATCAAATTTGTGTTCAGGTCAGATATTCCATCCATCCTCCCATATTGTAGCTGTGAGAAAGAAACAGACCTCTCTCCACTTTTCTTACTCTAGGAAGCAAGGGGATACAATACAGAGCAGAGTTTCTCTCGTATCTCTCTCTAAGAGTCAGCACATGGCCCATCTCTGTGCCTAAAGGAACAGGAATGCAAGGAATGATTTTCTAGGGAGCCTGGAAGGCAGAAGAAGCACCCATGCTTCTGCACACTCAGATCCACTCTATCAGCAGTATGTCCAGCACATAAAGGAAAATGTTCAAATATGGTCATAATTTCCCTTTCATTTTTTGAAGGTCTTGTGTAACATGACTTCGCTATTTTTGTGAACATCACTGTGGACATCACGTCTTAGGACAGCAGCATTTTTTTCAGTGACCTACATCATTATCCATTCATAAAATAAATAAAAATAAAGAAAAACTGTACAGTTATTTTCAACATCTGATTTAACAGTAGATCCCTGAGGAAGCAATTTTCTGTTAAGAAAAGATAAAACAGGATGTCAAACCAAAGGCTCTTTAGTTCAAGTATGGAATGCTTTCTCTGTGGGCAGTTAAGTGAGGTTAGAAGGCTTTTCCATTGTGATTCATGGGGAAAAAAAAAAAAAAATGTGTCTTTGTTTTAGACCTTGTCTTCATTTAAAAGATATTTGCAATAAAAAGAGTGCATGAATTTATAGCATTTTCCAGGGAAGCTCCATATGTGGAAATATTTGGTCCAGAATAAGATTAAAAGAAAATCTGTAGAGTCTTCTGGACTAGAAATAATGGGGCATATATGGTGATACGGAAGGTTTTACTACTTTTTAGATGTTTTCATGATGATACTGTGACTCAGTTAAGGAAGTTGAGAATAATGTATGTGCAGTTTCACAATTGTGAAGGACAGATTTTTCTCTCTTCAACTGAAGTCTCAAAATTTTTTGTTATTCTTCCTCTGTTTTGTTTTGTTGTTTTTTTTTTTTCCTTTGTAATCTAAGATTTTTGAAAATATGAATTCTGAATAAATAACATTGTGTCTATTCAACAATATTACATTGTTGGTTTTCGTTAAGTATTTTTCATGGATTGCACAGAATCATAGAATCACAGACTGGTTTAGTTTAACTTAAAGATCACCTGGTTCCAACCCATCTGGCACAGGAAGGGTTACCACCCACCATATCAGACTGCCCAGGATGCATGGCCTTAAATGCTTCAAGGGATGGGGCATCCACAGTTTCTTTGGGCAACATGTTCCGATGCCTCACCATCCCTTAAGGAAAAAGTTTCTTCCTAACATCTACCCTAAATTTTCCTTCTTTTAGTTTAAAGCCATTCCCCCTCATCACTGTCAGATGATATAAAAAGTCTTACAAGCTCTCCTCAATAACTGGAAGGCCACAATGAAGTCCCTGTGGAGCCTTCTCTTCTCCAGTGCAAACAAGCCCAGATCTGCCAACCTTTCTTCACAGGAGATGTTCTCCAGCATTCTGATCACCTTTACAACCTGCTCCAGACCTGTACCAACCACTTCATGTCTTTCCTGTGCTGAGGGCTCCAGACCTGGATGCAGGTCCCAGGTGGGACCTCACAAGGGCAAAGCAAAGGGGGATGGCCACCACCTCCTTCTCCCTGCTGCCACCCCTGATGATGTAGTCCAAGATGCAGTTGGCCTTCCAGGCTCTAAGCACACACTGCTGGTTTTTCATCTACCAGGATTCCCAAATCCTTTTCTGGAGGGCTGCTTGCAGTTAGTTCTCCTAGTTTGTACACATATCTATCTGTGATTGCCCCAATCTAAGTTCGACACCATCTACTTGGTCTTCTTGAACCTTACTCTGTTACTGTGGTCCCACTTCTTAAGTCTGTCCAGCTCCCTCTGGATAGCATCTCTTCCTTCTATTGCATCAACTACACCACTCAGCTCAGTGTTTTCCACAAACTTTGTACAGGTACACTCAATTCCAATATCCATTTCGTTGATAAAAGTGTTGAAGAGCATTGGTCCAAAGCCAGAACCCTGAGGGACACCATTCATCACTGGCCTGCACCTGGACATAGAATCATTGACTACAGCTGTGACCATCAGACCAATTATTTATCCACCTAATAGTCTAGCCTTGAAATCTATATCTCTCCAAGTTAGAGATAAGGATGTGGTGCAAGACCGTGTCAAAGGCATTGCAGAAGTCCAGGTAGATGACATCAGTTGCCCTTCCTTTGGGACCCTGGGACGCATGTTGTCCAACACCATAGACTTGCACACATTCTGCTTCATAAATTAGTCTTTGATTTGCTGTTCTCATAGTGAGATGGATAGGCTTCCTTCAACCCCACACAGGAGGTTCAGAGATGTCAGAGGCATAGAAAACCTGGCTGCCAATGAAGTCTGAGTCAAAGAACTTGCTGAGTGCCTCAGCCATCTCCATGTCTGTTGAAGCCAGTTCTCCCTTCTCATTTATCGAAGGAGGTATACTCTCCTTTGCCTGTCTCTTCTGATCAGTGTGCTTTTTTATTTTTCACACCCAAGTTCAGTTCTATCTGCACTTTGTCTTTACTGATCACATTTCTGAGTATTCAGACAGCATCCCTGTGCTCTTCCCAGGCTACTTGTTTCTGCTTCCACCACAGGAACAAGTGTTTGTATAGTTGTATAGTTTTACCTTTACTGCAGGGAACATTCAGCACGTACACATTGTCTCTTGAACTCTAAAAATTATAGGAAGTGTCAAAGGATAACCTAAAACAAGCTACTTTGGGTGTCAATGTTGCTGTTTCTGCTTATAGATAACCTAGTCATTTATCTCATAGTTCTTCCAGCAGCTTATCTCTATATATATCTATCTATCTGTCTGTCTGTCTATCTATATTTTTACTTTTCCCTCCATTCTTATTAGAGTTGAAGAAAGTTGTGTTGGAACCTCTCCAGTAAAACTCTCTGATGGTACCAGAGTCCAAGCGAAACTTATTAATGGCATTTGCATAGAGATTTCAATGCAAATTTTACCTCTTTGAAATTTAAAGGTATGCTAAGGTAATTTACACATTTCACCATCATGATAACAACTCCAACATGAAATATTAAATGTGTTATATAATCATATGCATGTGCTGATATATAGTATTATATAGATCTGAGGATCTATTTGTTGACTATAACAACTTGACAAATGCATGGAAATAGAAGGACCACTAGCTTACCAGTTTTCAAATACAAACCTAATAAGTGTAAACATCACTCAGAACAAGCAAACTTCATTTTGACAACACACATTTAGTTTTATAGCAAAAACAAACAAATCACAGTCATTTGTATCTTATTATAAATCAATTTGAAAACAGTGATGCTTCATGAATGTGTATATTCCCTGCTTCTAACTAATCATTATAATAAATACTTGCCTAACTGGTAAAAAATAAAACAACAAATAAGTAATTAATTATCCTGCAATACAGTAGCTGTTTACACTTATTATTTCATTTATCTCTTACATAATGTCATGGATGTGCATAGAGTGCATATTACAATATGCTGTCTAAAGTCATAACTTTTCTGCACACAGATTCCCTCTGGTTTAACAAATAGACTGTTTGGATAGGCCTATTTTTTGCACAGAAGATGGTAGACAGCATTTATGAACATTTCATTGCCCAGGGTACAAGAGAAGTCTACAACACAAACAAAGAGCATCTCCAATATTCTGCCTTTTTTCTAAATGGAAAAGGGGCCCTGCTGAACAGCTCAAGCTTCCCAACAAGTTTAAGGATTAAGGGTTGTGGAAACACTTGTTTTACTGCAGAATTAGTAGGGTTTCTTTCCAGGATACTAATAGGAATTACGTAGAAAGGAAAGTAAGTTTCAGCTACCTGGAAATGATGAAGGGCTAAGTTTATCCTATTAGGTTCTTAACTTCTGACACCATCTAGTTATTTTAGATCTGGATCTGAATGGAGCCTCCAAGGCTCTCTCCCTGAGTATCAATCACAGGATAACATTTTGTCAAGAATCAGCACTATTTTTAAAATTAAGAATTAGTATTCATTATACCTTTAAAACAATATTATTGTGCAGGATAAACACTTAGTGCTTCTTCCTTCCACTTGTGGGCCCACTTTAGTACTTTGTTCATAATTTAAACTAAATGTGATACGAGCAGTGAGCACAGCCATTATTTTGTGCCAGCATTCCAAAGTGGATGCTGTAGTCTGTGTGTTCAAATGCTAAAATTTTATCCCAAAAGCTCATTTATTTTTTCTATCCCAAAATTTCATTTAACATTTGTTTTCATAAATAATATTGTATAAATTGGTTGTGTAGCAAATATTTTTGCAGCACATCAGCCATGGGTTATGATGGCACTACGCTAAAAGTTCTCAAAGATATGGTCCAAAGATCTCCCTGAGTAAACAACCTCAGGATGAGCAGAACTGTAAACAAGGAGCCACATTGCAATAGGGCTAGCAACATGACTAGTAGCTTATAAAGCCAAACATTATGCTTGTGGTTTCTGACAAAGTTGCTGTCTTATTCTTTCTATCAGAGTTGTTTAAAGATTTATAGGTTCCAGTTTTAATAACTTTGCTTTCCTTCTTTTTCTTCTTCTATTATTTTGTTTAGGTAAGATGGAGAATGCATCATCTTGAGCTTGGATAGCTTTTCATATTGACATTTATTCAGCTCAGAAAGAAACAACAGAAGCACAAAGATCCAAATTAAAAAAAATTGTCACAGAAGGATTTAAGTGTAATGTTATACATCTCTCTTACCAACTCCTCTCAGGTCAATTATTTACAAGTTATATTACTTGTGATTTAACAAATCACATTCTTCTTGTTAGCAAGTGAATTCTTGCCAGACTTGGGACCAATGATAAATGTAATGAAAAGAAGCAGAAAGAACAAATGAGCTATTTTACAAACCTAAGCATAGATTTAGTCACAAAGCTTGCTGGCACTCTCATTACATATTCAATATTTGCAAGACTGGGAGATGTTGGGGGAATGATGCATTGCCCAGAGTAGGTTTTTCTTTCTTCACAGTTTATGATGATGATATAGAAAAAAAATAAGATAACATAAAAAAAATACTGATTCACAGATCTTTGGAGAGTTCAGAGCATCATCTTTGTATTTATTTTCCCACTTCTTCATGTAGCTCTCAAAAAAAAAAAAAAAAAAAAAAAAAAAAGACTTCAAAGAGTTACTTTCATTGTTTTTCTATTTTATGTATATTTAATGTATATATATGCTCTTCTCTTTCTCTCATGTGTCTGTCTCACAGACCAGCATGTAGCTCCTGCTTTCGTGCTCTTGACATAATTTCCTTGGGGGTATTCCCTCTCGTTTCCTGACAAGGATTTCAGAGCAAGGAAAAAGAGGCAGATCGCTAGGAACCTACCCAGGTTTTACATCGAAACCTGTCAATGGACTTGCTGGCTTTTTTTGCAGTTAATAAGGAGGTGAGGGAATGAGTTCTGCAGGAAGAAATCATAAAAAGTGCCACAAACTGTAGCTCTTTCAAATTTGGTTTAATTCCTATTCTGCTGGAAGAATTGTTCATATGCTAGAGACAGGTGCACTACCATCTACTTCTACTTTATGTGCATAAGTATTATGACTTTCATTAATCTCTATTAGGAAAAAATGAAGATTAAAGGAGAGAATACTGCTTCCAATTTATCACTTCATCCTTACAATGATGCAATTTCTGTGATACAGATAACAACTTTATGTGGCAAATATAGTCAGCAAGAAGCTGCAGGGGTGGCCTTTGTGAGCAGAGCCCATCAGTGCCCCATGTCAGAGAAAAGCCAGCTCTGTTGTTCTAGAGGGCACTCACTGCTGCCAAAGCTGAGCCATGAGCCACTCTGGGTGTGCTCTGGAAGAGCAGAAAAACTGCTGTGTAGCAGGAGCTGGGAGAGAGGAGTGAGAAAGTGAGAGAAGCAGCCAGCACTTCAGGTACCAAAATCAGCACAGAAGAAGGGCAAGAGGTGCTCCAGGTGTGGAGCAGAAGTTACTTGCAGCTTAGCAGAGGCCCAAGGTGGAGCAGCCTGTCCTCCTGTAGCCCATAGATACCACAAGCAGACAATGGAGGAGCCCACGGTGCAGCACCAGATAAGGCCTGAAGGAGGCTGCAGCCCATGAAGATCCCCCACAGGAGTAGTCCTGAGGAGGAGCTGTAGTCCATGAGGGGCAGCCTTTGGTGGAGCAGGTATGCTGGGGGAGCTGCTGCCTACCAGGAGCTGTGCTGGAGCAGTGCCTGAAGGGTGGGCCCTGTGGCATAGAGCTGTGCTGTGGCAGTGCTTTGAGAAAGCCCATGAGGATCAGGTGGATGATATTCTGTGGGAGTGATCCATGTGCAATAGGGTTAGAGTGACCATGGGGGAGTGGCAGAGATGAAGCATTACAGACTAATCATAACCCCATTCCCTTGTGCTGCTCAGAGGGATGAAGTAGATGAGGGTGAATTGGCACAAAGTATTTTTAGTTTGCTTTTAGTTGTCACTGCAATAAATTACATTAATCTTCTTATGCTGAGTCTGTTTTGCCCGCGATGGTAATTGGTGATTGTCCTTACCTCAACCCTTGAGTCCTTTTGCATTGTGTTTTCTCTTCAAAGAAAGAGCAGGGGTAAGAAAGCAACTTTGGTAAAGTTAGCTGTCCATCCAGGTTAAGGTGAAACCACAACAAATAAGCAGAATAAATGTATGAAGCCTCATTTCTCTTGCTCATTTGTTGGACCTATTCAGTAACACCTATTCATCACGTCCCAGGGAATTACCTGATTTTCCACCTCATGATCACCTCTTCGAGGTGTAAAAGATGGATCTGCAAAAGGAATGACACTGCGGTTAGGGCCATTAAAGAAGAAAACCATAAGTTCTTCTAGCTTACTCAGTCAGTCTTTTGCCTTCTTCCATCATCAGGAGCTGGAGGAAACAGAGAAACTTTGGAGAAGATTAATTTTCTTTTTAAGACAGATGATCCAGCGAAAAGTTGCAGAATGAGCAGCACATACATTGTGGGAGCCCAGTCATGCTCTTAAAGTCTCAGATTCTGAACACAAGATCACCACATATGCAACACACTCTACCACATTCCACTTTACCTCCGAGACTCAATATTAAAAAACTTCTATGCATCACACTGTAATGCAAGTTTCAATAACAAAAAAGATAAGACATCTCCAAGTAATTCTCCTTAGTGATTTGTCTCAATGTTTCTTCTCTTTTTCCAAAGATCAGTGAAAAGTCCATACACCACAAATTAACTCAGTGTCTCAGAAACAAAAGGAGAACCATGTAGAGGTAGTTCCAGCTATCTCTGAGTTTGATAAGGTTCTATGAAGCTTCTGAAAACTCATAAAACTTTAAAAATATCTTTAAAAGTAGTTTTTTGTGATTGCCCTAACAGAGTAATAATACTTTTTTAAACATAGCATGTAGCAAAATCTAATCAATAGGCCATTAAGTTACTGACAGAACCAAGATAGGATTACATGGCGAAGAAAATAAGATATCACTAACTTTTTCTATTTTTTCAGGCAAGAAAACACAAGAAAATTGCATTATTTATTTCATAAGCCTAACCTGAAATCATTTTATCTTCTTCTTGCCATCAGAATACTTTCTCCCAACTTCCGCCCCTTCTCTTGTGTATAGATGTGATACTAGTGAGTTAATGATAGGTTGAGTTTATAGTAAAATCTTTATTCTTGCTATTTGGACTACAAGATATTTTACAAAGTCTAACAGCTTTCTTCTGTTTCATCTACACGAGGTAATACTAATTTTACCAAATTCTTGAGTGACAAGTTCATCTTTGGTTTTTAAACATAAGGGTTTGCAGGTCATCACTGGCACATGAATTGATGAGACTGTTAATACATCAAAGCTGGGAGACTTCTTATTTCCCACAAGACCACAGTGAATATTTCAGTAGCCACTCAATAGCAGATTTAATGGACAAGGTAAGCACATCATCCATTTTCACTTTTATTTATAATGTCTATGCAGTGGATTCATGTTTCAAGCTCAAACACTTTTGATAAGCTACAAAACTCTACATGGAAAATTATGCAGGTCTATAATGTATTTCCATAAAAACAGCTGTACTGCCCTCTGGCCTGTCCGTGCATCTCAGTTTCCTTTGACTCAATCTTTGAAACACAAGGCCCAATTCTTCCAGAACATATTTCTAATGCTAAGGATAGGTCCTGGAGCACACATTTCAACTCAGTGTTCACATCATGGTGTGGGATGTTGTGCTACAGCCTACCTATCTATCTTGAGCTTATTTTCCACATAACTTAACGCCCTCGTTTCAACATTGACCTTCCTGCCCTCAGCTTCTCTTCTGCTGTCTGCTGAGAAACAGGGCATGATAAAGGCAGGTGTAAAGTCACTGTGAAGGAGTGGTTTTGAACCAAAACTACATATGAAATTTCAGAAGAACATGCATTCACCTCCCAGCATCAAGCTATTGCCTGTGCACATCCTGTACAAAAACAGATCATGATGCCACAGAGCACAGATAGAGACTTCCTCACTGAGAGAGAATGTGAGCTGAGACATGATAAGCCAGCAGCCCCATCTTCCAGCTCCTCATCTTGACAATGATCATTTTATCATCCATCAGAGAAAGCGAATGAAAAGGTATTTTCAGTCTGTAATTTAAATGTGAGTTCTACCTTTCTCTGGATTAGCATTTGTTATTGCTGATCTGACATGAATAAGACACATTGTAACTCAGAGCACATACTTCTGCAGACCTTACTAATGCAATAGCCTTACTGTGCTTGATTCAAAGACAGTGCAGTTTGTGGAAAGACTCCTTAGGGGCTTCAGAGGATTCTGCATTTGTCATGTCAGTAGTAAAGATTTAGGTCATAATTTATAGCATCTCTCTGCATGAGGCTCCAAGAAGCTGCAACCACTGTTTCCACTGTAATTGAACTAAGGCAGAAGGGGCAGCTGCTGTAATTGAGAATCTTCCCATTTTATGATTGGCACATATGCAGAACTTCCTATTCTGCTACCTAACAGTATGAATGTCTCTGAATCATATTACTTTTGGCACAGCAATTTGCATTGCTGGTCTTAGTGAGTTTAGAAATCTCGTATGAACACTAGAAAGCAAGACCCATCTAATTTATTTTCTACTACAAAATTCAAAAGCAATGAATTATGCTTGAGACTAGGTAGACAAGAGAGGGAGAATAAGTTTATGGCTGGGCCTTCTACTGACTGCTCTGTTCAGTTCTTTGAGCAGGAGTCAAGTGGATGGGGCCAGGCTCTTCTCAGTGGTGCCCAGAGACTGAACAAGAGGTAATGGGCACAAACTAGAGATATGTTCTCTCTGAACATGAGGAAAAAAAGTACTTTGAGGGTGACAGAGCAGTGGAACAGGCTGCCCAGAGAGGTTGTGGGGTCTCCTTCTCCGGAGACATTCAGAACCCACCTGGAGGCTTTCCTGTCCACCCCACTGTAAGGAACCTGCTTTAGCAGGGGAGCTCCACTAGACCATCTCCAGAAGTCCCTTCCAACCTCTACGATTCTGTGTCTGTGTGACTCATCAGGTGCATGTGCTACAGATTAATAGACTAGTAACATCTGCACAGGTATGCAACAAGGATGGTAAAGTTAAGGATGAACTAAGTCAGTGACAACTCTAAAAATAAATGACTTAAGGGGAAAAAAAATCTTTTTTTTTTTTTTCTTTTAATATTTCATATTCTAAGGCCTGAGAACTTAATGTTTATATGGGACTTCCTTACAATGTCACATCTTTTTAAAATTGATTTGTTTTACAAAACTTTGTAATATGAATATTTAATTTGTACCATTGCATTTTTATGCAGGTTTTCTTTTCAGAAGCACAGGAAATATTTCAGAATACACAGGAATCCTAGGCAATGTGCAGAAGTTCTTAAATTCTGCCCAGACAAAATTTCCAGACAGAAGAAGAAATCCCAGAAAAACGGTTGCCCTAACTTTATCTAATAACAACCTACTTCACATTTATGTTCTAGTAAGTGATTAGTTCTAACAAAAATTAGATAAATTACCTTCTTTGGAGAAGGAAGTAAGTACTGACCTTTACACTGCTTGAAAAATGAAAACACAACAGCTTGTACCCATAGTAATCTATACACGTCTAACTATATTGGTGGAGCTATTCTGGACGTACACTACCATTTTTCAGTTTAAAATCAGGTTCAAGACAGAAGTGATAAAGAGCACAACAATAACTACAGAGTAAATGCAATGATCCAGGCTGTTTTCTGGTTTTCCAGTTACCAAACAAGAATATTTACCTTTTTATCCTTTTTTATTTTTTATATTTTTTATTTATTTCTATTTTTATACAAAAGGGCCCTACACATAAATGAGTCAAATCTCATGTCTGCTGGGTGCAGGAAATCCAAGGATGTTATTAAGAGGAGATACTGAGTCATTTTTCACTAAATAAACCTCCGCTTGTGGCTTTATCTAGACTTGAAAAAGCAGCAGTTACCACAAATGTCATGTTTCTACATCCACCACTTATGATGTCAACATTGCTGCTGCTGAATGGACAGGTGACCAGTAAGGATATAAATGTATGTTGGTTACACTGAAAGTTGTAACTGTTTTGTTTTTCTATATTTGTTCTACAATGGATACACAGAGCACAGTAACATTCTTTGATAGAGAAAATTCTCAACCACAAAATGTTGATGTTTCACCCAAATTTCAGGATATCCAGAAGGATCACATCCTTTCCTACCCCAAAAGACAGTTCACATCACTCTACCTGCTGAGTGTTGCGTCTTGAACTTTTCCCTTCAAGGGGAATTCCCATGTTGCCACTACATAAACAGTTTGATTCCTGCTCGTAATGCTAACATCATGTCTCATCACCAGTAATGACGTGATTCAGAAAACTGCCACCTTCAATCCTGCACTGAGTCAATAGGCTTATAGAAAGATCTTTAAACTAGCTATGATGGGGAAAGGCGACAAAACAGGCCTCACAAGATATGAGTCTAGGGGAATGATGCTTGAGCTGGGGGTGAGGCAGATGACTTGGCTGAAGTGCATCTACACCAATGCGTGCAGCATGGGCAACAAGCAGGAGGAGCTGGAAGCGATTGTGCATAGGTGAACTATGTTGGTATGTTGGTGCGTCAGGTGGACTATATTTGGTAATAGCTAGTTGGACTGCTCCCATGACTGGAGTTCTGTGATGGATGGCTACAATCCCTTCAGAAGGAATAGATGAAGAAGAAAGGGTGGTGGTGTAGCCCTTTATATTAAAGACTGTTTTGATGTTGAAGAGCTTGGGGTTAGGAATAATAAAGTTGAATGTCTGTGGGTAAGAACCAGGGGGAAGGACTATAGGGGCAACATAGTGGTGGGGGTCTCTTATAGACCGCCTAATCAGGGTGTAGAGATGGATGAAGCATTCTGTGAACAGTCTGCCAAAGATGCGTGATCGCTCACTCTCATGGGAGACTTCAACTTCCCTGATATATGTTGGAAATATAATACAGCACAGAGGAAGCAGTCCAAGAGGTTTCTAGAGTGTATGGAAAATAACTTCCTTTTGCAGCTGGTATGAAAGCCTACCAGAGATGGTGTTCTGTTAGACCTGCTCTTCACTAACAGTGAAGGACCGGTGGGAGATATAAAGGTTGGGGCCTGTCTTGGGCAGTGCCACCACAAAACTCAGAATTCTCTATTCTTGGAAATGTTAGAGAGGTGACTGGCAAAACTGCTCTCTAGAACTTCCAGAGGTCAAACTTTGACCTGTTCAGGATGCTTGCTGCGGAGGTCCCTTGGGAGTCACTCCTTAAGGCTAAAGGAGTTCAGAAAGCCTGGATGCTCCTCAAGATGGAAATCTTAAAGGCACAAGAACAGGCTGTCCCTGAATGCCGCAAGGTGAGCTGAAGTATAAGAAGACCGTTGTGGATGAACCAGGAACTATTACTGAGACTCTGGAAGAAAAGCAGAGTCCATGTCCTCTGGAAGAAGGGACAGGCTACTTGGGGAGATTATGAGGAAGTTGCTAAGGTATGCAGGGAGGAAGTTAGGAAGGCAAAAGCCCAACTTGAATTCAGATTGGCCACTACAGTAATAAGAAATTCTCTTACAAGTGGTAAGAGAAGAACCAAGGAAAATTTCCATCCTTTACTTGATGCAGTGGGAAATTAACCACTGAGAATAAGGAGAAGGCTGATATCCTCAGGGCCTTTACATCTGCCTTTAATAGGCAGATCAGTTATCCTCAGGGCACCTTAAGCCCTGATCTGGAACTCTGGGATGGAATGCGGAGCACACCCCCATTGATTCAGGTGGAGAGAGTTAAAGAGTTCCTCCTTCACCTGGACTGTCACAAGTCCATGAGAACAGATGGGCTCCACCCTCAGGTGCTGTGGGAGCTGCCGGGGGTGATTCCCAAGCTGCTCTGTGCCATCTACTAGTGCTCCTGATTATCTGGAGAGGTCCCAGAGGATTGAAGGCTTGCTGATGTGACTCCCATCTAAGAGAAAGGCTTTAAGGAGGATCTGGGGAACTACAGGCCTGTCAGCATGACCTTGGAACCAGGGAAATTTATGGAACATATCTTGAATGAAATCACACAGCATGTGAGTGGTGTCCAGTGGATCAAAAACAGCTAGCATGGGTTCATGAAGGGCAGGTCATGATTGACTAGCCTCATCTCCTTCTATGACTGGGTGACCAGATTGGTAGACGAGAGAAAGGCAGTTGATGTAATCTACTTAGATTTCCACAAAGCCTTAGACACGGTCTCTCACAGTATTCTCCTGAGGAAACTGGCTGCCTGTGGCCTGGACAGGTATACCCTTCTTTGGGTAACGCCATGCCCAATGGGTAGTGGCTAATGACGTTAAGTCCAGCTGGGGACCTGTTACAAGTGGTGTCCCCCAGGGATCAGTACTGAGGCCCATCTTGTTTAATATCTTTATTGATGACCTAGATGAGGGGATTGAGTACCCTCAGTAAGTTTGCAAATGACACCAAGCTGGGAAGTACTGTTGATTTGTCTGAGGGTAGGGAGGCCCTTCAAAAGGATCTAGATAAGTGGATTTCTGGACTGAGGTGAATAGGATGAAGTTCAACAAGGCCAAGTGCTGGGTCCTGCACTTTGGCCACAATAACCCCATGAAGCGCTATAGGCTTGGGGCTGAGTGGCTGGATGACTGTGAAGAGGAAAGGGACCTGGGGGTGTTGATTGATGCTCAGCTGAACATGAGCTGACAGTGTGCCCAGGTGGCCAAGAAGGCCAACAGCATCCTGGTCTGTATAAGAAATAGTGTGGTCAGCAGGAGCAGGGGGGTAATCATCCCCTTGTACTCAGCACTGGTGAGGCCGCACCTCAAGTATTGTGTTCAGTTTTGGGCCCCTCACTGCAAGACAGACACTGAGATCCTGGAACATGTCCAAAGAGGGGCAAAGAAACTGGTGAGGGGTCTAGAGCATAAGTCTTATGAGGAACAGCTCAGGGAGTTGGGATTGTCTAGCCTGAAAAAGAGGAGGCTCAAGGGAGACCTCATTCACTCTACAACTTCCTGAAGGGAGGTTTTGATGAGGAGGGGCTTGGCCTCTTCTCCCAGGTGACAAACTGGACCTCAGGAAATAGCCACAAGTTGTACCAGAGGAGTTTAAATTAGACATATGGAAAAACTTTTTCTCTCAGAGAGTGGTCAGTCACTGGAATGGCTGCACAGGGAGGTGGTGGAGTCTCCATCCTTGGCAGTGTTCAGGAGACGTCTGGATGAGGAGCTACAAGATATGGTTTAGTGGCATATGGTAGCAATGGTTATGGGAGGATGGTTGGACTCGATGATCTTGTAAGTCCTTTCCAACCCTGTAATTCTATGATTCTATTGGTAGGAAGGTTCAGACTCTACTGCCATACCGCCAACATCTGCCTTTGATGTTGTGGGCCAGCATATAGAAATAGGGCATTACTTCTGCAGCACCCACATATGCTCTCTGTAACATCAGCCATGCTATCTTTTGTAATACATTAAGCCAGATCCTCTCAGCTTCAGATAAAAACAACCTTCTCCAGTGACCAGGGATTTGGTCTACAGCAACACGAGGAACAGAAACGAATTAGCCTATACATGTAATTTTATTCTCACATGAATGTTGTTTTCTAAGCCTTTCCACAAGATTCTCAAGGCTTATTTTCTCTTCTGATCCAGATGAAAGGCAATGATGATCGTGCCTTCCCATTATTAAAAGTATCTTATTGTGATATTTAACACTAAATATTATTTTAATTTTTTACTTCACAGAGAGAATATATATATTTGTTTGTTCTCCCTTTGACTACTCACGTTAAATGTTAAATATATACATATATGTATAATAAAGAAACAAGTACAAAACAAAGGAATTTCTATAAAATCATGTCAAATATTTACAGGCTTCCGGATACACTTTGCTAGCAGAAATAACAGATGGAGGTCTGGGTCCATTTTACTGCATCTGTTGAAATCGTTCTGGTTCTTGGGTGAAACCAATTTAAAATGTATTGAACCCTGTTTTGCTGATGGTATATTCAGGTCTCTACCCTGAAGAACTGCTCTGTAGCTTTCTGGGAAGAATCATTTTCCATTGATTTATTTCTATTCCTGTAAGCTATGCTATTTTCTGCTGAGAAAGAAGCATAGATCTGTCTAATGCTGTTCTTTTTACATGCAATAAAATTCTAGTTATCCCAGGCTCACTGTTCTAGCCTCTCTGCACAACAAGAGGCATATGCCTCTCTCTTCCAAAGCCTGTCAGTTCTTCAGGATCTTACTTAATCTCATCTATGAGATGTAGCACAAATGGCACATAACTGGGAGACTAACATGGATTCATCTTAATTTGGAGAAGTGCTACATCAATATCTACTGCTGAAAACCAATACTACAACCTTTTCACTCGTTATTAAACTGATACTGACTCTGATGAAGACCTTACTTATCACTTGGCTACTATTTTCTCTGTCCAGAACAATCAAAAAACTGCTGCAGGAGCAGGGTGTCTGCATGCCCTGCCTTCTCTGATGTCCCAAGGATGCTCTGGCATTGCATCACCCTTCTCTCCAAGCTGCAACTCACAGCCACCCCACAGAACCGCTTGCTGGCAGAGCCCAGATCCCACACCCAAAAATCCACAGCTTGCACACAAACACAACCACATGATAGCAAGCTGTTCTGCAGGCAGGCCACAGCTATGAAGCAGTTATGACAGCACTAACATCTGAACCCAATTGGAAGGACTCTGACCTTCAAGTGCTATAGACTTGGTGTCACTAAGGCTGTGGCAATCCCGCTAGACATGCGCAGCATATGTTTATAATCACATGCTGTAACCACTTCTCTTGCTATTTGCAAACCCATTGTTTCTAAATGCTAGAAAAACAAAAAGCAAAATTGTTTTAGGGGTAAAACTTTGACTAATCATCTTACTGTGAACTAAGGATTTCAAATTAAAAAAAAAAAAAAAAGAGAAAGAATCTGAGAATGCAATCATGCAGTTTGGTATGGGCTCATGTACTCTCTTTCTCACTAAATGTTACCCAGCCACATTATAAGTATTTAAATTCTCTACTCATTTTCTAAGTATGCAAGATACTTCATATGTCATGCAGAGCAATTAGAAATGAAACTGTGAACAGATCTTTTCAGTTAGCTTCAGCCAGAGCCTCAGAAGTGATCACGCTAGGGTGTGGGGATCTGTGAAAGCTGGGGGTAGTTTGCATCTATTTATCTACTTTCTGTTGTGACATGCTGCTTAAGAACTACATTTTCACCATCACAACTCAGAAGTCCAAGTAAATAAAAATAATTTCATCCTTCTAATACCATAAGCATTCAAGGCCAGGCTGGATGGTGCTTTGAGCAACCTGGTCTAGAAGGAGGTGCCTCTGCCTATGTCAGGGGGTTGGAACTAGGTGATCTTAAAGGTCTCTTCCAACCCAAACCATTCTGTGATACTATAAGATGAAAAGCTGTGTCCTACTTATGCAAGGAAAGCAGAAGTAGGAGAGTGGAGAAAAAAAGATTTCCTCTAATTCCTGAGCAAGCCAGCCACCTCAGAGGGATGCAGACAGGGTAAAAAATTACAAAGGGAAAAAATACAGATGCATGTTCTTCCAGAATATGAGAGGGGAAGGGAAGCAGAAAGTAAGGCTAAAGTCTACGCACCAGTCTCCGCCCAGAGTGAAGCTGTTTCTCTTGTCCAGGTTAGCGAAGATTGGAGAGCTCTCAGGAGGATGTGCTGTTTTTCTGGAGGTGATGAGTCAGTTGGGGTCTGATGTGGAAAACCTTGGAGAGTAGCAACAGATTTAAAATTGAGAGGAAATGAACCCTAGGAAGAAACTAGAATAGAAAAGGATAGCGCACATAGACGATTAGCAATTTGTTAGCTGCAGGCAACTGGAACATTCACCTTTTCAAAATCATTTCTGATAAAGAAAGGGACTGCTACCATCCATTCACTCCTATCTGTGTAAATAAACTAAACAGGAAGGCTACAATTCCTCCCTGGCTCATGGTCTGGCAGCAGCTGGCAGGTATAGCTGATGCTGCCCTTGTTCCTGCCTTCCAGCTCAGTGTTGCAACCATATCAGAAATAAAGTACCCACTGTAATGGCTGCAATTCCTCATATGCAACCGGGCAGAGATGAGACACTATAGCTAATTTTTTCCTATTTGCACAGAAGGAATTGCTAAAGAGAAAAACAGTAGTGGCAGCAATATTCCTCTCTTTCTCCCCTAAACAACAGAGAATGATGACTTTGATTAGATTTTGATATGTTAATTATACCACAATTGAATGTCAGTTGAAGGACAAACTTCATCCACTGGAAGCATGTGTACATCAGTTACTGCTGCTTTTAAAAATTGATTTCAATTCAGTGGAGATGTGTAACAGATAACTTCTAGTGACTGAGCATACCAAGTTAATCTATTAAACAGTGCACTTAATTAACAGTTGACATGGCAAATTCATTCTTAAGCTAATTCCATAGCCAACATGAATCACAAGGAGAAAGAAAAAGAAATACTAGTGAAGGCTGCATGAAAGAAAGTAGTCTTGGCATTTACATCATGATATTATGCTTATTCAGTATTCATCACCCAGGGAGTCAGAAAACCCTTTTCAGAGAAAAGTCCAAGAAAGTTCTACACGGTCTGTAAAATATATAATCTCTTTTTTATCTTGAGATGAAGAAGGGAAAAGGAAAAGGAGAGGGACAGGAAAAGGAAAGGAAAAAAGGAAAGGGAAAAAGGGGAAGGGGAAGAGGGAGGGGAAGAGGAAGTTAAGGTCAGAGGACATAGATCAAGGATGGCAAGACTGCTGGAAACAAAAAGGTTCTTTCTTATGTGATTTAATGATAAAATGTGAAGGATGAGAGTAAAGGAACCAGCTCAGAATTACAGTTCTCTTGAGAAGATACAGGTCCCTGAGTCTCCCAGTTCTTAAAGGAAGTGTTTCAGGGAAGCCATAAAGATTGTGTATCAAAGTTACTTAAAGTGTTCAATTAATATATATTTTAGCAAAGAAAAGGAATATGTACAGAGCAGTGAATTAATAGTTCTCTCATTTTCTATGAAAGATTATGTTAGTAGTGGCTTTTTTTGTGCTTGCTAAGGAGATCAGCATCCAGCTGTTCAACTGAAATCAATCTGGATGGAAAAAGAGACTGACTTGTTTGGGGTAGAGAAAGGGTGTATTAACCACCCAAATGAGGGCAATTTTGATACAGTGGAAGGCTCAATGCTACTCTACACAATAAAACTCAGAGGAGAGACAACAGATTCTTTGTTGGAGCCTTTTCTAACATTTCTTGTGCCACGACATAATCACAGTATTTTTAACATACCATTTTCTGGACTCCCATTTTACTCTTTTTCTTTTTTTTTTTTTCTTCTGGTAGGAAGCACTAAACAGCCATGTCCTTCAGCAACAAACCAGAGATCAACTGCTCACCCAAGGCTCAAGTGTCCTCATTCTGCCTTCACCTGGCCTGGAAAGAATGAAAGAGATTCTACTATTTTCAAATGAAGTCTACTCCCATGTTTGCCAGCCTACCCCCCTCCAGCTCCTGGAGTTGTCAAATACATAAAGAATTGAGTAATTCATTTTGAAACACATTTGCTGTAATTTCAATTGCAGAATATAGAATCATAGAAAGATTTATATGATCCGAAGAGAAACCAGAGTATATATATATGATATATATATATATATATTATATATATATAATATATATATAATATATTATATTATAATATATATAATATTATATTATAATATATATAATATTATATATATTATAGAGTATGTTATATATATATTATATTATAATATTATATATATATTATATATAAAATAATATATATTTATATATATATATCATATATATATATGTGTGTGTGTGTGCATGTCCCAAGGAATCCAACAACAAAGATCAGTGGAGTGCAAAATGATTATTTGGGATATTTCCTACATGATTTTCAGGCCAGTATTACTACATCTGAACTTTCATTGTTCCCCCACCTTGCCTGTCTCTCTTTGCAGACAATCACACATGTAGTGCCTTCTGGAGGGGTGTGTAATTGGCAGATCTCAACACCGGAGCTATCTTAAAGTAAACTAAGATATCAAGTTATTTATATTTGATCAAATAAAACAGCAAGAAATACATTCATTTTAATATTATTAGTAAGACCAGCCTCAGGTAGCTTGTCCTGGTAACCTCAGACAACTATCTTTCTCTGCAAATTAAATATCTGTAAAAACAGAGTTTCCCTTATTTAAATACAAATTTCTAGATTTTAAAAATGCCCTCCCCCCCTTCTTTTTTTTTTTTTTTCTTCCAATTGATTCTCTGATGATTCACTCAATTTACCACTTTGCATGTTCTTCAAGAAGTCTGGAGACCTTCCTGTTCTAAACTGCTGTTTAAAGAAACAAATAATACAGAGCTTTCTTAAATGTGTAAGGAACTGAAGAATCATGAAGTGAAGTGTGAGTTGATCTTCCCTTTGCACCACCAGTACATGGAAAGCCTTTTGTCATGTTTACAGTGACATGTTCCTCATGAGATGCACAATAAATACCATTTGATTACAACAACCACACACAAACTTGCATTCCTGAGATAATCCCTTTTTCAGTATGAGGACAATGGGTACCATGATGGAAATTCCCCATGCACGTATGTCTGTGATGCATGGGGGAGGAAGTGAGAATTCACACAAGCATGTTGAACATGTGTAATGGAGCTCTGAGAGCTGAAGTGATCTGTCTGGCACATGTCCAGCTGCACGTGTCTGCACTCTGCTTTCACTCACAGGGCAAGATGACAGCAAAGTCCTGAAAAATGAGCCTTTTCCCATTTCCTGAAAAATTATTGCATGGTATCTGCAGCAACTGTCAATTCCATTTGCTTCTCAGTGTTCTCCAGGACAAAAATCTTGTTTTCTACTTGACTATAGGCATCAGATGCTACTACTAAAAAAAAATAAATTTAAAAAAAAAAAAAAAAAGAAGGTATGGAGTTGTGATTTCATGCTGTAACAGGGCAAAGCCTGCAAGACAACACCTAAAGGAAAGAGGTGTTTGATCCCAGGTGAAGTCTAAGTTCTCCTATGAATCAGTTAATAACAGCTTCTAAGATGTAAAGACCAGTGAGGCCCAGAAAACATATGTACAAATCTTTGTATGTCAGGATGGCCACCCTTGAAACAGCGAGGGTGATTAAGTGGAGCTATAGAATTACAGAATCATAAAATCATAGAATATTCCAAATTAGAAAGGACTCATAAGGACCACTGAGTCCAACACTTGGCTCCACACAGGATCATCCTAAAATTTAAATGTTATGTCTTGGAGTGCTGTCCAGGCGCCTCTTGAACTCCAACAGTTCAGACTTGTCCCCTGCTCTTCTCTGCTCTTCTCTGGGCTCAGCACACCCACTTCTCGCACACCTTGCCCTCCGGTCCCTTCATGTTTTTTGCAGCCTTCCTTTGGACATGTAGTTTTATGTCCTTTCGTAATGTGGTGCCCAAACGTGTACCCAGTGCTGGAGGTGCACAGAGCAAAGCAGAGCGGGACAGTGACTTCCCAACAGGATAGTAACACCATACTGGATGTACTACAGGATACAGTTGGCCTCCTTGGCTTCCTGAGCACATTGTTGACACATGCTCAACTTGCTGTCAACCATCACTGTCAGTGGAGCTGCTCTCCCGTCTATCATCCCCCATCCAAGCATATAGCCAGGACTGAAACTCAAGGAACTCTTGATTACAATGCAATGACTAATCTTGCCTTTGAAGATAGGAACATCCTTAAAGAAAAAAAAAAACAACAAACATGCCATTAATTAGCATGTCTAGCTGGTCTGCAGGTTAGGAGATTAGCCTTATCTTTAAGCAATTGTAGGCGAGACGCTGTATCAGGCTAGTGGTCAAGTAATAAAAAATAGGGATGGAAAGACATCACAAAAATCCTGGGGTGTACTAGCCTTGTGGAAGACCACACAGTGCCCAAACTCACGTAGCTTTGCAAAGTCAGTATCTCTTATCTGTGTGTATGATTATCTTACTGCATACCAGGTAACAAACCCACCCTTCAGACAAAAGTGACACATGGCACTTCATATCAGACCATTGGTGTTTAGGGGCAAGGGAGATAAAGAGCAGGATAAAAGAATGTTTTAGATTTAAGCTTTAATGTGTAGGGTAAAGGAGTAACAAAATAAAGGATATGGGAAAAAGACAGCAGCAGTGGTGTGTAAGGAGCCTAGTATCAGTTCTGCACTCAATAGAAGGAGACTAAGTTCATTTGAAGCATGAATTCCCTTCACTTCAAGAAAATCTGCAGAAAATCACACTTACAGAAGCAATGGTCATGAAGAGAGGCATGAAGCATATTAGACATCAGTGTTTTAAGCTACAACTGCAGCAGTTTGGAACATGCAGTAGAAAAGGAGAAGTTCCAAGGACTTTTTTTCTAACTGTAAAGAAAAGAATAGCAGGCTAAATTAAGTATCCCATGTTACCTCAGCTGGGCATAGATGACAGCTCTGTACACTGATACATTAAATGGTGACATGAATGGAGCTAAACACTGTTGATTCTTGACTGTGATGTGGCAGAAATCAGGGTTTCTTTACCTTAATGCTGCACAGATGTATACTCTTCTGTTCCTGCTCTTAAAAGCTTTGCAAAATGCAGAAAATGTGCAATATGAAATGCTGTGCAGGTAGAAAAATACACTCAAGTTTATTTTTTTCTGTCTACTCAATTTTCTTTCAGAGACCTGCCTCAGTTTCTTTTTCAAAAGTCAAGTGGATGAATGAGTACTGGGGAAATGTTCCTTGCATTTGTTAATGTAAAAAGTTCCCTGTCCTGGGAAAACCAATTTTGGGAAAGTATTTCAATTTTCTAAAGCAGCATTTGAAACTAACCAAAATAGTTCATTTAAAAATGTCTGTTTAATTTGCAATTTCACTTTTAACTTGGGCTGTCATTTAAGTATCACTGTAAAAGGAAGTATCAATTTAAAATCAAATGCTTTGGTCCAGATGTGAATTTCTGGAGAGGGATTGGTAGCAACTAGAGAGGAAAGACTATCTTACAAAAGACAAATATATCAACATCAGTCAAAACTGTGATGGCACTGTTGCAAATCCTGAAAAACTTCAAAGATTAAAAATCCTGATAGTAATTTCTCTTTATTTCCCTTAATGGGAGACTCCCATAGAGAGAACTTTTCTTGATGTTCGGTTGTACAGAGTGAACTGTAAGGATATTTTACAGTTTCCATAATATGTTATGATTAGGTTTCATGTTAAAATTTGTCTCCTTGTTATTTCTTTTCTCTTTCTAATGTTTATTCTACACAGTGCTAAGTTAACAGTAATTTCTTCAGCATAAAAGCCAAACACAGGTTTAGATTAAAGCCAGCAGGAAGCAGGCTATCAGTGTAGATAAAGACAAGGTGCAGCCTCAGATTCATTGCTGTGACATATTTGCTCTACCAGTCTGGTTCAGCTCAGAGAGTGAACATCACCCAGCTTACTAAGCAATTGACACCAGGTGTTAAGATTCCACCATTCGTTTCAGTTCAATCCATCAGACTCTGAATTCATCACTGAAAAACAATTAATATAGTGACTGAATTAAAATTATTAGAAAAAAAAAAAAATTGTCTGTTGTCTTATTAAGAATTTATAAGAAGAGCGAGCATAGGAATATGATCAATCTATATGTTGCATTAAAGTTCTTGTTCTCATTATGCTTTACCTCTCATACATCAGAAATGAATTCTTCTTTCTTACTCTGAGGTATTTATGCTATACAAACCTCATCTGTCTCGTACCATTGATAGTCATTTATTTTATTGCACTGTATTTTGTATTCTATACTCTTCAACTCCCACATAGAGTAGGTGAGATAGAGGGAAAAACAGTGAATCCTAGCCTCAGTCTTTTCATCGACTGCAAAGGGCCAGAAAGCTGCAGATGCTATAATTGTATTTATAATTTAAAAAGCAAAGCAAATAGATCTGGAATGCTATTACTGAACAAATACTCATTGTTACGAATGCTTAATATTTATCTTCAAGGGAATGAAGTCTGTTTTATTCTACCTCCAAGCCAAGATAAAACCAACATATAAACACACACTCGTAAAGTAAAAAGTCCATGACTGGGGAAAAAAAAAAAAAAAAAAAAAAAAAAAAAAAAAAAGATGATAGTACCTTCCTGCAATAGTAGTGTTGGCTTCAGCTGACTCATCCAAATGTTGGTCACTGTCTTCATTGGTATATCTTTCTTGTATTCTCTGAATTTCCAGATGTTAAAATTCACCAGGCTGACAAGCAGTGAAACTACTGACACAAGGAAAAGAAGCTTCAGTACTTGGGACAGGATCTCTTTTCTCCTCTCTCTCCTTATCCTGTAAAGATGGGGCATGATCCTGGGGACTCATCACTACACCTCAGCAGAAGGGTTCTGTCCTGTGCACAGATGCTGGGAGGCCCAATTTGTTGCAGTCTGCAGCTGTTGCTGCACTGTAACAACAAGAAGCAAAGAAAAAAATGTACACGCAAAGCTCAGACTACATAAATAAAAGTTTCTTTCACAGACAGGGACTGCTGGTGCTGGTGGTCTTTCAGACATACAGGAGAGGTGACACTTTCTTACTCTACCTGGAGAAGACCACACACTGCAGCTGAAAGAAGGTGCAGCATGACTGCGCCAAAACAGGACTGCTGAGGAGTGCCCTGCTGCCAGGACTTGTCCACACACAACCCCTTTTGTCATCCACAAGCAAATGTCTGTGTGGGGGCTTGTACTGCAATCTGATACAGCCCTATGGAATGGTTCTCAGATGGAAAGCAAATCATTAAATAGCAACAGAAATTCAGGAATCAGGTCACCCTGATGTCTTCAGTCTCATGTTCTTGCCCAGGATTAGAGAAAAGAACGAGACTCCCAAATACATCTTCTTTCTCACATGATAAATGAGACATTTAGATTAGATGCCAGGGGAATTTTTTTACTCAGGGGGCTGTGAGGCACTGGCATTGGCTGCCCAGAGCAGGTGTGGATGCCCCATGCAGGAGGTGTTCAGGACCAGGTTGGATGGGGTCTTGGGCACCCCAATTGGGTGGGTGGCAATGCGCCCACAGCACAGGGGCTGGGACTAGATGACCTGCAAGGTATCTTCCAACCCAGGCCACACTATGATTTGTGTAGCTCTGGTGCAGAGGCAGGAATTATTTCCGTGGGATGAGTGTAAAAACCTATTATTAAATATGTGCATTATATTACACCCCTGCACATACCTTGGATCGATCATCCTTGCTGAGAAAGGCAATTCTACACAGTTCCATATCCTATCAGTATGCTGCAGATTTCTTAGAAATCTCTGAACAGGCACTATTTCCTTTCTTTCTACAGTACAGGGCTTCTGTACTGCAGGAGGATCACAAGCTGTGCTGTATCCAATTTATCATGTGGTAAATAGCATAGATGTGTATACTTTTCATGTCAGAACACTTCCTGCAAAGCATTTTTGGGGCCACTGCTCTCACTGAATGGATCTTTGCAAGCTGAGATCAGCTTGTAAAAGTTTTGGTCTCTGTATCTAAGAACCAAGTTCTGTTCTCCGTCTGACTTTCCATGCCCCACACCCCTTTCCACTGTTGCCTATAGTTGGTAAAGCTCATAGTTTTGTTCTGTTAAACAGCTCCTGCACACAGCCTGACTTTGTATTCTGTGTCTATAGGCAATGTCTGATGAGAGGGGGCATTGTGTCACTGAGAGCTGCTGTCTGGAAAAGTATTCTGATTGTGTGTAGTGCTATTGTTGTTCAAAGCTGTATCCTAAATTCTGATACAATATTCAAGGGAAATACATATTTTAGCTAGGAATCTGGGCCATAAACCTCCAAAGGCTTCAGA